>NC_081557.1:181730378-182078871 GCF_022355385.1 Mustela nigripes | reverse complement strand
TTCCCCTTTCGCCACATCCCCTCCAACACATGTTGTTTCCTGTCTTGCTAATTTTGGCCATTCTAACTGGTGTAAGGTGATATCTCAGTGTAGTTTTAATTTGAATCTCCCTGATGGCTAGTGATGATGAACATTTTTTCATGTGTCTGATAGCCATTTGTATGTCTTCATTGGAGAAGTGTCTGTCCATATCTTCTGCCCATTTTCTGTTATGATTGTCTGTTTTGTGGGTGTTGAGTTTGAGTTCATTATAGATCCTGGATATCAAACTTGAGCTATATTCCAAATATAGCTGGTAGAACATAAAAAACAAATAGATGTTTTGAAAAGCATGCCTAGTGTCCACAAAGGGATGTGTGTGCCACATGTTGCTGACACTGAGAGAAGCATTACATCATTTTATACATTCTTTGCAACTGAGCCATTCTTCGCAACTCTTTGTTAACTCTTGCAGAGAAGTCTGGCTTTGAGAAGACGTGAATGAAAATGTTGAAGAATTCTTTAAATGTCATGCTGACAAATTACAAGTACTGAACTTGTTTAGAATATCATTTAGGGGGCCTCTGAGTGGCTCAGTCCATTGGGCATCCGCATTCAGGGCAGGTAGTGATCCCAGGGTTCTAGGATCAAGCCCCTAATGGGGCTTCCTATACAACAGAGAGCCTGCTTCTCTTTCTCCCTCTATTTTCCTCCTGCTTGTTCTCCCTCTTTCTCTCTATGATAAATAAATAAATAATTTTTTAAAAAAGAATATCAGCTGGAAAAGTTAATCATTATAGTAACCTAGAAAGCATATAATTAAACCCCTAGATATTACTTGCTGAAAATAATGTGTAGGCTATACAATACAATGATAGTAATTATCTCTGAAGGAAGTGGAGATATAATTGCTTGATATTTCTTATAGCACCATGCAAAGAATTCTATAAACATGAACTAGAAGAGAGTAAATAAAGCTCCATTCTGAGGTTTTTCATCCTAAAGTGTCATCTGCCTCCCCGAAAATCCACTTAGCACTCCCTACTAAAGCAATAAGGAATCTGTAAGCTTCTGAGTTTCATAGTTTTCCTGAAATAGTACCTTTGCAACCCATTTACCCATGACATCACTTTGCAACACCAATGACAATGATTATACCTGAACACCCCTCCCCTTTCAAGTTTTCGGGCTGTTCCTTTCTTCATAAGTAATGGGACATCCAAGGTATTTGTCTCCTTGTTATGGCAAAATTTACCTTCACTTTTCTAATATATTTATTAATGTTTGCTATTTGCTATGCCTTGTTGGAAAAGAAATATTTATGACACACCATGAAAATGCTGCATACAGAGCAGCATACATGCAAACAGCTCGATAACAACCATTCTGTTTTTCTACCAAGAGCATTATTTTAAATATTTTATATGGTAAATGATGGTTTTACTGTGTTTTAGTTACAACTTACAGTCAAAATGTGTTGGGAGTTTAATTTGGCTTTTTATGTAATGAGAAATAGGCTACCAGTGCACATTTCACACAGAATGTCTTCTTTTCACGAATGAGTTACTAATGTTGAGTGGGAGATGGCTGCTTTTAAGGAGATACTGACTTCATAAATCACGAGAAGTGTCTCTGAAAATAAACACTTTTGAGAATAAGAAAAAGTTCTTAAAAGTGAAAATAGGACAGTTGAATTAATATGTAATAATATGTAATTAATATGTATTAATATGTAATTCATATATAAAGACAAAGACAAGAGAATCTCCATAATATGAGCAAATTGACAAAGAGAATTAATAAAGCAAAAAATTCATGTAAACCAAGGTAGTAAGCATAGGAAAATCAATCCAGGAATTCCAAAATCTGATTAATAGGAGTTCCACAAAAAATGCACAAAAGGAAGCACAGAAATAAATGAGTTAGAAGTCTCAAAATTCAAAAGGTGCACACAGGCCAAACAAAGAGTAAAAAATTAAATATGCTTCAACATTTTCCTACAATATTTCAGAATTACAATTACAAAGAGGTCAACAAAAGCTTCTAAATAGTAAAGGAGGACTTGTAAGGGACAAAAAAAAATCAGATGGACAATCTTTACATTCATTCTAAGAATCAATAAAGCAAAGTCTTCAATATTCCAAAGAAAGGTGATATTTGAATTTCAAGTCATTTTAGAGCCATTTTCACATATGCAAGAACTTAAAGAGCTTACTTTAAAATCATTACTTTGAAGAAATTACTTGAAAAAATTTTCACAAAACATAAGAAATAAGAAGCCATGAAATTGAAGAAACAGTGGAAAAGGAATCCAATAAAAATAAAGACAGCAGTCTTTAAAAAAAACAACAAATTAAAAACTTCAGTCATTAAAATTGGAAGTCAATAAGGGCACCTGGGTGACAAAGTCAGTTAACCATCTGACTCTTGGTTTTGGCTCAGCTTGTGATCTCAGCTTTGATTCATGAGCTTGAGCCCCACATCAGGCTTCAGAGTCTGCTTGAGATTCTCTCTCCCTCTCTCTCTGCCCCTCCCATTCATGCTCTCTCTCTCTCTAAAATAAATGAATAAATCAAAAAAAATTATGATTCAGTAGTCTTCTAGAAGAATCTTAAAAGAACAAATATTGATGAAGTCCCAATAATTCATTTCTGCTTTTGTTTCCCTAGTCTGAGGAAACATCTAGTAAGAAATTGCTATGACCGATATTAGAAAGGTTATGCCTGTGTTCTCCTCTAGGAGGTTAATGGTTTTCTGCCTCACATTTAATTAGGTCTTTCATCCATTTTGAGTTTATTTTTATGCATGGTGTAAGAAAGTGGTCTAGTTTCATTCTTTTGCAGGTTGCTGTCTAGTTTTACCAACACCATTTGTGACTGATTTGGAGTAAATATGTTAATGTGAAAAGTTGAGATAGAATAGTAAAAATGATGAGGATGCCAATGATGGTGATGATCACAGCAATAAATGTAGCTAACATTAATGAATGCACTTTCACATAGTGCCAGGCACTATCCTAAGCACATTATACTTATTATTTCATTTAATCTTCTAATGGCTATATAGGATAAGTACTATTATCATCATCTAAAGATAAGAAAACCCAAGACACAAAGAAGTAAGATAATTTGCTTTAGGTTTCACAGTCAACTAATGGTAGATCCAGGATCTAAACCTAGGCAGTAATTCCAAAGCTCATAAGATAAACCCTTAGACTGTGTTGAAAGAAGGTACATGTTTCTTCTTCCAACTAGAAAAAAATGCAATAAAAAACTCCAGGAAAAATTAAATAAACAAAATTCTTCTGCAAGAAAGTTACGGCCTGGATTAAAATATAGCATACTTTAGAGCAATAAGTAAATTAATAAGGATCTTAATTATAAAATCAGAGAAAGAGAAATGTATTTACATTGCAACATATATATTGGCTTTGTCATAGTATTTAGTCATAATAATGAAAATGCTGTTTATAGTTTTAATCTTTTATAATTAAAATGTAGGTCAAGTCCAGAAGACTTAATATGGTTATGAAACAGAATGAAAAGCTGTCCTGGTTGATAAAGTAAATGTAAAGGCAAGCTGATAGAAGTTTGAAGGAAGAAGATAAAAGAAAAGGAGGAAGAAGGTGAGGTATCACTATCTTGCAATGTGGGGAAGAAGATAAACTGTTGGAAGTTGATAGGCCAGTGAATAGGGGTTTAAGTATATTTCTCTATGAGTCTAAGATAGAGGAAGCTACATGCAAGAATTTAGGAAATAATCTCCCATAACCTTTCCAAAGAAGTTATTGAAGAGTGCTATTATAAGAAAATTAAAAGCTATCGGAAGAGGGAATAAGAGGTGATAAAAGTGGACCAAAAGTTCATCTATCTCAGAAGAAAGTCAATATATATCATGGTAAAGTCCATAAATGAAGAAAGGCTGTCTAAAACAACTTGTTTTCAAAATGTGAAGTTACCACTAGAAGAATTAAAAACAAGGAGACGTTGGGAACAGCAGGTGAGCAAGGGTGAATAGAGACCTATTCTTTTAAATTGTAGCCCTTCTGATTTTAAACCATATGCTCAAAATTATGTGATTTAAAGGACATTTTTGGGGGGTGCCTGGGTGACTTATGTAAGCATCTGCCTTTAGCTCAGGTCATGATCCTGGGATCCTGGGATCAAGCCCCAAATTGGGTGCCCTGCTAAGTGGGGAGTCTGCTGTCTCTCTCTCTCTGCCCCTCCTCCTCCCTTCCCCCTTTGGTGCTCTCTCTCTTGCTTGGTCACTCTCAAATAAATAAAATCTAAAAAAAAAAATTTTTTAAGACATTTTTAAAAAGAAAGTGACCAAATAATACTTTGCAGCTGAAACTCTCCCAAAATGAAGTCTCCAGGCCCAGATAGTTACACTGGAGAATTCTGTGGGACATTTAAAGAATTAATGCTACTTTTACACAAACTCTTCCAAAAATGTAAGCTGAGGAAACAATTATTAATTCATTTTATGAGGCCTTTATAACACTGATAAATCAACCAGAGAAAGACAGTACAATAAAGGGAGAACTGCAGACTGCTATCTTTCATGAACTTAGATACAAAAATCCTTACTATGTTAGCAGATAGAATCCAACAACATATAAAAAAGATAACTAAGTGGGATTTATCGTACTTATATAAGACTGACTCAGTATTGACTCAGAATTTATTAAAATAATCAATGTAATCTGCCATAGCTAATCAATGTAATCAGCTAAAGAAGAAAAATCATATATATCCTAGCACTTGGCAGAGGAAAAACATTTTACAAAATCTAGTACCATTCGTGATGAAAATTCACAGCAAGTTAGAAATAGAAACTTCCTCGACTTGATAAAATGTAAAAAGTAAAATGTAAAAACCTACAAGTAACACTGTATTTAATGGTAAAAGACTGAATACTTTTGTTCTAAGATTGGGAACAGGGTAAGGATGTTTGTTCATACCCCTCTTATGTAACATAGCTCTCAAAATTCAAGCCACTGCACAAAGACAAAGAAAGGAAATCTAAGACATGCACTTTGGAAAGGAAGAAATAATACAGATGACATTATTTTCTGCACAGAAAATCCCAAGGAATCTAGTGAAAACTCCCATAATAAGTGAATTCAGCAAGGTCACAGTATACAAGATCAGTGTACAAAATTTAGTGGTATTTCTACATATAACAAGTAACATTCAGAAACTAAAATGAAAAATATAACACTACTTATAATTAATCCTGGGAAAATGAAATACTTAGGTATACTACAAAACAAAACATACAGGTCTTATAGGCTGAAAATTATAAAATGCTGATAAAGGAAGTCAGAGAATACATAAGTAAATGGAGAGACATACTATGCTCATGGATTGGAAGACTCAGCATATTTAAGATGCTTGTCTGGCTTTGGGATCAAGGTAATTCTGGCCTCATAGAATGAGCTTGTAAGTTTTCCTTCCATTTCTATTTTTTGGAACAGTTTCAGAAGAATAGGTATTCTTTCTTTCTTTCTTTCTTTCTTTCTTTCTTTCTTTCTTTCTTTCTTTCTTTCAATTTTATTTTAGTTTTTCAGTGTTCCAAGAGAAATTGCTTATGCACTACACCCAGTGCTCCATGCAATACATGCCTTTCTTAATACCCACCACCAGGCTCACCCATCCCCCCACACTCCTCCTTCCAAAAACCTCAGTTTGTTTCTCAGAGTCCACAGTCTTTCATGGTTCATCTCCCCCTCCAATTTTCCCCAATTCACTTTTCCTTTACTTCTCCTAATGTCCTCCATATTATTCCTTGTGCTCCACAAATAAGTGAATGTCTAAACTGCTCAGAGTAATCTACACTTTCAGTGCCATCCCGATCAAAATCCCACCGGCACTTTTCAAAGTGCTGGAACAAACAATCCTAAAATTTGTATGGAACCAGAATTGCTAAGGAAATGTTGAAAAAGAAAACAAAGGTGGGTGCATAACATTGCCTGATTTTAAAGCTTTACTACAAAGCTGTGATCTTCAAGACCGCATGGTACTGGCACAAAAACAGACATATAGACCAGTGGAACAGAGTAAAGAGTCCAGATATGGACCTGCAACTCTATGGTCAAATAATCTTCAACAAAACAAGAAAAAATATCTGTGGAAAAAGATAGTCTCTTTAATAAATGGTGCTGGGAAAATTAAACAGCTATGTATAGAAGAGTGAAACTTGACCATTCTCTTACACCATACATAAAGATAAATTCAAAATGGATAAAAATCCTCAACGTGAAACAGGAATCTATCAAAATCCTAGAGGAGAACATAGGCAGTAACCTCTTCAACATCGGCCATGGCAACTTCTTTCAAGACATGTCTCCAAAGGCAAAAGAAACAAAAGTGAAAAACTTTTGGGACTTCATCAAGATCAAAAGCTTCTGCACAGCAAAGGAAAAAGTCAACAATACAAAGAATCAATCCAAAGAATGAAAGAAGATATTTTCAAATGACACTACAGACAAAGGGCTGATATTCAAGATCTATAAAGAACTCCTCAAACTCAACACCCAAAAAACAGATAATCGTGTCAAAAAATGGGCAGAAGACATAAACAGACACTTCTCCAAAGAAGACATACAAATGGCTAACAGGCACATGAAAAAATGTTCATCATCATTAGCCATCAGGGACATTCAAATCAAAACCACATTAAGATACCACTTTATACCAGTTTGAATGACCAAAATTATTAAGACAGGAAGCAACAAGTGTTGGAGGGAATGTGGAGAAAGGGGAACCCTTTTACACTGTTGGTGGGAATGCAAGTTGGTACAGCCACTTTGGAAAACAGCATGGAGGTTCCTTAAGAAATTAAAAATAGAGCTACCCTATGACCCTGTAATTGCACCACTGGGTTTTTTTCCCCAAAGATACAGATATAGTGAAAAGAAGGGCCATATATACCCCAATGTTCATAGCAGCCATGGCCATAATCACCAAATTGTAGAAAGAGCCATGATGCCCTTCAACAGATGAATGGATAAAGATATCGTTCATATATACAATGGAATATTATACCTCTATAAAAAGGATGAATACCCAACTTTTGTATCAATATGGACGGGACTGGAGGAGATTATTAATTCTTCTTTAAATGTTTGGTAAGCCTCCACTGGAAGGCCATCTAGCCCTGGACTCTTATTTGTTGAGGGATTTTTGAAACCTCTTTTTGAAATTTCTTTCCTGGTTATTGGTCTGTTTAGATTTTCTATTTCTTCTTGTTTCAATTTAGTAGTATATACATTTCTAGGAATTCATCCATTTTTTCCAGGTTCCCTAATTTGTTGGCATATAATTGCTCATAATATTATCTCATAATTGTTTATATTTCTGTGGTGTTGATTGTGATCACTCCTCTTTAATACATGATTTTATTTATTTGGATCCTTCTTTTTTCTTTTTGATAAGTCTGGCTAGGGAGTTATCAATTCTTGTTAATTCTTTCAATGATCTAGCTCTTAGTTTCATTGATGGGCTCTACTGCTGTTTGTTTGCTTTATGTCTAGATCATTGATTTAAGCTCTGATCTTTATTATTTCCCTTCTTCTGCTGCATTTAGGCTTTATTTGCTATTCTTTTTCCAGGTCCTTTAGGTATAAGTTTAGGTTGGGTTTTTGAAACGTTTCTTGCTCCTTTTTCATTTGCTTCTGTGTATTTTAAAAATTATTCTTTAATTTCCTGGCTGACCCATTCATTATTTAGTAGGATATTCTTTAACCTCCATGTATTTGTAGTTCTTCCAAGTTTTTTCTTGTGGTTTATTTCAAGTTTCATAGCATTGTGGTCTGAAAATATGCATTGTATGATCTCAATCTTTTCATACCAGTTGAGTCCTGTTTTGTGATCTAGTATGTGATCTATTCTAGAGAATCTTCCATGTGCACTTGGAAAGAATGTGTATTCTGTTGCTTTATGAGGAAATGCTCTGAATATATCTATTAAGTCCACCTGGTCCAGTGTGTCATCCAAAGCCCTTGTTTCCTTATTAATCTTCTGCTTAGATAATCTGTCCATTGCTGTAAGTGGTGTGTTAAAGTCCCCTCCTATTATTGTATTATTATCGGTAAGTTTCTTTAAGTTTGTTATTAATTGTTTTATACATTTGGCTGCCCCCAGTTAGGAGCATAAATATTTGCAATTGTTAAATATTCTTGTTGGATAGACCCCTTTATTATGACACAGTGTCCTTCGTCTCTTATTACAGTCTTTAGTTTAAAATTGAGTTTATCTAAATAAGGACGGCTGCTCCAGCTTTCTTTTGATCTCATTGGAATGATAAATAGTTCTCCACCCCCTCACTTTCAATCTGAAGGTGTCTTTGGATCTAACATGAGTCTCTTATAAGCAGCATATTGATGGGTCTTTTTTTTTTTAATCCTTCCTGGTACTCTGTATCTTTTGATTGGGGCATGGAGTCCTTTACAATCAGAGTAATTATTGAAAGATATGAATTTCCTGCCATTATGTTATCTATAAAGTCCATGTAGATTGTCTCCATTTTTGGTCTTTTTTTTTTTTTAAGATTTTATTTATTTATTTGACACAGAAAGAGAAAGCACTAGGAAGGGGAGCAGCAGGCATAGGAAGAGAAAGAAGCAGGTTTCCCACTGAGCTGGGAACCTGATGTGGCCTCAATCTCAGGACCCTGAGATCATGACCTGGGTTGAAAGCAGACAGTTAACAGACCGAGCCAAGCAGGCACCCCTTCCCTACCCCCCATCTTCATTGCTTTTGGCATCTCTTTATGCTTAAATAGTCCCTTGTAATATTTCTTGCAGAGCTGGTTTAGTGTTCATGATTCCTTTAGTTTTTGTCTTGGAAACTCTTTATCTCTCCTATTCTGAATAACAGCCTTGCTGGATAAAGTATGGCTGCATATTTTTCTCATTTAGCACATTGAATATATCATGCCAATCCTTTCTGGCCTGCCAGGTCTCTGTGGACAGATCTGCTGCCAGCCTTATATGTCTACCCTTGTAGATTAAGGACCTTTTTGTCCCACGCTGCTTTCAGGATTTCCTCTTTATCTTTGTAATTTGCAAATTTCATTATCATATGTCTTTGTGTTGACCTGTTTTTATTGATTTTTGAGGGGAGTTCTCTATGCCTTTTGAACTTGAATATCTGTTTGCTCCACCAGATTAGGGAAGTATTCAGCTCTAATTTGTTCAAATAAAACTTCAGTCCCTTTTTCCCACTCTTCTTCTTCTGGGATTCCTATAATTTGAATATTATTTCATTTTATGGAATTGCTGAGTTCCCTGAATCTATCTTTGTGATCTAATAGTTTTATTTCCCTTTAAGACCAGCCAGTATCTTTATAATCATTGTTCTGAATTCTAGTTCAGACACCTTACTTATATTGTATTGATTAAATCCCTTGCTGTGAGTCCTTTTGGGATGAATCTCTCTGTCTTGTTGTTTTGTTTAAAAAAAAAAAAGAAGAAAGAAAAGGAAAACAACAATAACAACAACAATAAAGGAAACTTCAGGATGTGTTTCTGGTGTATGCTGTGTGCACTCTGCTGTTGTACTTTGGCTGCTCTTTCCTACTAGCCCATCCTCTAAAGAGTTAGTCCTTCTTAGGAGTGGAGAGTGTTTGGATATTTAACCAGGTGTGATTTGCTGGTCTTGGAGCTAAAGTAACCTTATCAAAAAAGAATACAGTGGGAGGACTCCCTTTAACTGATATTAAAGCTTCCCATGTAGATAAGTAACCAAGACATTATGGTATAGAGAGTTCAAAAATATATCTATATGTATATGCCCAACTGCTTTTGACAAGGGTGCATGTCAATGGAGGAAGGACTTACCTGTTCAACAATTGTTGCTGGAGCAATTGGCATTCGTAGCCCAAAAGAAACAAACAAAACACACAAGAACTCCTTAATTCTCACAACTTATATTAAAATTTTCTCAAAATGGATCATAGACTTAAATGTATATGCAAACTATAAAACTTATAGAAAAAAAAAAGAGAAAATCTTCAGGATTGGACACAGAGTTCTTAAAGTTCTTAACTAAAACCAAAAGTACAATGCATAAAAGGAAAAATTAATAAACTCACCTCATCAAAATTAAATACTTACTCTGTGAAAGTCCTGGTGAAGAGATGAAAAGATAAGCTAAATTGGAAGAAAATACTTGTAAAGCATATATCTTTTGTCTGATAAAGGATTAGCATCTAGATCCATATTAAGTACTCTTTTTTTTTCTTTGAAAGAGAAAGAGTAAATGAGAGGGGGAGCAAGCATGAGCAGGAGGAGGGGAAGAAGCCAATACAGGGCTTAATCCTAGGACCCTAGAATCATGACCTGAACCAAAAGCAGTAGCTTAAGTAACTGAGCCACCCAGCTGTCCCCATATTAAGTACTCTTAAACCTTAGTTATAAAAAGGCAGTTTTTGTAGAAAATGGACAGCAAAAGATATGAAGGGAATTTTATCTAAGAGAATATACAGACACACATGAAGACAGGAAACATATGAAAACATGTTCAGTATTATTAGAAATAGAAGAAATGAAAAAAAATGCTAACACTCTGCAGCTAACAGAGTGACTAAAATTTTAAAAAATGGCAAATCTAAATATTGACAAGAATATGAAGAAACTAGGGTGTCTGGGTGACACATTTGACTCTTGGTTTCTGTTCAGGTCATGTTCCCAGGGTTGCGGGATTTTGTCCCATGTCAGTTTCCATACTCAACACAGAGTCTGCTTTAGATTCTCTCTCTCTCTCTCTCTGTCCTTCCGACCTGTGCATTCCCTCACTCTCTCTCTCTTTCTCTTTCAAATAAATAAATAGATCTTGACAAAAAAATAAAAAAGACTGTAAAGAAAGTGGGTAATTCATACTTTGCCAATAGGAACACAAAATGATACAGTCACTTTGGAAAATAGTTTAACAGTTTCTTATAAGTGTAAACATGCAATTATCATACAACCTGGAAATTACATTCTTGACATTTGTCTCAGAAAAATGACGACTTGTATTCACACCAAAACCTGTACACAAATATTCATAACTATTTTATTTGTAGTAGTAAAAAACTGAAGTAGCCCAGATGTTTTCAATGAATGAGTGATTAAACAAACTGGAGAATACTGGTAAGCAGTATAAAAGAATAAACTATTGACACGTGCAAAGACTTGGATGAGTGTCCAGGGGATTGTGCTAAAAGAAAAAAAAGGACAGTCCCAAGAGATTATCTATTATATTACTCATTTTATGTAATATTTGTGAAATTTTAAAATTTTACAAATGGAAGACAGATTAAAAATGGAAGATTGCCTGTAGTTAGTGACAGGGATGGGTAGAGGCAGGAGGGCCTTGGGTGTGCTTATTAAAAGGCAGCAGGAGGGTGTTGGAACTGTTTAGTATCTTGACTGTTGTGGCAAATACCTAAATTTACACAAGTAATAAAATCATATAGAACACACATACACACACAGAAAAGACTTAAAGCAAAACTGGAAAATCTGAATATAATCAGCAGATCATATTAATGTCTATATCTTGGTAGTAATATTTTACTGTAATTTTGCAAAATGTTACCATTGGGGGAAACTGGAAAAACTACACAAGGAATATGTCTGTATTATTTTTTACAACTGCATGTGAATCTATAATTATCTCATAAAAATTTCAATTAATAAAAAGAAAGAAAAAATGAAAAATAAATCAAAGAATGTCTGTTACAGTGACTGTTATATACCAAACAACCCTCTTTTATTTCAGGCAGCATTATTTCAGTCATGTAAACCCAATCATCCCCAAGGGTTCTGTACCTCTGAGTTGAGAATCTCCCCAAGCAATAGGCAGAACCTACAAGGAATACCTCTGTGTGCCTTGTCCTAGGAAGGGCCAGAGTGCTGTTAGAGAGATTACCAGAATAAGATGCTGAAAAAGGAAAGGAGGGCTGGAAATTTAATGAAAGACAGAGGGGAAAAAAAAATCTCTTCAATGCCTATTTTACTTTAGTCTTCTAAACCTTGGGAAAAAATGTCCAAATTTAAAAAGAGCATACCAAAAATGGTTAGAATGAAAATAAAGATCCAAGATAAGACAGTAAATAGGAAAAGAGCATCTATTTATTTATTTTTAAAAAACTCAAAGTTTTAGCCTAAATAAGTACCATGCCATAACATTGAAGAAACTCGGCAGTGTGATCAAGAAAACACTGTCAGTATCACCTGGGTGTCTCAATTAATTAAGCATCCAGGCCATGCTCAGCCCATGGAGTCTGCTTGAGATTCTCTCTTTCCTTTTCCCTCTGCCCCTCCCTACACTTGCACATGCAAATAAACAAATAAATAATAAAATCTTTTTTAAAAAAGAAGAAAACATTTTCTGTAATTTCTTAAATATTAGTTGAAGAAATGTCAGAAATAATGAGTTAGGCTAATGCTATCTGGTTGCCTTAAAAGGATAAGAGGACAGATTATAGAACTAGTACAACTTGGTGCAAAATGCTCAAGTGGATTATAAAATAAGATTATTAAACACTTATGAGACAAGAAATCTATGCCACATAGCACGAGTGCATTAAGTTAAGTGAAAGTGGCATGGAGAAAAGAACTAGATTCAGATGACCTAGTCACATGCCCTCATCTGTCAATAAACAGCTGTGTGGATGTAGGCAAATCACTTGAGTTTTTTGAGCTGCACTATCTTTATCTGGGAAATGTTATAAAACTAGCTATCCTTTCATGTGTAGTTTAGAACCTATTCACAAAAAAAATCTGTTAGCTCTAAACATATCAAATTTACCTCAATTTTTTTATGCAGGTAGTCTGATGATAAAAGAGCTTTCATTTAATTTTTTTTTAAAGATTTTTATTTATTTGACAGACAGAGATCACAAGTAGGCAGAGAGGCAGGCAGAGAAAGAGGGGGAAGCAGGCTCCCTGCCGAGCAGAAAGCCCAATGTGGGGCTCGATCCCAGGACCCTGACACCATGACCTGAGTTGAAGGGAGAGGCTTTAGACCACTGAGCCACCCAGCTGCCCCAGAACTTTCATTTATTAAGTAACACATCTGTACTGGGTATTTATGTGATTTTATAAAGCACACACTTCAGTCTTATGACAGATGGGTGTTATTAATCCCTTTTACAAATGATGAAATCAAGGCTCAGAGTGAATCAGGTGACTCAGGATCACAATGTGTCCTGATAGCACAGAATCAGGTGACCAATTTCCAATGCTGTTATGATAGACAAAATGAATATATTTGAGATGGATAACACTACCATGAGATAAGACACAGTGAATGTAGTCTTATCTACTTATATAAATGTATATAAATATATATGTATAAAATGTATATAACATATGTAAATATAATATATTTATATACAGTAAATAACATTACCATAATAATTCTTAGTTGCTTGGATAGTTATATCTAAGCTGTGCTGATAATGAGTCTATGTTTATTTCATGGAAAATTTTTCTGATGTTTCTTTAACCTCAGCCTGTCAGACTTTTTTTTTTTTTTATAAACAACTTGGTTAAAAGAATAGAAGAACTCATCAGATTTAAAAACAAAAACAAAAAAAGGAGAAACATTCAGATGAATAATTTATTCATATATTCCTCTATTCAAGTGTCACATCCAAAACAGGATTTAAGCTAATTTAATTCATTTACAGTGTGATCAGTATTTGAAGAGTGAAATACATTAGAATTGAAAGCAAATTTCTGCACTTAGCATATAAACTATCTTGCTAGATAAGGAAAGGCCTTAACATTGAACAGGGTTGGGATTTGGGGAACAGGAACAGAGGATAAGAGTGATTGTGAATGACTTTTGGATTGAAATTGGAAGCTTCCAAAAAGGACTAGAAAGGGAATATCTAGTGATATCTACATACATTTTTTTTTTCCTTAGTCACAAGATCTTGGATTAACAAAAATTTTCTTTAAAAAACAGTAGTTTTCTATTAGACCAATTTAGTTTATTCCAAGTTGATTTCAAGTGCAATGGAAACCAACCATGTAAAAATTCTAACATCAAAGACTGATGTAAATTTTAGTTACAGTCACAGAAGAGGGTGTTCAGACCGAAGGAGGCAATATAATCTTGCAGTTTCTGCTTTGGCCAGACTGCATCTTGAGGATGGTAGGTTTCCTTCCTTCCTAACCACGTGTTTACTAACAAGAGGAAGTCCTTGGAAGGTGTCCAAGGAATTGAAAGTTTGAAAATCATGTCAAATGAAGAACAGCAGGGACAATCCGAAAAGAAAAGACCTAGGAATGACATGAAAGTTTCTTTTGAATATAAGAGCAGAGGTTTGGAAAAGATAGTTGGTTAGTTCTGAAACTTTCAGAAAGCGAAACTGGAAGAAGCGGGTAGAACTATTAAAAAGCACTTTCTCTAGTGAAAGAGTTATAGGAAAAGAGTAAAATAAGACCCAAGGGATGAGAGGAGGTGGAAGGGGAATGGGGCAAACCTTAGTTAAGGATATGCTGTCAGAGCATATGAGCCTCATTGAAGAGGCACTTGAGCAAAGACCATGGTGAAGGGTGGGAGGCAGTTGTCTGGGGGAAGAATATTCTAAGCAGAAGAAGGAAAAACAACAACAACAAAAACCTAAAGCATCAGCTTGAGATGGGAGTATGCTGGCCAGGAAGTCTCCTCTGCAGGTGTGTTAAGCAGAGTTTGGCAGAGCATCTGTGAGAGAAGCTGAAAAGATGATTTCTGGTTTTGGAGAGAGCTTGAAAATTCCATGACTTCTGAGGTTTCTTCCAACTTTTCATATTCCCTGAGCTCCGATTATCTGATAAAAAGAGTAATGAGTTTGATAGCCATGAGTAAGATGGATTCAAGAGCAGAAACATCAAATCAGCGTTACAAATAAATGGTGACAGGGCAAGACAAGTAGTGTAAACATTTCGAATGCTGATGATGTATTCACGTATTGCAAGAATATTGTGTAAATCATGCAGAGCATGTTTGTAGACCTAATCTTGCCCAGGAGCCACCAGTTTGAGGCCTTTGCACTGGAGAAAGTGAAATCAGTTAAGAGTATAATGATGTAAGCCACACATAAGGTTGTAGACAGAAAATTAAAGGAGACTAAAAAATAAAAGAAGAGATTGGAGTCTTTGGTGAGAATTCTTCCTTTGTCATGATTTGACAGAGAACCAAAAAGGAAAAAATAATCAAAGATTACTGTGTGGTTGTGACTCTAGGAGACTGCCTTTGCTCTTTCTTCAGCAAGACTCACATTGATTTTTTTTCCTGCCTATTATCAATGACCAGATATTTACTTGCCTTTTCATTGTCCTCTTCTAGGTAATCACCTATAATTTAGGTACTTAGAGAAAATGTTAGCCAGTTCCACCTTTCTCAATTATGTTGAATCTATAATGTAATTATAGTCATAAAACTTTTGAACAGAGGCTCAGAATTAATTAACCGCAACAATTACAGAAACACAGAAAAACTTTCCCTCTTGATGTTTGACTGTCCTCTTTCTTTTTGCAGGTGCCTTCGTTTGCAAGATGCTGCCATTTGTCCAGTCCACTGCTATCATGACAGAGATTCTCACCATGACCTGCATTGCTGTGGAAAGGCACCAGGGACTTGTGCATCCTTTTAAAATGAAGTGGCAGTACACCAACAGAAGGGCTTTCACCATGCTAGGTGAGGATGTACCAGTGGCAGTATGGCCATTCTTTATTACAGAGCACACTGAATTTCTTCAAAGTGAACTGTGTTGATGAACCACACAAATAGCTTCGGGTGTAGCTTGTAGGCATCATGGGGTAACTTCAGGATTTCAGACCTCTCCCATTTACCTAGACCTTGGCTCCTTTTCTCCTTTAGGCCTACCCCCACATTTAAAATTTTGCATTTCAGAGTTAGTTCTTCAGTTCAAGTCTTAACCTTTTAAGCACTACTTTTAGCTAATTTAAGATCACCCTTCAGTGGCATTATCACATTAACATTTGTTAGATTTGTAAACTGTCATCCTCAGGTAAGAGGCCCTTCTTAGAGCAGGTAGATTTTGATATGGGAAGGAAAGATGCTTTTCAGAAAGGTAGAGAACTGGAGTGCTGCTCAGAGGTGACCCCAGTGGTGAGGCCACAATAGTAGAAGTTCAGAGGACTCATGAGAACCCTGGGTTTTGAATGCTAGAGGTGCCTGATGAGCACAAATTCTATCCACTTCATAATTTTGCTCAGGCATTCCTGAATCCTCAGGTTTATGTAACCATTCCTGAGTGAACAAGTCATGATGAGCAGGTACCTCATGATAAGTGGCGAGCTCAAGGTGATGTCCTAAAGCCTAGCACAGTAAGATGGAAGAATTTCTCTATCTGATCATTATAACCAAAGCATTTAAAATCTTAATGTGCTTCCCAGTGGTTTGAATGTATGACAGTTCACCAATGAGAGGTCGAGGGAGCAACTAATGCGATAACCAAAGAGAAATTTTTACTAATATCTCACTTGCGAGGAATGAGTAAACGTTTATTTCTGCTGTAAGAATCAGCCAGCATGGGAGAGTAGAATTACAGAAAGAACTCCTGAAGGCTTTGCAATGCTAAACCCATTTTACATAGTTTGAAATAAACAGATAAATCAACAGGAAAAATATTCATTAGTTTTAGTTAGTTTCAAATGTATGGCATATCCTCCCTACAAGGAATTCAAAGGCTTCGTTGCTTTTAATAATTGACATCTTTCTACCTTCGAAAAATCTGAAAGGTGTGTGTGGATGTGGAAAGAGGGTGAAAAAAGGAATATGTGGAGGAGGGAAGTTATTAAAAAAGGAAAGAGAAGTAGAGAGTCTAAGGATCTGAAGGCAAAGTCAATAACAGGCAGTCAAGGCAATTTCTACTCGAAAGAGTCATGGGAGACAGAAAGGATTTTAAACCAAGGAGTCTCCTGTCTCTATGGGGCTTGCATGCAGTGTTGCCTGACATCTTTCTCTAGCTCTGTTACACTGGGAACCAGCCCTGTCCTCATGCCCAGTACCTCCTAGCTGAGACTGCCTTGCCCCCAGGACATCAGCAATGACCTGCTAGACTCACTTGCCCACAAGATTTCACAGATTATACCAGTAATATAAATCTAACCCTGCCCCTGCTATCCCAGAACAGGTAGTAGACACAGAAGGACTGTCAATGAATTAAGCCAATTAGACTCAATTCCTCCAGAATTTCTACTAAAGATTGGAGAAGTGATTGGACTTAATATAATATGAGATAGTGATTGGACTAGAATAGAATAGATGTGTATGGCAATGTGGAGAGAGATTGATTTGTGAGTCTTAAAACCATCTTAAATCTTTGACTCTCTATAGACAGTGCCAGTTCATGTGTTTCTTTATAATAAGCCCCAGCTATAGCTTAAGTGAGTCTCAGTTTCTTGAAACCCAAGGCAATAGATTGTTTTCTACTCAATACAGAAAGCACAAGAAAAATTTGAGCTGAGAAATTGCTCTCAGAATTGATGTTGAGTCTCTTGGTTTTGGCCTTATACTAGTCTGTTGGGACTCTCTTTTGTTCCTGGCTCAGGACACATCACTAAAGCAATTCCCTCAACAAAAACATGGTGGATGGGGAATTTGGAAAGAGCACTCTTGTTTCTGATGTTTAAGTGTTTGTTTTTGTTAATAAGGAAATAATACTCATGTTATGATGCTTGATCAACACCTACTGAGGGCCAGGAATTATCCTTGGACTCTTGTTTGGGGAAACAAAGAAACAAAACAAGTAAATTGCATTGTCTTTGCCTCAGTGAGTTTAGATGAAGTTGAGAAGAAATGACTAAGGGCAACAAATGACTAGAGGGCACATGGAGACAACAGGGAATTAGCGATCAGTTCTATTTGGAAATGATGGCGACCTTCAAAGATTCTGTAGAGAAAGTGACATTTGAGTCAAGTCCTGGAAAATGAGTGGAATAAGGTGCCATCCGGGGTGACAGTGTCAGAGCACCTCAAATGCATTCTGAGATACAGGGACTGAAAGCAAATCTGTACATTCCTCAGTAAAGGATGCTGTTTTGAAGAACATGGACAGAAATGTAAGAGGAAAGAGAGGCAAATGAGAGAACCCCAGAAACCAGGTTAAGGGTTTGGGTTTTATCTTGAAGTCACTGAAACACTATTCAGGAGTTTTATTGTTATTGTTTTAAGAAGTTTTAATTAAGCATTTAAAAATGTTTCAGAAGACTGTTCCACCAGCAATTTTGAAGATGATGGAAGAGTGGCCATGAGAATGGGTAGACCCCTGCTCTGCTTGAGGGCAAATATGATTGCATATAAGGAGTCTTTATGTTCAGAGCATCTGCTTTATTCATAAGCATACATGTGTTTTGCTTTGCTGTTGGAGCCATATTCTGATGATTGTAATGTTTTGGCAGGTGTGGTCTGGCTGGTGGCAGTCATCGTTGGATCGCCCATGTGGCATGTGCAACGTCTTGAGGTAGATTGGGACTGGGATTGATAGTCATGTTATTGAAAGTTTTCCCAGCCCTCTCAGTGATAATCCAATTTCTTCCTGCAAATTTGTATGATCCCAATTATTTCACTGGAAATTATTCAAGTGGAATAAAATAATTTGTTTTAAGATCCTCCCCTTCCCCCATTTATCTAACTCTCCCTTGATCTTGTATTATTAAGATTTTAATGCTTAAAAGAAAATTAACCAGGGTCACATTCTACATTTTCCTGCAAGCTGAGCATGCCTTTCCAAGTGGCCTCTGGTGTCTTGTTGCATTTGAAGAGTTCAGTGGTTGCTCTAGATTTTTCTTTTATTTTTGAATCACATTAAAAAATTGTCATCGATTATCTGCTTATTAGTTGATTCTCCTTCATAAATATTTTCTTATTCATCTCCCATACATTGACAAACTGAAATTTGAATTAGGGTGTATGCCAGGATCATCTTATCTGACCTCTTTCCTTCCCTCACACCTTTATTTAATGGGCCCAGCATTGCATGGGGATTCACAGTGGAGGGAGCATGGTGCTGTTTTTGGTGACCCAGTCTCGCCAGTGGGGCATACATACTTCAACGTGTCCTGCATACACGATCTAGCCCAGATAGTAGTGTTCAAAGGCAGTAGGGCGTTGTTCACACACCACTAAGATAATCTTTTAAACCATGTATCCTTTTATACCTTTTTAAATTGACGGAAGCAAATGTGAAACTGGATTGGATGTGCGGTGTCCAATGGCAAGGATAACAAATGAGCTCTCAGGCAAGGGTACATTGAAAACATGACTTGATTTTTTTATGTAACCTGTGTATTGAATGAGCCGGACTCCATAGGTGAGAGCAGAAGGTAATTTTATTCTGTCCATTGCTGCCTGTAAAAATGTGACCTGAGGACCTCCCAGTACTCTGATGCAATGCTGTGGATGAAGCCCTGGGTAGGCCCTGTTACTCTTCCAACCGTTCAAAGCGCAACATTCCTCTGGTCACTTTCAGTCACAACAAAAGTGTTAGTTCTGTGGTTAAATGCCCAGCCCAGTGTCCCAACCACATAAATCCATACTTTCAATCAAAGCAAAACAACCCCTTCCCTCAGATTAAGCTATTTTAGGTCTAGAATCCTACAGTATGGAAAAGGGACATAATCCGCATTACCTCCCCTTCCTTACTGCGCATTTCTCCCTTCCCGTTCAATGGACTGCCTCTGGCTCTTTGGGAGCTGGTGAGAAAGGTGAGGGGAGGAAGGGGCAGGTGTACCCTGGTGTCAGTGCCCTCTGCCCGTGACTATTGCTCACAATTAAGTCTTTACTTGTGGGTTTTTCAAAGATAACATCACTGAGGCTTCTGACTGCTATTCCCTTCTCCAGCAGGCTGTTTATCATGCCCCTCTAGCTTGCACACACAACTGTATGTGGCCAGCTCTTTTCTCCCTTAACCTAACAGGAATCCTGTACCAGTAGAGTCCTCTCCTAAGTGACCCAATCCAGTAGTCATTTGAGGGGTCCATTCCTGGCCCATAGACACAGGGTATTTGTCTGTTTCTTTAAATAAACTTATTTTATCATCTGCTCTAAATATAGTTTAAATATGTAACTCATTCAGCTTGTAGAAAATGCATATGAAATGGGCAAAGCCAGTCCTCACTGTCACACCAATCAGCCAAGTCAGATTTGCTTTCTGTCAGGAAAAATTGTGATTTCATTTTTCATACCAGATAAATCTATTAATATGCATCCCGTGACCACCTTCTCACTCCTAAAATTCTACTAGAGAGAGTGTGTGTGAGCATGCAGAAAGCCTGGATGTCTCACCTGGGTGAAACGAAGCACCCACACGTCACCATTTCCACCCACTGAAGTTCTCTTTGCTTTGCTCTCACCGGGCTCTCTCTCAGGAGTGATGTATTTGACAATTTTTCAGGGGATGGAAGCAACGAGGTGGTAAAATTAAAATTGTCATCACTTCTGCCCCTTCACTGTATGAAAAATGTAAATTCACAGCATCTCAACATCTGTCAAAACACTTTTTCCTAATGCCAAGCTTTACCCTGAATAGAAATGTGTTTAATACAGGGAAAAGCACAAAGCCCTGTCATGTATTTATGGTTTCTTGATCATGGTGGCTTCACTGACATCAGTAATTCAAGCCACCTCCTTTTTCAGTGCCTCATAGTAAGACTGTGGTTGGGTAAGAGATCTGGCTTTTGTAGCTGGGGAGAAGAGGGATTAGAAACAAGAAACTGAGACTATAGAGAGAGCACAACACTCAGTTTCAGGCTTCTCCAAGGCAGTGGAATCTTAAAGATTGTATTTATTTACTTTAGAGAGAGCTAGAGAGCATGAGTGGGGAGAAGGAACAGAGGTACAAGGAGAGAGAGAATCCCAAGCAGACTCCGCGCTGGGCACAGAGTCTGACAGGGGGGCTCGATCCCAGGACCCCGAGATCAGGACCTGAGCCAAATAAGAGCCAGACACTTTAAGGCCTGAGCTACCCAGGCACCCCGAGGTAGCAGAATTTTAGAGGACTGTGCAGTTGCTAATAGAAGATCTGAAATTGGCTCCCTTAAAGCCATCTGCCTTGTGCCCTCAGAAAGTCTGTGCTTGTCTCCTGGGCAACATGCACCTATTTGGAGACTGCTGGGGTAGTTTGTGCCTTACCATGTGCCAGTGTGTTGCCCCCATGGCTGTGCCTTTGTGGGCTCTTCCTCCATGGAGTCAGATTGAATTTCACTTTATATCCGGTTCCCAGGGAGTTTGGATCTTGAAATTATTATTCAGTAAGTGTTTTCATCCCTCACTGTATTTGTAAAGAACAACCTTGATCAGAGCTTGAATTTTCTTAACTTTGATGAGTATACCAGAAAGGTTGTTTCCCAATTCATCTGACTAACAATTGATGATAAAATTCGCAGGAATGAAGGCAAAAATATGTCTAAGACCTAGGTGTTCTTCATCTGGAAAGCTCTAAAATGACCAAAATAGCAGTAGTTTTGCTAAATTCTCTTTTTTTCTTATTATCCAGTTAAATAACTCTTGATATGCTTCTCTAAGTTTGTCCTTTATTAACATTTGCTGTTATTATTAATACTGCTATTAATAATATTTTGAACTCATGAGTCGGTCAGAAATAATATTAATAAGGAGACATTGTCTTTCTGTAAGATATCTACCTCAATTGAGGTAGACATTATCAGGCTCAGAGCTGAGTCTGAATATTTGTAGATTGACAATACTTTGAATCTCAATTTCTTGTTCATCTCAGATCTTAAAGCTATCAGTTACGTTTCTAAAATCTTTGCAAACAACCTGATCATTCCAATCTGGAATAGCTGTAACAAAATACAGGCTTTCAGTACTATCAATTGAGAGATATCTGATGCCTTGCCAAAATTTGTCTCTTCAACAATTGAGGAAGCAAAATAATGTAACATTAAACTAGCTGGCATGCAAGTACAAAATATTTTTTTCATACAATACTTTGGTTGTTGTATTTGTAGTGTATTCTCCACCTGGAAAGCAACGTTCTTCATCTGTACTCTATGCATACATACTCTGGTCAAAGAGCATAGCTCTCTTTTACCAAATTGAAAAAAAGTTGTGGGAGATTAAAAAATAAAATAAAATAAAGAGGTTATTGCCCTCAATTCCATTTTAAAATAGAAAAGAAAGTATAAAACTATTAAGAATGTAAGGAATAAAGGAAAAATGACACTTCACAACAAAAGAACAATCAAAAATATTTCTCATTTGAAATATGTCCCCACAGTAAATATGTAAGGATCTGAAAAATGCAGCATTACAATAGTAGTTAACTGCTTTCTGTTCTTTCTATGCTGACTCTGGTTCCTCTAACTGAATTGTTCTTGTATTAAAGATTAAGTATGACTTCTTATATGAAAAAGAACATGTCTGCTGTTTGGAAGAGTGGGCCAGCCCTGCACACCAGAAAATCTATACCACCTTCATCCTTGTCATCCTCTTCCTCCTGCCTCTTTTGCTGATGCTTATCCTGTATAGTAAAATCGGCTATGAACTTTGGATAAAGAAAAGAGTGGGGGATTGCTCAGTGCTTCGAACTATTCATGGAAAAGAAATGTCAAAAATAACCAGGTCCGTTTAATGAAATATTCACCTCTGTTTAAAATATTTGTAATTAGTTGTGCTTGAAGGAGCAGGTGCTAGAAATCTCTCAATTCCTGGGAAATTTAGCCGAAGTGCCATTTGTAATTCATGTTTAGGACATGGGCTGACTTTAAACTTTGGAGATTTTAGGTATGGCAGGAGTTTAGAAAATTTGGAAAATTGTTACATTTTCATCTCCATGTCAGCATGACATGGGGGTAAGGGTTGTGGTCTTCTCTTCCCCACAACTCACCAGCCACATGGAGTGGACTAAGGCTCCTGCTTTCCTCCTATGTAGCAAGGAGCTTAGTAAAAATCCATCCTCACTTCCTCCTACCCAAAAGTGATGCTCAAATGCACAAGATATATATGGAAATCCTTTGGTAGTCAGTGTATGCTATTTACTTTAAATTATTATTATTGATATAACACTAAAAGCTTTCTTTTCTGAACATATTCACTACTAATAAAAATAAAACACAATTTACTGATATGGCACTTGTAGTCCATATGTTTATTTTATAATCTACGTGGAATGGCTATTACAAACAAAAACAAAAACCTTCTAAGGAGTTTTGTGGTTTGGTGAAATTGTCTCATTTTTCAAGTGTGCAGCGACCTCTGGTGCCCAGTTTGTATGAAGCAATCCTCCCTGTCAGCGTGGGTACTGGACTATTGAGCACCTTGGGATTTACTGCTCTCCCACTTTAGCTCTCCCACTTCCTCAGAAGAATGCTCTTCAGTATGAAGGGAATAAGAGCTTAATACTGAAGTTAAGCTGTATAACTTTAAGGCCACTCTACCCCTTACAGTTTAAATACCTTACTGGTCATCCGACTTTGCAAGTGACATAAACTTCTCCGTGCCTCAGTTTCTGCATCCATAAATGGTTTACTGAGAAGATGAATGACATAATCCACACCAAGCATCTATCCAAGTGCTTGACCTATTATAAGCACACATCATAAGGATGTTTATAATATGAGAAACATAGGGAAATGGGAAAAATGAGAAACAGCCCACAATTAACCTGTCATGAGCTTTATTAATATTTGAAAAATTATGGTGGAGAAATTTAGGCTCAAACTTGAATAACTTTGATATCAATGTGACAAATTTTCCAAGAAGTTAACTAATACAATTTATCCTTATGGGTCCAGGAAGAAGAAGCGAGCTGTCATTATGATGGTGACAGTGGTGGCTCTCTTTGCCGTGTGCTGGGCACCTTTCCACATCGTTCACATGATGATTGAATACAGTGAGTGCTTTTCATTCTCATTTGATAGAAGTTTTAGTTTATTTCCTGCTAGAATGGATAATGTAATGAATCATAGAAATTTATTGTTATTCACTTGGGTAATCAAATATCAAACATTTTGTGGGTTTCTTTCATGTTTTCAAGACCCCAGATCATTACATGGTAGATAATTATGTATGACTTTGACCAAATTTTTAATAATTACAGAAGATACAGAAACATGTTTGAGTTTCTTTCATGCCATGCCTCCCATTCTCCATAAGCCATTCAGACACTGGAGAAGTGTGACATACTATGAGTGTTCTCCATTTTGATTAGAATACCTACTTGAACCACATACATTTAATAACACCTAGGATTTCAGTCAGACCCTCACTGTATTACCTTTGATAATCTGAGACTTAACATAATTCTCAGGTGATGTGTTTCCATAACACAAGCAAACATGTGATTGGTAACTTCTGCTTCCAGTTTATTCAAAGCTTAGAATCAAGTAGAAATGCAGTAAGCTCCCTAATATGTGCTGGGCGCCAGGCTGTGCTTGTGAGGCAAGATTCTCTTTGAATGAGGACACATCACAGAGCTTATTTTTCTTCTGACATGAGATGGCTCTTCCCAGAATTGTCTTGAGACTTTTATATCTTTATCCACTTGTCAAAGTGTAAGTGGTCAGTTAAGACAGATGATAAACAGAAATTCTATTTTCTGCTTGTTAGAACATAATACATTCTAGACTATTAATTTTTATTTCAGGTAATTTTGAAAAGGAATATGACGATGTTACAATCAAGATGATTTTTGCCATAGTGCAGATAATTGGATTTTCCAATTCCATCTGTAATCCCATTGTTTATGCATTTCTGAACGAAAACTTCAAAAAAATTTTTTTATCTGCAGTTTGTTATTGCATAGTGAAAGAAACCTTATCTCCAGCACGAAGGCACGGAAATTCAGGAATTACAATGATGCAGAAGAAAGCAATGTTGTTCCGGAGACAGAATCCTGTGGAGGAGACCAAAGGAGAAGCATTCAGTGATGGCAACATTGAAGTCAAATTGTGTGAACAACCAAAGGAGAAAAAATATCTCAAATGACATCTTACCCTGTTCAACTCTGAACTTTCTGAGAATTCTGCTTTAGGCAGCAGACACTAATTATAACAAGGCCTTCATAATTAGTACCATTAATAGCTTAATCAGAAGAGAAAATTTTTATTTTTAATTAACACATAATGTATTATTTGCTTTAGGGGTACCTGTCTGTGAATCTTGAGTCTTACACAATTCACAGCAGTCACCTTAGCACATACCCTTCCCAATGTTCATAACCCAACCACCCTAACTCTCCCCCGCCACCCCTCCCCTCCAGTTTTTTTCCTAAGTTTAAGAGTCTCTTATGGTTAATTGGCCACACTAATCCAAAAGAAACGAGAGAAATCCCAAATTCATGAAAAGGGAGAGATCACAACTAACACCACAGAAGTAGAAACAATCATCAGAAGTTATTATCAACGGTTATATGCCAAAAAGCTAAGCAACCTAGATGAAATGGATGCATTCCTGGAAAACTATAAACTCCCAAAATTGAACCAGGAAGAAATTGACAACCTGAATAGACCAATATCTAGAAACGAGATTGAAGCAGTGATCAAAAACCTCCGAAAAAACAAGAGCCCAGGACCTGATGGATTCCCTGGGGAATTCTACCAAACTTTCAAAGAAGAAATAACACCTATTCTCCTGAAACTGTTTCAAAAAATTGAAGCAGAAGGAAAATTTCCAGACTCTTTCTATGAAGCCAGCATTACCTTGATCCCCAAACCAGGCAAAGACCCTACCAAAAAGGAGAATTTCAGACCAATATCACTGATGAATATGGATGCTAAGATTCTCAACAAGATCCTAGCAAACAGGATCCAACAGCACATTAAAAAGATTATCCACCATGACCAGGTGGGATTCATTCCTGGGCAACAAGGATGGTTCAACATTCACAAATCAATCAATGTGATAGAACAAATTAATAAGAAAAGAGAGAAGAACCACATGGTCCTTCCCCTCAATTGATGCAGAAAAAGTGTTTGACAAAATACAGCATCCATTCCTGATTAAAATGCTTCAAAGTATAGGGATAGAGGGAACATTCCTGAACTTCATAAAATCTATCTATGAAAGACCCACAGCAAATATCATCCTCAATGGGAAAAAGCTTGTGTCCTTCCTGTTGAGATCAGGAACACGACAAGGATGCCCACTCCCACCACTCTTGTTCAACATAGTATTAGAAGTCCTAGCAACAGCAATCAGACAACAAAGGGAAATAAAAGGTATCCAAAATGGCAATGAAGTCAAACTGTCTCTCTTCACAGATGACATGATTCTTTATATGGAAAACCCAAAAGACTCCACCCCCAAACTACTAGAACTCATACAACAATTGAGCAACGTGGCAGGATACAAAGTCAATGTACATAAATCAGTGGCTTTCTTATACACTAACAATGAAAATACAGAAAGGGAAATTAGAGAATCGATTTCATTTACTATAGCACCAAGAACCATAAGATACCTGGGAATAAACCTAACCAAAGAGTTAAAGGATCTGTACTCAAGGAACTACAGAACACTGATGAAAGAAATTGAAGAAGACACAAAAAGATGGTGTTCTTGTATCAGAAGAATAAACATTGTTAAAATGTCTATACTGCCTAGAGCAATCTATACTTTTAATAATGCCATTCTGATCAAAATTCCACCATTATTTTTCAAAGAGCTGGAGCAAATAATCCTAAAATTTGTATGGAATCAGAAGAGACCCTGAATTGCTAAGGAAATGTTGAAAATCAAAAATAAAACTGGGGACATCACGTTACCTGATTTCAAGCTTTACTACAAAGCTGTGATCACCAAGACAGCATGGTACTGGCATAAAAACAGACACATAGACCAGTGGAACAGAGTAGAGTCCATATCTGGACCCTCAACTCTATGGTCAAATAATCTTCGACAAAACAGGAAAAAATATACAGTGGAAAAAAGTCTCTTCAATAAATGGTGCTGGGAAAACTGGACAGCTATATGTAGAAGAATGAAACTCGACCATTCTCTTACACCGTACACAAAGATAAACTCAAAATGGATAAAAGACCTCAATGTGAGACAGGAATCCATCAGAACCCTAGAGGAGAATATAGGCAGTAATCTCCGATATCAGCCACAGCAACTTCTTTCAAGATAGGTCTCCAAAGGCAAAGGAAACAAAAGCGAAGATGAACTTTTAGGACTTCATCAAGATCAAAAGCTTCTGCACAGTAAAGGAAACAGTCAACAAAACAAAGAGGCGACCCACGGAATGGGAGAAGATATTCGCAAATGACAGTACAGACAAAAGGTTGATATCCAGGATCTATAAAGAACTCCTCAAACTCAACACACACAAAACAGACAATCATATCAAAAAATGGGCAGAAGATATGAACAGACACTTCTCCAATGAAGACATACAAATGGCTATCAGACACATCTTCTTTATCCATTTATCTGTTGATGGACATTTAGGCTCTTTCCATAGTTTGGCTATGGTGTATATATATATATATATATATATGTGTGTGTGTGTGTGTGTGTGTGTGTGTGTGTATATATATATGTATATATATATATATATATATACCACATCTTCTTTATCCATTTATCTGTTGATGGACATTTAGGCTCTTTCCATAGTTTGGCTATTGTGGATATTGTTGCTATAAACATTTGGGTGCACGTGCCCCCTTCAGATCACTACATTTGTATCTTTGGGGTAAATACCCAGAAGTGTGATTGCTGGGTTGTAGGGTAACTCTATTTTCAACTTTTTGAGGAAACTGCATACTGTTTTCCAGAGTGACTGCACCAGCTTGCATTCTTACCAGCAGTGTAGGAGGATTCCCCCTTAGAAGAGAATATTATTTTGAGCGAATGTTGAAGATTTTTTTTATTCTTGGAATGATAAAAAGAAGTAAATCATTTTTTCATAAAAATATGACAGAGATGAAAGCACAGTTTTGAAAAATTAGTAAACTATCCTTCTAGATCATGGATTTAAGAAAAAAATTGTACAGAAATTAATGTTCTTGGGTAGTAGTATTTCCCCCAATGCAATCCATGTAATATGACTTTTTTTTAAAAAAATGATTTATTTATTTTAGAGAGAGAGGTGGAGTGGGGTGCAGAGGGAGAGAATCTCAAGTGGACTCTCCATTGGGTGAGGAGCCCAGTGGGGAACTCCATCTTAGGACCCATGAGATCATGACCTGAGACAAAAGCAAAAGTCGGGTGCTTAACCATCTAAGTCACCCAGGCACCCTTGTAATGTGACTTTCTATGTATTGCTAAATTAGATGAGAAAATAATTTTTAGAATTTAGAAATAAATTTAGAATTTAGAATTTAGAAATAAATTTCTAAATTTAGAAATTACTCCTTCTTTCTTAAGTTAATAGTTGAATACAGTAATGTAATTTTCAGTGTACTGTTGGAGTTTGGTAATACAGTCTTTTACAAATGACTTCTGTTCAATAATCATAAAGTCAGAGAAGACGAAGAAGCTGCAAAATGACAGAAGAATGAAATTAAGAGGCAGATGCCCAGGTTTGAGCTACTCACAGGCCTATCAGCTACCATAGCCTTGATGACCGGTAAGCCACTGAACCACTTTAAGCCTCTGTATTTTCCCTTGTAACCTGGGATGGTGCCTCTTCTGCCTTGCAGGACCACTGCCAGTGCTTTGTATTCTAAAGCAACCTCAAGTTCTGAAGCATGTTCCAGGCCTCCCCATTCTGTTCCCTTTTGCTTCTCGAGAATGACCCTCAACCCTGTCAAGCTTTCCACCTCTTCCTGGTTGGTAGCGGATTCCCTCATCAAAAAAAAAAAAAGGAGATTTCTATGATCCTCATGTATAGGTTGACTGTAATATACATAAGCTAATCTATCTCAACTATTTCTATTTTTAAACCCCTTATTTTACCAGAGGGATGAAAGACTGATTGTTATGTAAAAGGACCTATAGATGTGGTTAGTAGATGAAAGAAAATCAGCTCCAAGACCATGAGATTTTAACTGTGCCTGAGACTGACCCTCAGGAGAGCAAGGCCAGGAAGAACAACAGAGTTCCCCATCCGTATCTCTGAACTAAATCTCACTTCAACTTAACCCCTTTTCTTTCTAGTCTTCTCTTATTACCTTCAAATGTCATGGAACTGGTGACCACATCCCAGGGCCTATCACTTTCCCTTTAACATCTGAGATTCCCAAAGTCCTTTCAGAGCCTCTTGGGTCAAGTGTTTCTTCTGCCTCCAGTTTTCTAGCAATTACTCCTTCTGTCAGGAAGGACAGAAAGGAAGAGAAGCTCAAGAATTCTCAGGGTATAATACTTGTGAAGCTTTAAGGTTTGGAAACCAGAGAAATCAGGCCATAGGGATATTTCAAAATATAGACATTTAACTTTATAGGTGTGTCACTGTAAGGATGAATAAAGAAACAAAAATGAAGCACTGCATGGTATTAAGAAAAAATGGCAATATGACACAAAATTAACAAGGTCAAGAGAAGAAAACTGATGATTTGGTTTGGGCTAAAATGGACTTATGGGTTATGTGTGTGCACCTCCTGTTATGACTAGCTACCCTGTGGCAAAGCAAGAATTGTCACCAAATCATTAAGCCATTAAATATAAATCAGATTCTCTGATTTTGTATATTCTTATTTAATCAGTAAATATCCATCAGACTCTTCCTAAATTTGATGTACACATATTCTTAATATAACTTAATGATGAATGGATAAATCGACAGTGTTATTAAACATTTAACTATGAAGATTAGAGATTTTTTTAAATTCCTAAACATTGCAGAGCTTGATCTAAAAACATTTAGGTATTAAATTATAATTTAAATAATTACCCTAAAATGTCCAGACATTCTATGAAAGACTCCACCCCCACATTGAATTAATGCTATTCTAGAAACAAAAATAGAACACTTTTTTAAAAATTGTCCTATAAACATGCAATCTTTTTTCTCTGTTTTAAAGGTTTCGAAGAGAAAATTGTTTTAATTCATTATTGAGAAACTGTTACAATTTGTCAAAGCAGCTCTCAGTCCAGTCTGGGCACTGAGTCCTGACTAAGCTGTAACACAGCTGACAAGCCCACAGAGAGTTCACCTTGGATTTGCAAAATCCAAGTCTTCCTTTTGCTTTCCTCTGACTTTGCAGCCCTCTTAGTCTCTTAGGCCCTTTGTCCTCCACCCAGGCACTTGTTTTTCCCCCTGTTTTTTTTTTCCTTTGCCTTGGGCTGTCACTCATTTTATTCCATATGATTTCCCCTTAACTTGTGTTTAAGTGAGAATTGAAAAGGTGTTTTTTGGATCTGGGAGGCAGGGATGTGGGGGGGTCCAGAAAGCTAGGCATTAAAACCATTCATTAGCATTTGGTAAAATGTCTATGAAGTCCATGAAAAGATTTGCATTACTGTTCAGGCCTCTAAGCCTTTTATTTCATTATGGATCGTTATACCAAAAAGAGCTGTGTCTTTTCTTCTTCTCTACCAAAACAAAAACAAAAGTAAAAAAAAAAAAAAAAATCACCTCTTTTATCGTAGTTGCTATGGATCAGGACATCAGCATTCTACATGCTAGTTTGACTAAAGACTAATTTCTAAGCCCAAATATGTTTTAAAAAGAAGAATGGAGTTGCAGGGCCCATGCTACCTTGTTTGAAGACCTATTATAAATTACAATAATCAAAAGAGGGTGGCATTGGCTTAACGATAAACATATAAACAATTGCAAAAGAACAGATACCAGAAGTGGATGTGCATAGATATGGACAACTTATTTTGACTAAGGCGGCAATATTAATGCAATAGACCTTCAAATGTTGAAACAGACCCACCCATGAAAAAGTGTAGACTGCCTACACTCTTTTTCTTAGATGTTGCTCTCATTCACTTATTTAATAATATTTTTGGAGTTCCTGCTATGTGTCAGAACTAGACACCCTATTTCCATTTCAAAATCAAGAAAATCTTTTCTACTCTGAACCACATGAGGCTAAACAGTGTTGGCTGGCAAACAAGAGAACAGCGGGAATAAAGTCATAAAATCAAGTGAATCTATATACTTAAAATCATGCATAGCTTTACGGGCTTCTATCTCAGGCCCTTGGCCCTCTTTTTCACTCAGATTTTAGTTTTCTAGAACTGAGATTATGATTCATATATGAAAGTAAAAAATCAGAAAGAAACAAGATAAAAGGACATAAAAATATTCCAATTTTTCATTTAGAATCCTGAGAAGACAGGACTTAGTGAAATACTGTGCCAATTCCACTGGTTTCTGGTCACCATGTCAGATTCCTGGGCTGTTTCTATATTTACAAAACTGTGTTAACTCAGGAAAACCTAGATATGAAGAAACCATTTTAAAAATTTAATTTAATTTTTTATTTTTTTTTAGAGTGAGCGAGAGAGAGAATGTGAACACAGGCTATGGGGAGTGGCAGAATGAGAGGGAGAAAGAGAATCTCAAGCAGGCTCCATGCTGAGCCTACAAGGCTCAATCTCATGATCCTGAAATCATGATGTGAGCCAAAATCAAGACTCAGATGCTTAACTGATTGAGCCAGGTATCCTGATACCATTTCTAAAAGGAATCTTTGATGAGCTGGCAAAGGCAGTTTTTAAAAAAGGAGATTTCAATGAAAAAGAGCATCTGGGAAACCTATAATTATAGCTCCTCTTTATAGGAAGTACACAGTTTGAGTGTCAGTTTTTCTCTAGGCTCCACAGCCTGAATGGGTTCAAAAATAATTAAAGAATTTTTTATGTAAGATAGCAGATTGTGTAAACATATTTATTTTCCCTACTGAAATCCTACCAGAATGATAACAAAAGAGTAATGAAATGTATAAACCCACAGCATTGATGAAAAACAGAGGGTAGTCACCGTTGATGAGAATTTTCAATAAATTTCTTGAAAACAAAAATTAGATGTTGATTATGAACATCATAATCATGAAGAAAAACAGAGGAAGTTATAGGTTAGGATATACCCAGAGAAGACCAAAACAAGAAGAGGAAAATATTCTCTTTAGCTGAATCCTGAAGAGATTTGGGATATTTTAGATGGTATCTTAGAGGGAGAGTGAGAGAAAAAAAATAGGTAAAAGGGGGAGGAATACCTTGATGATTTGTCTACATCCATCCCATTATTCATCATGTACAAAATGGCCATAACAAAAGCGTTTACTTTTCAGTACTTAACACTTCCTCCCTGACCCACAAACACACAGGTTTCCTTTTGAATGATTTTGGAGAACTACAGCAGTTGGTATGACCATTGGCAGAAGCCACAGGGTTCTGGAATACCAGAGGGTCTTAGTGTAATGAATCCACACCCCAATCACCCTAATCAAAGCCAGCCACTTGCCACCATCATCCAGTGTTCACGGAGCTCTTGGCCAGTTCTCATTTCTGCCTCCTTAAAGGGTTGTTGAACATTTTAGAACACTCTGAAAAATGAAGGAATGAGACTATGATATAGATAGAATACTAACTCTAGAATAAGCAAATAATTCAAGGTAACAAAAGAAAATCTAGAAATGAATTTAATTAGTGCTATTCTCACAGAAATGTAAGGAGATACCATCTTTATAAAACCATCAATAAAGCATGCTACAAATGGAAAAAATTGGATTAATAAAACTCTAAAAATTTAAAGATAGACTGCTAAATTTTAAAATAGATAATTTACTCATCTTTATTCCCCATACACTTAAGAGGAGCCCAGAAAATTTCCTTCACATGTGTTTCCTAGATTATATTTGTATGGCAAACCTCTTGAGGCTATGTCTCATTCAAGGTGTTGTCTAGAGACAGATGGTACATTCAAATGGAGTAATTCGAGGTGGCATTAATAAAAGGACAATTTACAAAGGAGTGAGCAGGGTGCAGAAAAACAGAAGGGTTGGTGCAGTACCAGCTTCCAATTATAGCAAGGCAGTGTTCCCATCCCTAGGCCTGAAGGGCAGACAAAAAGATTGGGGAAGATGAGCAGGAGGAAGAAGAGGAAGAACAGGAAGGGAAAAAGAAGAAACTGAGAGACAGTGAAAGATTTGTGTGTAGGGAGCCATCTATTGAAGCTGTAACCGTGGGTGGAAGAGTGAGCCAGCCCATGCTTCTAACCAGGCACCCAAAAATTGGTGTTTGTTTGAAGGCAGGTTAGTGAGAATATGTGTTTATAAAAGAGGACTACATGGGACATTCTTTGCAGGAAATGTGGCTGAAAGTGATGGAATGTGAGCTTTCAAGGCATATCAAATGCAGGTGCCTCATGGCAGGTGCCATGGACACAAATGCACCAACTGGACTCATGCTCCCTCTAATCTGCAAGGGGTCTCCATTCCCCAAAACAGTCAAGATGCAAAGGATCCCCCTTGATCCGGGCATGGAGGAAAATGATGCAGGTAGGTGATTCTGGGTGGACAAACAGAAAATATCCAGTACTTGAATGTCTGAACATCTTCAGTAACATGTTTATACTTAAATGGTGGTTAGGTAGATATAAAAGTCCAAGTTCTCAGTTCATTTCTTGCACTACATCTAAATCTGTGATGTTTGTTTGATTTCAGTGAGGCTGCTTAGAATTCTGATGTTGGTTTGAGATATCTTCTTTCTCTTTGGCATTTCTTAAAATTTGCTCTTTGACTTAGATCCTGTAAAATTTATCACCATGTATTTAGATGTGTTTTTTTCTCCCCCCCTTTGGGACTCTTTGAGTACTTTCAGTCTGAGGTTTTGCATCTTTATGTCCGGAAAGCTCTAGTTATTATTTCTTCAAATATTTCCTTCCCTCCCTTTATTTTTTTTTTCTATTCCAGAATTTCTATTCTATGGATTTGACACTGCTACTTCCACTGTCTGTTTCACTTAATTTTTCATTAATGATTTTTTTCATTTTTTTAAAACTTCCTTGATGTCTTCTGGGAGAGTTTCTTAATTTAATATTCTTGCTCAATAACTTTTTCTTTTTCTCTCTCTACTCTGCCTTTTGATCTTGTCTTATGATATTTTTATTTCAATTTTATATTTTTCATACACAGCATATCCGCTTGATTTTTCATTGTAACTGTTTCTTTTCATAGCACCAGAAACCTCCTTAAGATTAATACAATTTTTTAACAAAAGTATAGGTGAGCTCTGTAACATTTTTTGAAGAATATTTATTATGCTATTTTTTAAACATTTTTATTTATTTATTTATTTATTTATTTTTGAGAGGGAGAGAGAGAGAACATGTGTGAGTAGGGGGAGGGAGGGGCAGAGGGAGAAAGAGAGAGAATCTCAAGCAGACTTAATGCTGAGCACTGAGCACAGAGCCTGATGTGGGGCTCACTCTCATGACCTTGAGGTCATGACCTGAGCTGAAATCAAGAGTGAGATGCTCAACTGACTGAGCCACCCAGGTGTCCCTGTTATGTTTATTTTAAATTCTTGATATCCTCATTCCATTTATTTTGCATGGCTACATAGATTGTTTATTCTACCCTCATCCTTTAATAGTAGCTGTGTTTTTCAGATATTTCCATAATTTATTCTGTGTGTTCTTATTCCCTCTTAAAGTGTTAGAGATCTTGGCTAGTAATATGCAGGAAGCCTGAAAGGGGCTGCATCCATGTGCTACCCTCCTTGTGAGTTTACAGAAAGAGAGGATGTCCCTGAAGGGACAGAGTTACTAGCACCGTGATTCAGACTATTCTGTCCTTGTTTACTCCTCTCCCCCTCAGGTAACCTTGGCCTTCATCCCAATGTCAATTGAATTCCTTTTTCCAAAAGGATGAAGCCATCACATTTTTATTCTGTTTATCAATCCATCCAATATATATTTATTGAGTGACTTCTATATGCCAAACCTACATTTACAAGATAGCTCTACTCATTAGTTATTAGTCCATAGAATGGGCTTTGAACAAAACTGACTTATCATCTTGAAAACAAGCAGACACACATAACATTACTAATTAGTCATTTTCAAAACTTTCGAGAAGATGATAAAGCAAGAATTTATAAAATGTGCAAAATCTTACATACTTATGCTTGTTAAATAATTGTTTATACTTTAAAATGCAGCCTTATTTTTTATTAATTACTTTTATTAACATATAATGTATTATTTGCCTCAGGGGTACAGGTCTGTGAATCATCACAATTAAGCACTTCATAGCACTCACCGTATCACACACCCTCCCCAATGTCCATATCCTAACCACCCTCTCCACATCCCCCGACCCCCAGCAACCCTCATTTTTTTTTATGAGATTAAGAGTCTCTTATGGTTTGTCTCCCTCCCAATCCCATCTTGTTTCATTTGTTCTTTTCCTACACCTTAACTCCCCCATGTTGCATCTCAACTTCTTCATATCAGGGAGATCATATGATAGTTATCTTTCTCTGATTGACTTATTTCGCTAAGCATAATACCCTCTAGTTCCATCCACGTCATCACAAATGGCAAGATTTCATTTCTTTTGATGGCTGCATAGTATTCCATTGTATATATATACCACATCTTCTTTATCCATTCATCTGTTGATGGACATCTAGGCTCTTCCCATAGTTTGACTATTGTGGACATTGCTGCTATAAACTTTCGGGTGCATGTGCCCCTTCAGATGATTACATTTGTATCTTTAGGGTAAATACCCAGTAGTGTGATTGCTGGGTCATAGGGTAGCTCTATTTTCAACTTTTTGAGGGACCTCCACTGGTGGCTGCACCAGTTTGCATTCTTACAACAGTGTATGAGTGTTCCCCTTCCTCTGCATCCTCTGCAACATCTATCGTTTCCTGACTTGTTAATTTTAGCCATTCTGACTGGTGTGAGGTGGTATCTCATTGTGGTTTTAATTTGTATTTCTCTGATGCCAAGTGATGTGGAATGCTTTTTCATGTATCTGTTGGCCATCTGGATGTCTTCTTTGCAGAAATGCTTGTTCATGTTCTCTGCCCATTTCTTGATTGTATTATTTGTTCTTTGGGTGTTGAGTTTGATAAGTTCCTTATAGATTTTGGATATTAGTCCTTTATCTGATATGTCATTTGTGAATATCTTCTCCCATTCTTTCAGTTGTCTTTTGGTTATGTTAACTGTTTCCTTTGCTGTGCAAAAGCTTTTGATATTGATGAAGTCCCAATAGATCATTTTTGCCCTTGTTTCCCTTGCCTTGGTGATGTTTCTAGGAAAAAGTTGCGGCAGCTGAGGTCAAAGAGGATGCTGCCTGTGTTCTCCTCAAGGATTTTGATGGATTCCTGTCTCACATTGAGGTCTTCATGCATTTTGAGTCCATTTTTGTATGTAGTATAAGGAAATGGTCCAGTTTCATTTTTCTTCATGTGGCTGTCCAATTTTCCCAATGCCCTTTGTTGAAGAGATTGTCTTTTTTCCATTGGACATTCTTTCCTGCTTTGTCAAAGATTAGTTAACCATAGAGTCGAGGTCTATTTCTGGGCTCTCTATTCTGTTCCATTGAACTACGTGTCTGTTTTTGTGCTAGTACCATACCATCTTGATGATCACAGCTTTGTAATAGAATATGAAGTCTGGAATTGTGATGTCACCAACCTTGGCTTTCTTTTTCAACATTTCTCTGGATATTTGGGGTCTCTTCTGACTCCATATACATTTTAGGATTATTTATTCCATTTCTTTGAAAAAAATTAATGGTATTTTGATCGACTCTGCATTAAGTGTGTAGATTGCTTTAAATAGTATAGACATTTTCACAATATTTGCTCTTCTAATCCATTGGGCATGAAATGTTTTTCCATTCTTTGTGTCTTCCTCAATTTCTTTCAAGAGTACACTTTTCTGAGTACAGATTCTTTGCCTCTTTCATTGGGTTTATTCCTAGGTATCTTATGGTTTGGGGAGCAATTATAAATGGGATCAAGTCTTTAATTTCTCTTTCTTCTATCTTGCTGTTGGTGTAAAGAAATGCAAGTGACTTCTGTGCATTGATTTTATATCCAGACACTTTATTGAATTCCTGTGTGAGTTCTAGCAGTTTTGGAGTGGAGTCTTTTGGGTTTTCCACATAAAGTATCATATCATCTGCAAAGAGTGATAGTTTGACTTCTTCTTTGTCAATTCAGATGCCTTTTATTTCTTTTTGTTGTCTAATTGCTGAGGCTAGGACTTCTAGTACTATGTTGAATAGAAGTGATAGTGGACATCCCTGCCATGTTCCTGACCTTAGAGGGAAAGCTCTCAGTTCTTCCCCATTGAGAACAATATTCACTTTGGGTTTTTCATACATGGCTTTGATGATATTGAGGTATGTGCCCTCTATCCCTACACCTTAAAGAGCTTTTTTTTTTTTTTCTTAAGATTTTATTTATTTATTTGACAGACAGAGATCACAAGGAGGCAAAGAGACAGGCAGAGAGAGAGGAGGAAGCAGGCTCCCTGCTGAGCAGAGAGCCCGATGCGGGGCTCGATCCCAGGACCCTGGGATCATGACCTGAGCTGAAGGCAGAGGCTTTAACCCACTGAGCCACCCAGGCGCCCCGACACCTTGAAGAGTTTTGATCAAGAAAGGATGCTGTACTTTGTCAAATTCTTTTTCAGCATCTATTGAGAGTATCATATGGTTCTTGTTCTTTCTTTTATTAATGTATTATATCACATTGATTGATTTGTGGATGTTGAACCAACCTTGAAACCCAGGAATAAATCCTACTTGGTCATGGTGAATAAATGTATTGTTGGATCCTACTGGCTAGTATTTTGGTGAGACCTTTCGCATCCATGTTCACCAAGGATATTGTTCTGTAATTCTCCTTTTTGAGGGGGTCTTTGTCTGGTTTTTGGGATTAAGGTAATGCTGGTCTCATGAAATGAATTTGGACGTTTTCCTTCCATTTCTATTTTTTGGAACAGTTTCAGGAGAATAGGTATTAATTCTTCTTTAAGTGTTTGGTAGAATTCCCCTGGGAAGCTGTCTGGCCCTGGGTTCTTGTCTGCTGGGAGATTTTTAATGACTCCTTCAATCTCCTTACTGGTTATGGGTCTGTTCAGGTTTTCTATTTCTTCCTGGTTCAGTTTTGGCAGTTTATATGTCTCTAGGAATGCATCCATTTCTTCCAGATTGCCAAATTTGCTGGGGTATAGTTGCTCATAATATGTTTTTATAATTGTCTGTATTTCTTTGGTGTTGGTTGTGATCTCTCCTCTTCCATTCATGATTTTATTTATTTGGGTCTTTTCTCTTTTCTTTTTGATAAGTCTGGCCAGGGGTTTATCAATCTTATTAATTCTTTCAAAGAACCAGCTCCTAGTTTCATTGATTTGTTCTACTGTTCTTTTGGCTTATATTTCATTGGTTTCTTCTCTGTTCTCTATTATTTCTCTTCTTCTACTGGGTTTAGGCTTTCTTTGCTATTCTTTCTCCTGCTGCTTTAGGTGTAGGGTTATGTTGTGTACTTGAGACCTTTCTTGTTTCTTGAGAAAGGCTTGTATCACTATATACTTTCCTCTAAGGACCACCTTTGCTGTGTCCTAAAGATTTTGAATAGTTATGTTTTCATTTTCATTTGTTTCCATGAATTTTTTTTCAATTCTTTAATTTCCTGGTTGACCCATTCATTCTTTAGTATGATGCTTTTTTGCCTCCATGTATTTGAGTTCTTTCCAGCTTTCCTCTTGTGATTGAATTCTAGCTTCAGAGCATTGTGGTCTGAAAATATGCAGGGAATGGTCTCAATCTTTTGGTACTGGTTGAGACTTGATTTGTGACACAAGATGTGATCTATTCTGGAGAATGTTCCATGTGCACTAGAGAAGAATGTGTATCTGTTGCTTTGGGCTGGAATGTTCTGAATATATCTGTGATGTCCATCTGGGCCAGTGTGTCATTTAAAGCCTTTATTTCCTTGTTAATCTTTGGCTTGGATGGTCTGCCCATTTCAGTGAATGGGGTGTTGAAGTCTCCAACTATTATTGTATTATTGTCAATGTGTTTCTTTGATTTTGTTATTAATTGGTTTATATAAATGGCTGCTCCCATGTTAGGGGCATATATATTTAAAATTGTTAGATATTCTTGTTGGACAGACCCTTTGAGTATGATATAGTGTCCTTCCTCATCTCTTATTATAGTCCTTGGCTTAAAATCTAGTTGATCTAATATGAGGATTGCCACTCCAACTTTCTTTTGATGTCCATTAGCATAGCAAATTGTTTCCACACCCTCACTTTAAATCTGGAAGTGTCTTTGGGTCTCAAATGTGTTTCTTGTAGACAGCATATCAATGGATCTTGTTTTTTTATCCATTCTGATACCCTGTGACATCTACGGCCATACCACCCTGAACGTGCCCGATCTCTTCTGATACCCTGTGTCTTTTGATTGGGGGCATTTAGCCCATTTACATTCAGGGCAACTATTGAGACATATGAATTTAGTGCCATTGTATTGCCTGTAAGAAGACTGTTATTGTATATTGTCTCTGTTCCTTTCTGGTCTCTACTTTTAGGCTCTCTCTTTGCTTAGAGGACCTCTTTCAATATTTCCTGTAGGGTTGGTTTGGCATTTGCAAATTCTTTTAATTTTTGTTTGTCGTGGAAGCTTTTTGTCTCTCCTATCTTTTCAAAGACAGCCTAGCTGGGTATAGTATTCTTGGCTGCATATTTTTCTCATTTAGTGCTCTGAATATATCATGCCAGTTCTTTCTGGCCTGCCAGGTCTCTGTGGATAGGTCTGCTGTCAACCCAATATTTCTACCATTGTATGTTACAGACTTCTTGTCTGAGGTGCTTTCAGGATTTTCTCTTTGTCACTAACACTTGTAAGTTTTACTATTAAGTGACAGGGTGTGGATGTATTTTATTGATTTTGAGGGGCATTCTCTGTGCCTCCTGGATTTTGATGCTTGTTCCCTTTGCCATATTAGGGAAATTGTCTGCTATAATTTACTTCAATATACATTCTGCCCCTCTCTCTCTTTCTTCTTCTAGGATCTCAATTATTCTAATATTTTTTCCTCTTATGGTATCAGTTACCTTTCAAATTCTCCCATTGTGGTCCAGTAGTTTTTGTCTCTCTTTTGCTTAGCTTCTTTATTCTCCATCATTTGGTCTTCTTTATCACTAATTCTTTATTCTTCCTCACTTATCCTAGCAGTAAGAGCCTTCATTTTTTAATTGCACCTCATTAATAGCTATTTTTAAATTCAGCGTGGTTAGATTTTAGTTCCTTTATTTCTCCAGAAAGGGCTTTGATTTCTCCAGACAGCGTTTCTCTAATATCTTCCATGCCTTTTTCAAGCCAGCTAGCACCTTGAGAATCATCGTTCTGAACTCTAGTTCTGACATATTACCAATGTCTGTATTGATTAGGACCCTAGCCATTGTTATTGCCTCTTGTTCTTTTTTTGTGGTGAGTTTTTCCACCTTGTCATTTTATACAGGTAAGAATATATAAGCAAGAGAATAAAATACAAAAAGGGTACAAAGACCCCAGAAAAATGTATGCTAACAAAATCAGAAAAGGTGTAAAACTGGGAGGAGATAAAGGGGGAAAAAAGAAATAAAAATAAAATACATACATATTTTATAATTATATATGTATATATAATTATATATACATATATATATTTTATATATATAAATTTTATATATATAAAATTTATATATATAAAATTATATATGCATATATATAAAATTAGACTGGTGAATAGAACATAGCCACCCACTTGAATTTGCATATATTTATGCCTCTTAGAAGAAACTACCTCTCAAAATTTTAAAGAAAGAAAAACTTATATGTATACAAAAATAAGGGTAAACATTATGAAGGGATAGAATATGACTGTAAAGATAAAAATTTAAAAAAAATTCTAAGAAAGGAATTTGTAAGGTAATTTGGTTAGAAAAAGAGGAGGGAATGTGCTCAGGCTGGAGACTAGAACAAACCCACGTGCTAGATTAGGGTATATTTTGATCTATTAGAAGAAATTTTACCCCCAAAATTTTTTAGAAAAAATAAAATCTATATGTACACATAAAATAAGGGTAAATACAATGAAGGGATAAAATATGACTATAATAATGAAGGTTTAAAAGATTTTTTTTAGGAAGGTACTGTTAAGATAAACTAGTTTAAAAAAGTTAAAAGAGGAAAGAGGAAAAGTTTAAAAAATAGAATAAGAAAAAAATAAAATTAAAAAAAAATTTAGCTTTGCAAGACTAAAAGATCATGAGGAAAAAGCAATGAATTCTATACTTTGCTCTCCCCTAGCTCTGGAGTTCCACTGTTCTCCTTAATCCATGAGCTTGGTCTTGGCTGGATGTTCTTGCTGATCTTCTGGCGGAAGGGCCTGTTGCAGTGATTCTCAAATGTCTTTGCCCAAAGGGTAATTGCACCCTTGCCCGGGACCGGGCTAAGTAATCTGCTTGGGTTCGCTCTTGGAGCTTTTGTTCCCTGAACACTTTCTGTATCGCTTTGGAGTATAGTAATGAAGATGGAATCTTCCCAATCTCTGGCCTGGAGGATCTGAGAGCTCAGGGCTCCACTGCTCAGTGTGTCCTCAGAGATAAGCAGTCAATCACTCCTGTCTCCCTGGTCTCCAACTGCACTCCAAGCTCACCCAGCCTTTGACTGAGCATTTCTATCTCTGGTGCATGGCCCTGTTTGGAGTCTCCAAACCCAGCAGATTCCTGCCACACTGCTCCTCCTGGAGGAGGAAGGTGAGTCTCCCTGGAACTGCCACTTGTGGGGTCCTTGCTCGAGGAGCAGTGGTCCAAATATGCCTTGGATCAGGGTTTAAGGTAACCCCGATCTGAAAGCTCACTCCTTGGCTCTGTCTTTGCAGTCAGGTTCCCTATGCCAATACCTGGCAGCTCTGCCACACTCAGACACCCCTGATCTTTCTGTAACCTTGTGGGACCAGAGACCAAGTGTCCCCGTGAGGGTTCCACCCTCACTTAGCCTCTGGAGCAATGTCCTTTTAGTGGAGCAGACTTCTAAAAGTTCTGATTTTGTGCTTCATTGCTCTGCCACTTGCCGGGAGCGCCCCCCCCACCCCCACCCAGGCTATCTTCCTTTCACTCGGATTCACTTCTCCCCACATCCTACCTTTCAGAAAGTGATCAATTTTCTGTTCCTAAAATTGCTACTCTTCTGTCTCCTGTTGAGTTTGTAGGTGTTCAGAATGCTTTAATGCCTATCTGGCTGAACTCCTGGAATCCAATGTCATTTCAGTCTGCTACATGATTTTCTAAAACAAACTAACAAACAAGTACGTCTTGCCTCTCCTCCAAAATGCAGCCTTATTAAGTGTGAATTCTGAGACACTATAAGTTATATTGTGATTTCTGCCTTGATATTTATCGTTACTCAAGAAGACAGAATATGCACATGAAAAGACAATACTAGGGGCGCCTGGGTGGTTCAGTGGGTTAAAGCCTCTGCCTTCAGCTCAGGTCATGATCCCAGGGTCCTGGGATCGAGCCCTACATCAGGCTCTCTGCTCAGCAGGGAGCCTGTGTCCTCCCCTCTCTCTGCCTGCCTCTCTGCCTATTTGTGATTTCTGTCTGTCAAATAAATAAATAAATAAAAGGAAGAAAAGAAAAGACAATACTAGACAGCAAAAAATGGGTCAAAGAAGAGATTTAAATATTCCTAAGGAAATTTAGAGAGGGTTCTGGAATATTCAAGGAGACAATAAAATAACAAGATCTGAAATTTGAAATATTTAGACAAGTTGTGGGGTAGAATGGTCTGGAGGAAAAAAATATGTCTAGATTAAGGAAAATGGTGCAAAGAAATATTCCTGGAATCCTATAAAAAATCTGATAAGATTGAGGAAGAATTCTATCAAAAATCTGATAAGATTTGTTTTAGAGCAAACACATCTCCTGTGAGTAGTATTGGAATAGTGCTTGTAGGTTTAGATTATATGGAAATGGTCCAGAACAGCCAACTATGGGGAATGTGTCAATAAGGGATGATTGAAAGCGTTTCTGAGTAAGCAGGTGGGCCAGATTTAAGTTAGATTTCACAAGTTAGTGGTCAATCAAAGCAGCATGATCTTATAAAATTTTCTAATAGTGCCAAAGAGACAATTGGGTTGTCTGGGAAATTCAGATCAGCAGAGAAGGTGAACACAAAAGGAACACTAAAATAAGAAAAGGTAACTTCTATTTTTAATAACAGAAAAAAAGTAAGAAGAAAGCAGAAGAAAACATAAGAATGAAAAGAAATTACTTTCTTTGAGTAGATATGAAAAGTTCTTCTCCCTCTGTCATCAGACACAGATAACAGGGGTGGCCACAGGAGGAGAGTGGGAAGTGTGTGCAATGTGGCACAGACAACATCGATAGGGCAGACTTCTGTGAGTAGACAAGATTTCAGGTTGTCTGATAGCATTCCCCTCGTTGAAAATTTGATGTGGCTGAGCCTCTGGACACCACTTCCTCCTCATCACCTCCCTGGGTGGAAAAGGAAGAGGGTGTTTTTCTCTTTTGAGGATCTTACCTTACTGATAATAAGGTCCTCTGAGACTGGAATCTCATGGAGGCCTTCAACATTCTGTAGGAGAAATGTTAGCTCTTAAGATTGCCCAAGAACTGATGAAAGTATTGTGTTTCCATGGTTATAGATGACATCCTTATTCCTAGCTGGTCTTTCATCAGTACATGCCTGTGTCACAAGAGGGATAGGATAAGCATATATGGTTGAATCACATCCAAGAAGTTACTGTTTACTGAGGGGAGAAAAGCAGTTAAAGAATACCATATTTATTTATTTGCTTTAGCTAAATTAAAGTTAAAATTAATAAAATTAACTCTAACTACAGAGCCTCTATTTCACTAGGTTGGCAGGAAACTAGTTTAAACATTGAGTCACTGGTTATTCCATCTGCAAATATTAAATTTATTTATATTTTATTGTTGCAGAAATGTTTACCTTATTGTGCAGATTTAATTTAAAATGGCTACTCAAATAGAACTAAGTTTTTCCAGGAACATGATTTTCTAAAACAAACTAACAAACAAGTACAATAACAACAAAAAAAGCCACATAATTAAATGAAAATAAAAGAGGCATACTATAAGCTTTCTTTTGGTAAAAAAGCATAGAATTGGGCTTCATAATAAAAATAAAAGAATTCTGGTAAATTAATAACTTTAAATTAGAATAATTCAAGCAATTTTTTATCTCCAATAGCTATTTTGGGTTTTTTTATCTGATGATTACCTTGCTTTTATAGATCATTGAGAGTATAAAACTCAAGACCTAAAACAAAAGTAGATATTCTTATTTTTCCCACTAGAATTATAGTACTACTTTTCTCATGCTATAAATCTTTATTGCCTCACATGTGGAAAAAATACAATGGGAAGTATAGTAAAGAGATAAAGCCATTTATATTTGGTATTAGAATGCAAGTAGATTTAAATTACAGTTGTGCTTGAGGTTGGAATTTATATCAATTTACCAAAACAGTCAACTTTTCTTTTATATATAAATTCATTAATTTAGTATGTATTTATTAAGTGCCTATAGTGGTTATTTTTTCTCTAATATTGTTTTGTGGTATCTTTTTTTAATTTAATTTTTTTTTCAGTGTTCCACACCCAGTGCTCCATGCAATATGTGCCCTCCTTAATACCCACCACCAGGCTCACCCAACCCTTTACCCTCCCCCCCTCTAAAACCCTCAGTTTGTTTCTCAGAGTCCACAGTCTCTCATGGTTTGTCTCCCCCTCCGATTTCCCCCAACTCACTTCTCTCCAACTCTCAATGTCCTCCATGTTATTCCTTATGCTCCAAAAGTAAGGGAAACCATATGATAATTGACTCTCTCTGCTTGACTTATTTCACTCAGCATAATCTCCTCCAGTCCCATATATGTTGATGCAGAAGTTGGGTATTCATCCTTTTTGATGGAGGCATAAAATTCCATTGTATATACGGACCATATCTTTATCCATTCATCTGTTGATGTGCCTATAGTTATTAAAATGCTGGGCATGAAACACAAATTAAATGATCACTCTGGGAGTTTATAGCCTCTACTGGCATAAGAAAAGGATAAAAATTTCAGATAAAATGGGCAAGTTGAAGAGAACAATACATCAGCTACAGAGAAATCAGCTGGTTTGGAATCAGAGGAGGAGGAGGATTATACTGGAGAGGGCAGTGAATAGGAATCAGGAATAATCCATGATAGAACTGACCATAAAGTGAAAGGAAAAAGGCCTTAAATAACCAGACATATTTTCTAAAACTATTAAATGCTTTCTAACTCAGAAGCTGATTTGTGGGATATTGATCTTCTATGCCCTGAGAATTTCTCTAGATGTGATATGTGTGTGTGCGTGTGTGTGTGTTTGTGTTTGTGTGTGGGTGTGTGTTTATCTTCTAGGAATTTCAATTATTTTTCTATTACGCTGTTCAAGATTTTTCTGAAATATTTCCCCCTTATGTTTTATGCATGATTGTTTGATCTTCAAATTAAGACTGACACTCTCCAATTGGGACTTCTAAAATCAACTCTTTCCTCCTTACATCTTACTATGTAGACTTTCTTATATTCTCTGTGATTATAACAAATATAATAAATAAGTATATATAAATAATTATATAATACATAAGTAAATATAAGTAATAAGATAATGTATCGTGCTGTTGTAGGGATTAAGAAAACATTTATCTAAATGCACCAACACCATGATGAATATGAAAACATTCACTTCATTGTAGTAGTTTCCTTGCTTGCTCATTCTACCACTGAATTTTTTTTTTTTAAGAAGTCACTTATTCCAATATATTATTTCTGGGAGCTGAAACACTTGACATAAATAATTTCTTTATGGCTCAGAAGGGGAAGAAACTCTCTAACAAGGCATGTTAGAGAGTTAGATTTGGTTCATTTCCATAACAGTAAAAAAATTCTCTAATGCTTAGCAAAAAAAAAAAAAAAAAAAAAAAACCTGCCTTTGCTTTTAAGACACCTAGATTTTTTTTGCAATGCATTTCACATAGCATAAAATTTGCCATTTAAAAGTATGAAATTCAATAGTTTCTAGTATTCATGAAGTTGTGCAACCATCACCACTGTCTAATGTCAGAATATTTTCATTACACCAAATCAAAACCTTGTACTCATCAGCAGTCACTCTCCACTATGCCATTTCTTAGTCTCTGGAAATCACCAGTCTACTTTCTGTCTCTATGGGTTTCCCTATTCTGGCACCCATTTGCCTATTCAACCTATTCTTAACAACAATAACAAATAACAGGGGCACCTGGGTGGCTCAGTGGGATAAGCCGCTGCCTTCGGCTCAGGTCATGATCCCGGGGTCCTGGGATCGAGTCCCGCATCGGGCTCTCTACTCAGCAGGGAGCCTGCTTCCTCCTCTCTCTCTCTGCCTTCCTCTCTGCTTACTTGTGATCTCTCTCTGTCAAATAAATAAAATATTTAAAAAAAAAACAATAACAAATAACAAATAGAACAATTATAACAATGTATTGGAATAAAAGTTATGTGAATGTAGTCTCTCTCTAAAAATATCTTATTGTACTGTACTCATCCTTCTTCTTATGGTCATGTGGGATGATGACATGCCTCTGTGATGAGATGAAGTCAGGTGAATGACAAAGGTATTGTGGGTTAGACTACTATTGACCTTCAGAAGGAAGATCATCTGTTGCCAGACCACTGTTGGCCACAGGTGACTGAAACCATGGAAAGCAAAACTGCAGACAAAGAGGGGATGCTGTAGTGTTTATTATGTTGTTGTATGTACCAGTAGTCCATTCCTTTTTATGGGTGGATATACCACTTACCAATTCATCAGTTGATGAACATTTTTTTCTGCCTTTTGTCTATTATGAATAATGTTGCTATAAACATTCATGTGTGAATTTTTGTTTGATCATAAATTTTCAGTTTTACTGAATATATACCTAGGTTGGAATTGCTGGGTCATAAACTAACTCTATGTTTAACTTTCTGAGGAACTGTCAAACTGCTTTTCACAGTAATCACACATTTTTTTCAACCAATACCATTGTTCAAGGATTCAGATTTCTCCACAATCTCACCACACTTGTTACTCTCTAAATTTTTTTTTTCATGAATGTCCCAGTAAGTATGAGGTGATATTTCATTGTGGTTTCAAGTTTGCATTTCACTAATGATGTTTATATTTTCATGAGCTTATTGTCCACTTGTATATCATCTTTAGAGAAATGTAGATTCAAATCCTTTGTCAATTTTTTAACTGGGTTAAATAGGTTTTTATTGTTGAGTTGAAGGAGCTCTTTATATATTTGAAACTAACTCCTCATTAGATTTATGATTTGCAAATATTCTCACCGATTTTGTAGATTATCTTTTCACTTTCTTAACAGTGTCTTGATCCACAAAAAATTTAAATTTTGATGAAGTCCAATTTACCTCTATTTTCTTCAGTTGCTTGTGTTTCATGTCATATCTGAAAAAAAACATGCTTACTCCAAGGTAACAAAGATTTAGATGAATACTTTCTCCTGAGAGTTTTAGACTTTTAGCTACTACATTAGAACTTTCATCCATTTTGAGGTAGAAGTCCAAATTCATTCTTTTGCATATGGATATCCAGTTGTCCCAGTGCCATTTATTGAAAGACTAGACATTCCTTTGTTTAATGGTTTTAGCACCTTTGTCAAAAACCAACTGACCAAAAATGTTTAGATTTATTTCTGGGCCTTCAATTCTATTTCATTGATGTATATGTCAGTTTTTATGCCAGTACCACACTGTCTTGATTAACTTTATAATAAATTTTAACATCTGGAAGCATGAGTACTCCTACTATGTACTTTCTTTTCAAGATTGTTTTGGGTATTCTGGTTACCTTGCATTTGGATATGAATTTTAAGATTTTTAAAAAGCAGTGCAAATTTTGATGGAGATTGCTCTGAATCCATACATCAATTTGGGGAGTATTGCAACCTCAACAATATTAAATCTTTTAGTCCATGAAGATGGGATGTCTTTCTATTTATTTGACTTCCTTAATTTATTTCAACAATGTTTTATGGTTTTTGTATACAAGTCTTGTACTTTTTTTTTGTATACAAGTCTTGTACTTTTACTAAATTTATTCCTAAGTGTTTTATTATTTTTGATGTAATTACAAATGAAATTTTTAAAAGTTTCCTTTTCTCATTTCTTGTTGCTGCTTTGTACAAATACAACAGATTTTTATATATTGAACACATACCAAGCAACCTTGTTCAACTGATTTATTCACTCTGATTGTTTTTATTGTGAATTCCTAAGCTTTTCTATATATAAGATCATGTCTTCTGTAGATAGAAGTAATTTTACTTTTTCCATTCCAGTGTGGAAGCCTTTTATTTCTTTTTTTTTCCCCTCATGCCCTGACTAGAGCTTCTAGAACCTCTAGAATGTTTAATAGAAATAGTGAGAATGGATATCCTGCATTGTTCCTGATTTGGGGGACAGTTATCAGTATTTCCCTATAAAGTATGATATTAGTTGTGGGATTTTCATAAATGCCTTTTATCATATGGGATAAGTTCTTTTCAATTATCTAATATCTATTGAGATGTTCATGTGGTTTTTTCCCTCTATTCCATTAGCATGAGGTATTTGCATTTATTAATTTTCATATGTTGAATGAACATTCCATTCCTTGGATAATAGAAACATAATAAACAAACAAATAAAAGTACAAATAAGTAAACAAATTTAAAAAACAAATTAAAAAATAGAAACATGATTCTTATACATCCCTAAATTTGGTTTGCTAGGAAGATTTTTGTATCTATGTTCATAATGGATCTTGGTGTATGATTTTTTTTTTCTTGTGATTATTTTATCTGGTTTTGGTATCAGGGTCATACTGGCTTCATATAATGCATTGACAAATTTTTCCCATTTTTCTGTTTTGTTTTGTTTTTGGAAGAGTTTGTGAATATGTTACTCTTTCTTTAAACATTTAGTAGAACTCACCCATAAAGTCATCTGGGCCTGGGGTTTTTTGGGGGATTTTTTTTTAATCACGAATTTAATCTCTTCATTTATTATTGGTTTATTCAGATTTTAAATTTCTTCTTGAATCAGTTTCAGTAGTTTGTGTCTTTCTAGGTTTTTTGTTTTGTTTTGTTTTGTTTTGTTTTGAGGGAGAGAGAGAAAGAGAGCACAAGTAAGGGATGGAGGGGCATAGGGAGAAGGAAAGAGAGAATCTTAAGTAGGCTCTATGCTCAGTGCAGAGCCCAACGTGGGGCTCAATCTCGCAACCCTGAGATCATGACCTTAGTCAAAATCAAGAGTCAGATTCTTAACTGACTGAGCCACCGAGGTGCCCCAGGTCTTGGAATTTTTAAGTTTCATCTAAGCTATTGAATTTTTTGGTGTATAATTTCTATTGCATTCTCTATGATCATTTCTATTTCTATAAAGTCACAGTAATATCCCACCTTCCATTCTACGACACAGAGACATAGAACTAAATACAGTAATATTTTCTTCAGTTTCCCAGAATTAGGCAATAGTTCACTAAAATCAGAAAACACATGGTTCTTGATTTTATCCTAAATTTTCTGAAAATGGGCCACAATTCTTCCTCTAAACTTTAAAATCATTCATATTTTCTATTATTAATCATTTATCGTTCTGTCATCCTGCATCTTTTAGGGTTCAATTACTGACAGCAGAACAAACATAGACTCTACCCTCGTGTATTTAAATATGTCAAGCCTTTTTTTTCTTTTAATTTAATTTTTTTTTTTTTTTTTAAGTTACCCAACATTGACAGGTGGAGAACTGGGAAGCGAGCTCCTGCTGCTGGCTCCAAGACCACACAGTTTCTGCCAGTATCCATTCCATGTGAATGGACAACCTATGATCTGCTGTTTAACACTGGAGAATGAGGAACTGAGCCCTGGGACCTCTGCATTCACCGTCACAGAAAAGCCAAAAGTTTCTGTGACTATCTTTACCAGCAGAATCCAGAGTTTTGCCCATACTAGTTTTATCATTATTTCTTATTCTTCTTCTTATTATTATATATCATATTATTTCAAGGTGATACTATTGGGGACACATAGGTTTCCTACTGCTTTTATTATAATTTATTTATAACTTACGCCACTTAGAAATATAAACAAAGTTTAAGAGTAATTTTCTCCCATTAGTTACAATATCCATCTCCAGTAGTATCTTTTTAAATGTGTTCTTTGCTCCTTTCAGCTTTTACAATACCTTTAGAAACATCCTTTTCTTCATAAAACTCATGTTGCGTAGCTCCTAGCATTGACGTTTTTGTTCTTTGAGTCAAGGTTTCCTCTCTACAGCATCATTACATATTTTTGAGATAAAAAGTATTTACGGGGGCACCTGGGTGGTTCAGTGGGTTAAGCCTCTGCCTTACACTCAGGTCATGATCCCATGGGATAGAGTCCCACATCGGGCCCTCTGCTCAGCAGGGAGCCTGCTTCCCCCTCTCTCTCTGCCTGCCTCTCTGCCTACTTGTGATCTCTCTCTCTGTCAAATAAATAAAATAAAATAAAATAAATAAATAAAATCTTTTTTAAAAAAGTACTTGTTTTCCAAGTACTTGAAAGAGCACATACATTTAAGATGTCTGAAACTACAGTGGTATATAGCAACAAATACTTACTTGAAGTCATAAAGAGAAGAAACAAATTACATGACATGAGGGGGTCATAATTAAAAAAAAAAATACATAATCTTCACTCAAATCAGTGGGAAAAACAGCCAAGTGAGAATCCTGAATGAAGAGTAATTTGCAATAATGTTTTCACTTTTGACTTAAATCCATTTGTATTACGGTGCAAAATAGGAGACTCTTGGATATGAAAAACAATACTCCGTATTGAGATTCCCAGCACAGAGCTGTATGCCTTTTTCTTGCTGTCTTCATACTACCAGAATATCTAATCTGCATTCACTACACATTCTTTCCATATCTTATTTAACTTCATCAACCTATTCCAAGTTTAATTCAGTGAAATCTCTTGGCACTTCTCTTTTTCTACTAGAGAGAGAGAGAGAGAGAGAGAGAGAGAGAGAGAAAGGACATAAATCATAAGCACTGAGCTCAGAAAACGAAAGTAATTTTAGAATTTTTCTCTATTGACACCAATGTTGGCTTTCTTATAAACTGTGCTCCATGTTTTCTTACTGAGTGACATCTTAGCTTACTCCATTGAAGATAGTTGTCAGATGGCATATATTTAAATATTTCAGATTTCCAGAGAGATCAGTTATCACATTAGAAACTTTGAAAAATAGAAAAAAATCTAAAAGTTAATCATTTTTGGAGCCACTGGGTGATGGATCTGGTAACAATTTACATGTGTTATGACTAAATCCTCCTGAGAAAGTGGAGGCCAAAGTGAAGTGAGGTTAATAGAGGTAGAGCAGGACCAGATCTAAATCTAAAACCTGCAGTTCTTCATGCACCAGGGTGCTCAGCGGTGGCACATAAGACGAATTTTTGGTGGCATTGAGTTTAACATTTTGAAACTTAAATGTCATATATTTATTTAATATGCCCTGGAAAAAATGATGATTATATCAAGATTATAATTTCTGAAAGAAGAGTTTGGTGAGTCACAGAAAAAACTTTGAGGCCGAAATCCTGTGAGGCTGGTACTGAAGACAGGCTCACCACCTCCATTCCCACCTGCATGAAGTGGAGTTTCTGCACGCTGCAGTCTGGGAGACAAGGATGACATATCCCAGGTGCCTTTAGAGGTCAGGCTTCCCTGTGATCTACCATCAGCCTGGGATCTAGGAGACACACCTATTACATTTATGTATCTACCTTCATAACTGTCACTCCTAATTATTTAAGAGCATAAATCGAACTTAGAAAGCCCCACTTCTACTCCTCCTGCTGCCTCTGTGGAAAAATCCAGCCATGGGAGCAGCTGGCTTTCTGTGACCGCTGCAGCAGAGGCCCCTCAACTCTCTTCCATCACTAATCTATTTCACTCCCATGTATCATATAGAGTTAGGGTTTGGTTGAAGACAACAGAACACTCTTTACTCAATTTATGTCAAAAAAAGTTATAGCGGAGTTTTATGGTGACTCCTAGTATTTTTGGAAGGGCTGGGAGAGCAAGCTCTAGACTGAGGTTGCAGGAATTACTCTCATAAAGTGCAACTGACTTGACTAAAAGCCTTTTTCTCTGATACAATCTGGAAGAGGAGGAATCAAGAGACTACCCCTGCAATTGTTGACGTCAAGACCCCATCTTGTTTGTCATGATTCACGCACTGCGTGGATTGTGATTTGTTCATTTCAAATTAACTATTTTTCTCTTTTATGTTTTTATCTCTTTCTTTTTCACATTTTTTTTTTTTTTTAAGATTTTATTTTATTTGTCAGAGAGAGACAGAGAGCACCAGCAGGGGGAGCAGCAGGCAGAGGTAGAATCAGACTCACCACTGAGCAAGAAGCCCGATGGGGGACTCCATCCCAGGACCCTGAGCCTAAGGCAGACTCTTAACTGACTGAGCCACCCAGGTGTCTCCCCTTTTCACATGTTTAAGTAAAACAGTCTGTTGATAACGAAGATAGGCAGAGCTATCCTTTAAAAGTAAAGATAGCCTAAACTTACCAAGTGCATATCGTAAATACACTGTGAAATGCTATAGTTCTTTTTTTAAGATTTTATTTATTTATTTGACAGAGAGAGATCACAAGTAGGCAGAGAGGCAGGCAGAGAGAGAGAGGGGAGGAAGCAGGCTCCCTGCTGAGCAGAGAACCCGATGCGGGACTCGATCCGGGGACCCCGAGATGATGACCCAAGCCGAAGGCAGCGGCCTAACCCACTGAGCCACCCAGTGCCCCTGATATGCTATAGTTTTAAAAAAATTATATCTTTCCATTCTTTGCACCAAATCTGACCTCCATCTCTGAGGCGCTTGTCTTTTTTTTCCACATTGTTCTGTAGGTGGCGCCATTGCTACATAGTGGCAGGTCAGCTGCGTAAAAAATTGGCCTTCAAGAGGAGTCAGAACAGGTTAATTTTAAGGATCATCTGCAACTCCAGCACAAGGTTGGGTCAGAGCTAAGTTTTTTCAGGTTTGGTCTGTGGTTAAATGTTGGCGAATTGCCTTTACTGCCTGGAAAGTAAAGGTAAAAAAGAGTTGGCAGTATTAATTCACAAGTGGGTTTCTCAGCAAGACAGAGGGTGCAGTGCCTTAGCCTTTGGTGGGAAGCCCTTCACAGCCCAGCTCTTGCCTTGTTTTGCTTCTTTCAGAGCTCACCTGGGCTGGTATGCAAATATGCCATTCTGCTCAAGAGACCGTCTTCACCTGTGGGAAGGTGGGGAGGAGTTGCCTGGGAGAAGAATGTTTACATGCTCAGGAAAGATTCACCCAACCATGACTCTGGCTCAGCTCTTTTGGGTGTAGTCCACTGTACTCTCAGCACTGTGGGCTGCTGTGTATTTCACAGAGTATAACTTGTACTTCACAAGCAGATTGTTGCGAGGTAGAGATTTTGGTTGGCTTATTTGTTTCTACTTTAAAAAAAAAAAGAAAAAAATATAGTCTGGAAGAATGATTTCCATATCTTAAAACAAAAATTTCCTGAGCCCCACCCACACAGATTACAATGCAATTAGGTTTGAGGTAAAACTTGAGACTCTCTATTTCTAAATGCTCTGTGAAACACTCCAAGAATTTGGTGAGTCTTGGAAGCCTGGCCTGTAAAGAACGAATAAGAAAACTGGTGTTAGAAACCAAAAAAAAAAAAAAAAAATGGCTACACTCCCAGAGCTGGTGCTTTGATGTGAAAATCAATACATTTACAAACCTGGAAATGAATAAAAAGATGGCTGAGGGTGAGAAGTGGAAATTTGGATTTCTGGAATTTAAATCCCTTCACTGCCTTCCGATGACACTTTGATCAAAATTGCTTTTTCTCTCAAGTCCACTTTAATACATTGTAAGAGTAGAATCATGCTCACCTTCCAATGATATCTAATAATGGAATAGAACATATGTGTGGTTAAAAAAATAATAATAATCTTTGTGCTGGCTTGGTTCTTTATGAGCTGGTCTCTGGTTATTGGGCACGCTGCACACTTACATGTCTTGTTGCAAACTTTCTACTACATAAAGTATCAAGTGAATGGAGATGGCGGGGGAATCTAATACACTCCACTGTGCAATTTAAGTTGACTAAGGGGGGGCCATCTGGGTGGCTCAGTCAGTTGAGCATCCGACTCTATTTCGGCTCAGGTCATGATCTCAGGTTGTGCTTCAAGCCCCACATCAGGTTTTGTGCTCAGTGGGGAGTCTGCTTGTCTCCTTCTCCCTCTTCTTTTGCCCCTCCCCCTGCTTGCCCTCTCTCTCTTAAATAAGTGAATAAATCTTCTTAAAAAATAAAAAACAAATACATAAATATATAAATACACAAGTAAATAAACTAATAGAGAAATGTAGTCCCAAGTTTCAGGCATATTGATATGGAGTGGGAAAGAAAACGGGGACTATAATAAGGTACATGTTGTTTCTAAGAGCATATCAAAATAACATGAGTGAGAAGCCCAAGATAGAAACTCAGTTCAAATAGTTCAACCTTGTGTTTAAAAAAAAAAAAAAAAAGTCATATCCTTCTCTTCTTTACTGACTATAGATATTATTTCTTTTTGCATTAATAGATTACATTTTATTATGTTTTATTATTAACTTTTTGTTATACATTTTTGCATCACTATTTTAGAGATTACCTTAGAAATTCAAAATATAATCATGACTACAAAAAAGTAGTAGAAGTAGTAGAAGTCCTAAGTACTGCAAGGAGATTATAATAGCTTAATTCCATTTATCCTCTTACCATTATTTTTGCTGTTGTCTCATTTTTTTCCCATCTGCATAAGTTATAAACTCTTGAATTTCTATTCCTGTGCTTCTGTTTTTTCATCTGGGCCATTATCTCTGACATGAAAAGCAATCTTTAGTATTTCTTCTATTACAGGTCTACTAGCAACAATTCTTTCAGCTTTGGCTATATGAAAAGTCTTTATTTCTTCATTTTTGGAAGGATATTTTCACTCTGTATAGAGTTCTAGGTTAGAAGGTTTTGTTTTTGTTTTTGTTTTTGTTTTTGTTTTCTCATTCAGTTCTTTAACAGTACTTTCTAGCAAATAATGTGGGTTTTTTTTTTCCTCTTTTAAGGATTTTCTCTTATTAGTTTTAGAGTAAGAGTTGAAGTTTCTTAGTATTTATCATGCTTAGAATCCATGAACTTCTTGAATCTGTGGTTTATTTTTCACCAGATTTGAGAAGGTTTTGGCCATTACTTCCTCAAATAGTTCTTTTGTCCTAATTCTTCTCTCCTTTTGGGACTCCAACTGTGTGCCTGTTAGGTATCTTAATGATATATCATATCTCTTATACATTACATTTGTTTTTTTCCACTCTTGTTGGCTGCCTGTGCCTCCTAAATACTTTCTATTGACCCATTTTGAGTCTACAAACCTTGTCTTGTGTGTTCAACCTGTTCTTAAGCTCATCAAAAATTTCTTAATTTCAAATTCTGTGTTTTGCATTTCTCGAATGTTTGATTCTTTCTTACAGACTCTAATTCTCTATTCCAATCCGCTATCCTTTCATCTGTTTTTTCCATATTTATTTCAACTTTCTTTAATTTATTAATCCTGGGTACTTAAAGTCTTAATTCTTTACCACAACTTCTGGATTTTCTCTAAGTTTGTACTTACTATTTTATCTCATTCCCCTTTGGAACCACTGTTTTATGTTTTTATAGTATTTTAGATTCTCATTTCTTGTACCATTTACTTCTTCTGAGTTCTGTGCATCCACCAGTTCATCTGGGATTTTTAATAGTACTTCTTACTCTATCCTGTTTTTTATAACATTTATCCCTTATGAGGCCTGTATTGAAAGATACCTTTCAATTGTAGAGAATTCAGAGTTCTTTCTATTTGTAAGTTGTTGAAAAGTAAACCCCTGAGAATAGTATTTTGAGAAACTGTTTCAAGAAATTTTTGTGTTCCAGACACTGCATAGAAGCATGAAATACTAGAATTTAAGGTTTATTCATGCTTAATATATTCTGTAAATGCTATCTGCAGCTTGTTAGTCCAGATTAACTTTATTTTTCTATGACCATATTTCTCTCTGTGCTTTATTATTTGTGGCAAGAAGAGCATTTATTTTAATGTTTACTTTCAAAAAGGGAAAGTGAAGCTTCTGATTTGCCCCATTATGAAAAGGGTTCTCTCTTTTGGAAATTATGGCTCACATAGAATTCTTTTCCTTTCCCAATTCATCAATTCCACTTCTCATGTCCCAAATATTATTCTTTTATTTAACTGCTTCATAACCATAAGAGCTACACAAATATTATTTATGTATAGACTAATGTCAGAATCATTTATTTAGCTATAAACTGATATTCCACTAAAAAGTGAACATGTTACATGTGCTTTGTACTCAAAGGAGCCTCAAACATTTGAGACCCATTTAACTGTAGGGAAGGAAGGGAAATTAATCTAGGGGATTCAGTCCCTGAGCCCATTTTAGAACAGCATCATACATTTTAAAGTAAGTAGGCTCATTTTCTTTGTTTTTCAACGTATTTTATTAAACCTTTACTATCAGGAATGATTAATAAAAGAATATGCCTTCACTATGCAGACATCCTTTCTTCTATTAGGGTCACCATGACCTAGAAGCATTCTTTCAAACTTCCAGGAGAAATAGCCCCAGATTATTTGCCCTTCATAGCCCTTTAGGGTACATATAATAATATAAGTTTGCTTTGATTATGAGTCCATTACCATATATATATATATATATATGTGTGTGTGTGTGTGTGTGTGGGTATGTGTGTGTGTGTGTATGAAATTTCAGTCAAACAAGATTTATAAACAAATGTTAAATAGATTTGCAGAAATTATATGTTCATCTCCCTCGGGTAATAAAGGAATATTGGTTTTGCTTTGCTTTGCTTAGCTCTTGAGAAAATATGGCATACCTTGTTTAATAGACAAAAGAGACAGCCTGTTGAACCTCATTAGTTCCTTTGGAAGGAAAAATCAGAGACAGCAGTGTCAAGACAGCCTCATACTCATGTAGGGGATTTTTCTGAGGGTTTCCAGTAATATCCACCCACCTCCTTAAACTCTGGTTCTCTGCCTTGACATATAATTCTCAATACTACACACAATTTTCCTTTGATTAATATTTCAGTCCTTACATTCAGATTCACAGTTTTTTAAACTAGCAACCTCTCGGCTATCATCTAATGGTGTGTATGGGGGAAACCTTTACTCTGTCCTACCTATTATCACTCCATTTACCTACCTTCTGACTACTATAAATAATTTATAACCTCCACATACAGTAATCTACACTCATGAGAATATTTTCGAGCACTGAAGCAGAGAATCATGAGGATATATCATTGGAAAATCCATGAAAAAATTATTACTACTTTACATTGATAGGTCAGTTGAGACTTCCCACAAATACGATCCCACAATGTCTCTCTAGCATATCAAAAGCAGGGTTGCTGTGGATTGAATTAAGTACTGCCCATTAAGTATTTAGTGTGATGTCCTACATTCAGGAAACCCAAGCAATTTTAGCTATTATTAATATTATTATTAATAGTAAATGACAGTGCTTTTTCCAGTTCAGTGTATACAGCCATATCTCTCCTGACATCGGTGAGCTCCAGAATTCCTGTAAATGTAACATAGACCATTACCAGAAAGCTCTTTTTCCCAAAAGATAAGACTAAGTTGCACAGAATCACTTAATTATATCATAGTTAAGCAAAACCTGCACTCTCTCAAATATTTGATTTACCCTTGTTGAAACAAAGTTTTAAATTTGTCTTTTCAACTGAATGGCTTTTCTGACAAAGGTGGAACTGGCTCCTAATTTCATCATCATGTAGAAACATGCTAAGAGTGGATCATGGATGTGTAGCTCCTTGATGAACACAGTTCATGAAGAACTATCTATCAACCTCTATAAAAATCCATAGACAACCTTCTCAGGTTTGTGTATGAGTGTGTATAAGCTTACGAGGGGAGGTGAGAAAGATAGCAGGTCATGCTTGTGTTATATCAGGAAAATTCCTATCTAATCTTCTCATGAAAAGATTCAACAGACTGATTTATTATTTTTAACCAATTCTCTACTGTTAGAAGTTTCAGCTTTTTTTTCCCACCACGATTTAACAAGGCCCATCTCACTAGTTTTCTTTTTATCACAAGTCAAATATGCTTTAGAAATAGGAGTGAATATGTCATTTGTTTAGTTCGGCATGGAATTAAGTGGGTCACTTTAGCAACATGCAGAGATGAGGAGGTAGGATTTTAGCCACACTTCGGCAGCACACCTACACAATGCCAAAACTAGGTGGGTTGTATAATTTATTGTCTAAATAGGGACACTTCAGAAAATGAGAAGAGGCTCTGTTCATAAGGACAGCAGGAAAACAAACAGGAACTGAGACTGTGCCCAGTTAACTAGACTGTATGGTCACTCTACCTGCAACCCTTCTCAGATCTTGAAAAAATACTAGAAGACATGAGATGTCTTTTGCCTCCTTGTAAACTATCCCACAGATCTTTATGAGGCCTGGCCAAACTGTAGCTTAATAACTGATGAGCATTAGTTGAACAAGTAGAATCTATTACATAGATAATAAACCTTACAGAGGAGAACAATGAATCTAACTGCAGATTGGGAACAAGGGAATGATGCCTGAGCATGTTCTCCAGGAACTGTATCAGAATGTCTGAGCCTGCCTGGGACTCAGCTTCTGCCAGGTGTCTCCACATCAGGGTCCAGATCACATTTCCTAGATATTCTGCAATTGGGGCTCAATTACAGGCCCATCTATGCATCCATCAAGACTAATGTTAGAATTAGGTCTGTTGGGTCATGCAGAAAAATGAAGGCTTTGAGAATCGTGGCCTGAATGTGAAATAGAAAGGCTTATAGAAGTTGTCGAAGAGAAATCAGTCAGCGGAAAAGACCTCAGGAGAACTTGGATTTTAAAAATCAACATCCAGGTATACAGAAAAAGTTTTCAAACTGAAGGAGAGATTCTGCCTTGGATTACCATATACATCCAAGAGACTAGTTTGAGCCTCAGAGGAGCCCAGCTCTAGGGGATGCTTTGGTTTAATGAGACCTGAGAGGCAGGATGAAGCAGAGATAGAAAGTTAAACATCTCGGCTAGACTGATTTCTCTCTGTCAAATAAATAAATAAAATCTTTAAAAAAAAAAAAAAAAAAAAGAACACAGGTAGTCTGAGATTTAAATCTTCCATTCAAAGCTACCGTGACAGAGGTGGCTGTATCAGGAAATGGTTCCTGGTATGTATTAGGGCCTTTATTTCTGGACAGATAAAAAACCAGAGAGAATAGCATTAAGTAGACAGTGAAAAAACCATGGGTTTTAGCACTGAATATTTTAATGTGTCTGTAAGTCTCTAGGAAGGCCCTCCTTTCTCTTTTTCAGCCCTGGGGAGCCAACAGCCCCAAAAGACTAAGGACCACAGAGATCTTGAGAGCACTGTATTTGTAAGTCTTACCCCAAGAACGAGAGGAAGATGCGTTTAGGAAATGTCAAAGAATGACTGTAAAAATATTAACAAAGTTTTGGGGACTTTACTTTTCCCGGAAAATTCATAGAACCATAAGATCAGAAAACCAGAAAGGGGCCTGGAGGCCAGTGATTCAGATCCCTTTCCCATGACCAATCAGGCTAATGAGACCCCACATAGTTAGGAAGTTGTCCAGAGCTGTCACACAACCAGACAGTGGGAGAACTGGGGTTAAATCTTGGTGCTCCTCACTCTCTGCTCAAGTCAGTGGAGGGAGGGTTAGAAGGAAGAGTTTAGGGGGGAAAAGACTCTGAAACCTAAAAGGTGGGAGATAGATGAATTTTAAAAATGGATTTTCAATTACAGAACATGGAGTTAGAAGAAAGCAGAGGAGTGCAAGAAGCAAACACGTAATGAGAAAGTAAGGGAGGCATTATGGCTCGAAGGAGCAGGCATTAGAAAGGATTAGGGGGACAAAATTAAGGAAAATCTCTAAAGGCAACAAACAAAAATACCAATTGGGATCATTCTTGCTATACAGCATGGTCAACTGGATTGTTTTTTGGACAATGGTATTTTAGAGGAACTGCCCCAACACTCTTTGTTCCCTAATGCCAACAAAATCTTCTTTTGTGTTCTCTAAAAATATTCTGTAAATTAGTTGAAATGGCTTGTTATGGCATCCATAAACTGGGGGTGGGGTTATGACATGGATTCAGATCTAACCTCTGAACTTTATATATAAGTTGTTCAAAACCAAAATCTTTGGTTCATGGACACAGATGGCATTTCATCCAAGCTGGTATACTGCTTACATATCTCACCAGTTGGCTATAATGACATATCTACAATGTTCGTGATCATTCCTGGAACACTCTTCTCCTTACTTACACTCTTTAAAGCCTGGGATTAGCTTTTGTTAACCTCTGAGGGTCCATTACCCACCATGTGTCTGGAACATAGTGGGTGCTCAGCAGATATTTTTTGAGTCCACAAAGGATACATGAGTAAATAGCCATCACTAATTACATGATCTAGTAAGGTTGAATTGCCTGGAACATCTCATTCAAAGAGAACTTGCTACTTATTATTGGGATAAGGAAAAGAAGGAAAACACATACTTAATTTTATACATATAACTTTACACATAAAAGAAGCCCTGATAAAATGTGATAACCATGCAATTACTGGAGCATGTCTAACCCCCCCACAAATAATTTTCCAAACATGTGAGCTTTTTTCATGACTCAACTTTTAAACACTTTGTGATAATGAAACACAGAAGCGAAGATCATGTAGGTCTGTACTGAATCTATTCCTTTGACCTTATTTCAAATGAAAACTGCCTGAAGGAACTAAATTTTAGTAAAACAAAATTTTAGAGAAAAATCTAAAAGAGAAGCACACTGACAATATAACTAAGGGATCAGGGTTTCTGTTTTCATAGGTGGAAGTTTAAAGTCACAGCAGTCGAGCAGCCCATATCACTAAGGAGCAACCAACCACAGCCCGGAAGTTCCCCCAAGTAACAGAGCTGTGGTTGGCCTGCAGCCAGCACAGACTGTCCTAGGCTGGCTCTGCCTTGAGGATCAGCCCCACAAATGAGAGTTGTAATGTCAGTTTCCACCAGAAAAGTAGCTGAAGACTGCTTTTTTTTTTTTTTTTTTTTTTTTTTTTTTAAAGACACGTGTTGTTTTTGCCTGCATTGTTTTGACTGTTGAAAGAGTGGAACTAGGAGATACATCCTTCTCTTCCTCATACAGCTAGTTCCTTTGCAAACAGGATGCATCTGAGAGGGAAGAAAATTTGAAATAAGTGGTAGTCAATCATGAAGGTCCCCCATAATGTTCATTGGGGGAGATGGGCACATCAGTTAACCACCAAGGACGTTTTTTGCAGGCATATTCAGTTACCTATGAAGAGTTAATCACTTTAAGAGAGCATAGAAACTGCCTTCTGGGTATTTTCAGACAGGTGTAGCAGAGCTGCAGAATAACTTGGGTTTTTGGGGGGCGTTTTTTTTTTTTTTTTGGTTCTTGGTTTTTGTTTGTTTGTTTTTAAAGATTTTTATTTATTCATTTATTTGAGAGAGAGGGATGAGAGAGAGACAGCATGAGAGGGGGGAGGGTCATAGGGAGAAGCAGACTCCCCACTGAGCAGGGAGCCCGATGTGGGACTCAAACCTGGGACCCCAGGTTCATGACCTGAGCTGAAAGCAGTCGCTTATCCAACTGAGCCACCCAGGCGCCCTAACTCAGGTGTTCAAGCGGAATACAATTTCTTTCTTTTCAGAAATTGGTTGATCTTTCTCATGAGATGCTACAAACCCAAGCTGTGGAGAAAAGCATTTGGTCCAACTTGGAAAACCACATTTGATCTAATAATATAAATACTCTCTTGAATAACACTAAGTTTTTCAGTAATTGCCTCCTTCCTCACCCCAGTGCTCTAGACAGGGAGACCCCAACAGGTAGACAGATAGATTTCCCAACAGTAAGAAGTGGGGATCTGCATAGCCTCATAGCAACAGAGAAGAGGGAGTGTCGGGGATCCCCACATCAGTCCCTGCAACCCTCTCACCTTTTCTGTCACCATACAGTGTTCCTTCCACCTGATTACTGTACAACCTCTGGCGTAGAAAGCTGAATTTTTTGGCAAATGAACTCAGCTCTCTCAGGGCTCCTCTTTCCTCACTTGGCCCTGCTTTGGCTCTGACTGGCTCAATTTCTATTCCTGAGGTTGGGCTCCAAATCAGCTTGTGGCCTTGGTCATTTGCCTGTGTGACTGTGACATTCCTCCTTCACCTATGCTGATCGGCCTGGACAACTGGCTACTGTCCGCGTCCCTCCTGAGAGAACGCAAGATGATTTTAACACATTCGTGCCACAAAGAGTTTAATGGGGCCTCTAGAACCTTGACTCTGGCCATGTGGCAATCAGTTGGGGATCCCAAGTCTCTGTTGGTGGTGGCAGCAGCAGCAAGAGCAGCAACAGTGTGTGTGTGTGTGTGTGTGTGTGTGCGCGTGCACGCACGCGCATGTGCGTGTGTATTGTGCATTGCCTTATAATTATTTAGCATGCCATCTACATTCAGAACTCCTGCTCAGAGATAGGACTTCCAGAAATGGCGTTACTCTACCTGTTTTGTCTTCAATGCCCATTTTCCTTACACAAGCCAGCAAAAGAGTAAGAGGCAGACCCTCCCATTCTTCTTTCTCTCAGGTAAGGAATTTCCTTATGAAAGATCTTAAGGATTATATCTACCAGGCCAGGTTTTTGATATATTTAATAAATAAGTTAGAATAAGCTTGGATTTTTTTTTAATATTTTGATAAAGACTGTGCATCACTACTCTTGTCTTGCTGTAGTCTAGAGAAGGCTACCTCTAAGAGGCAAGGTTAATGGTAGACCTCCTACTCTTGGAGGGCTCTGTCCTCTCCTTTCCTATAGGGACCTCAGGACTTAGCCTAGGGACTTCGAAGGAGCAGGATTCATAGGAGGAAATGAAACACAGCAGTCTATTATCCTCAAAATACTATCCCTGCTTTAGGAGTGGGAGATGGCTGCTGGGTCTGTTCTGTTCCTCCCTTCATTCTCCAGGTTCAGCTGTGCCCTCTAAGAGCCCATATACCATCCCCTCTTCTTTCTCTGGCTTCCTCCGGGGCCCTGGCAGCCTCCTCAGTCCTGACCTCAACATTAATGTGAAGAGTGAGGAGAAAAGCATGTCAGTGGGAAATATAAATGATCATGCAGTTTTCCAGAGATAAAGCTCAGAACCATCTTAACTGTGATTAACAAGGAGAAAATGTATACACACAGCATTGTTTTTGAGAGCCCTTCTTTCTATGGTAAGGCAAATTCATGCTTTTTCTTGCCTATGAGGGAAAACAGAAAACAGTCTTTCCATACTTGTCTTACCTCTGTCATCAAACCAGGAACATGATATTGTAAACTCATTTCTTACTTATGTTCAGAAATGCCAGTGTTTTGACAGAGACGTGGGGTATATGAAGAACAATTACACTTCTCCCAAGTGAATGGGGTCAGGACATCATGACTCTGGCAGAGGAGATACTATTTGAGACAGTCCTCACTTATATATATTGTGACTAGTTGGAAACTCAGGATTAAGGCAAAAATTACATTTTAATTTCACACTGCTAAAACCCAAACAGTCCCTGCCATGTTCAGCTCATACCAATAGAGGATTTTTTTTTGTTTTGTTTTATAGAATTTTATAGTCTTCTAGTATGCAGGCTCCTATGATGCATTAAAGACTAAGTGAGAAACAGTTCCAAAGAATCAGAACCCTATTGCATTTTAAAAGGTGTTTGTGAAAAATAACTTTTAAAGATTCCTATGTGGATCATGATCCCAGAGTCTTGGGATAGAGTCCCATGTCAGGCTCCTTGCTCAGTGGGGAGCCTGTTTCTCTCCCTCTGCCTGATGCTCCCCCTGCTTATGTGCTCTCCCTCTCTCTGACAAATAAATAAGTAAAACCTTCAAAAACTAATAACCTTTTAAGAATGTCTAGGAGGAGGAGGAGGGAGAGGAGGGGGAGGGGAAAAAGGGGGAGGAGGAGAAGGAAGAAGAGGAGGAGGAATCATTTTCCTTTCTTTCTTTTTTTTTAAGTAGGCTCCATACCCAAATTGGGGCTTGAACTCATGACCCCGAGATCAAGAGTTTCATGCTCTACTGACTGAGCTACGCAGGAGCCCCTGCTTTTTTAAAATTTTGTTGTTGTTGTTTTGTTTTTGTTTTTGTTTTTGTTTTTTAATACGGACTTGTCCTTTAGTGTACAGAACTTAGGAAGGGGGTGGGCAAATTTGCAGAAGAAGCCCAAAAACCTTCTGGGAAGGAAGGAAAGAAACACCTCCCCCAACCTACAGTCCTTAACAATTTAAGGTTAAGAAAACAGGGCATGGTGGAATGAGGTGGCCCTGACTTGAACCTGAAGGCACAAAAGAACATCTTTAAGTCCTTAAGGAATGATCCAAGCTGATGACCCAAAGCTCTTGACCTGGAGCTGATTCTTGCCCAAGGGTTGTTCACATTAGGAAAACCCTCCACTAGATTATAGTGCTTGAGGACAGTGACTGAGCTTGTAGGTCTAATCTTGGAGCCTAGCTGGGTACCATCAAGGCATGGACAGGGATCCGGGCCAGCAAGGAAATCTTGCACAAATGCAATCACAGCCACCAATGCATTCAGGATCCAAGTAGCCATGCAGCAGGCACTGCCTGGTACCTGGACATGAAGCTCCTTCTAGAGGGCCTAAGTTCTGAGAGCAAATGAAAGGAGCCTTGATGAACTGTGCACAACCAAGAGGTGTGAACATATTTGTATCCTGAGGTGGTGAATGAGTACACCCAGGTTACAAATGAAATCATACTCAAGATTCACTGAACTACTATGCTCCTCCTCCTAGTCTAGGTGCTTAGGAGGAGAAAGCAGTTTAGACCACAGTACCTGTCCACAAGGAGTTACTGATGAATGTGAGAGAGGCAGTTGCAGTCTGAGAATAAGGAGGAGTGTTGAAAGCATCAGCTGTGTGCAAATAACAATACATACCTAGTATTTACTAGTTACCGGATCCTGCTCTTAGTGCTTCACATCCAGTAACTTGTTTGAACGTTTCAATAACCCCATTATTTCCATTTCACAGGTGAAGACACTAAACACAGAATTTGAATAATTTGCCACAGGTCACACAGCAGGATGTGGAGAAGCCAAGACTGAAACCCAGAGTCCTGTTTCAGAGTTTGTGCTGCCAAGTAACTACACCACAAGCCACTGTGCGTGAGGTCCCTGGAGTTCAGTGTACACAATAGCAAAACTTAGGTAGTGTAGATAAATGCACAAGATTCTTTTACATCGAGAATCAAAGTGGAAGTTACATTTTACTGAGAAGCAGACAATAAAGGAATGCATTAAGCGTATGTGTGTTGTTTAAGAAAGGTAGGTTGATTTCTCTAAACTACCCTTTGTGAGTTGTAAGATAAAGAACTTTTATAGAAACTGTCAAGATATTGAGCACCGTGTTCTTCTTAGAGGATAACCAAAGGACTTTAATTTCATTTTCATACATCTAGCTTCTTATCAATCTTTTCATTTTATCTTCATGTCTATATTCATTCAGCAAATATTTAATGAGCACTGAAGATGTAACAAGGAATAAGAGGTATTCCTTGCCTTCAAGGAACTTACAGAGAAGTAGGGATGACACATAATCAAGCAAAATAATCAGAATAGCGTGAAAAGTGCTGTGCTACAAGGAAAAATGCAGACAGCTGTGGGCATCAAGATGGGGAATGTCTACATCTTGGTGTGAGTCAGGAAGGGGAGCAGAAGGAGGGGTTTTTTGAGCTGATGTGAGGAAGGGTAGTGTGTGGAGGACAAAGAAAGCAGCACATTTAAAGTCCTGGCGAGAGAAAGCATTTTAGAAAATGAAGGCCATTCAGTATGTCTGGAAAAATTAATTTTGTGTGAGAAATGGCTTGGCAGGCATGGTATTTGATGAGACTAGAGACAAATCTGAAGTGGATCATGAGGTCCCTTATAGCAATTTAAGACTTACTGATTCTATTGTGATGACAATAGGAAACTGTGGAAAGGCTTAAAGCAGGAATGTAACAAAATCAGATCTGTATTGAAGAACAAAAATCCCATTTTCAGCATAGACAAGGTTTGGGGTTTACTGAGGCTGGGGGTGAGCTGGTCAGTAACCGAGGCAGTAAGTCAGGTGAGAGATAATAATAGCCTGACCCTTTCAAATAGTGGTTAAGACAAAAAGATACAGACTGATTCAAGAGATATTAAAGAAGGAAAAACAATTAATAACTGATTGGAAGTAATGGGCAAAGAAGGAAAAAGGAGCCAGGAAGGATTTGCACATTTCTGATTTGCTCAGCTGGGTGGACAGGGATGTTACTTATGCCCTAAGGAATAAAATGAACTTGAGCTTTTTGGGAAACCACCATGTCAGTATGTCTGGTGGGCTGTGACGCCCTTTCCTTCAGGGCTGGGAGCCAGGGTGGGCAGTGTCTCACTTGCCACGATGAATATGGGTATTGTCAGCCAAGAGATGGGAACCAAAGCCAGGGCCAGAGGTAGGAGACAGGAAAGAGGGATGATAAGTCATAGAGAAAATATTCTGTAGAGGAGAAAAGATGCAGAGTCGGACGGGTGAGGAAAACTGACTTTTAAACGCTGATCCCCGAGAATGCCCAAGGAGATTTTGGCAATTATGATGAAAGCAGATTCGCATCCAGGCGGGCGGGTTGAGACATGAATGGAGACGTGAATTGGTGAGGAAGTGGACGCTAAAAGCAAGAAACTGTTGCTAGAAATTTGGGAATTTAGGGGAGACTAAGTTGGTTTTTTTTTTTTCCTCAATAGGAAAGGTTAAAGACTTAAACCCAAAGGAAATTGGGACTTTGTTAAGCAATCCAAACTCTTACTTTGAGATCTTTCTTGGCTTCCAATTCCACAGCAAAATTTTTGCTGATTTAAGGACAGTGGTGAAAAAAGTACTGAAGCCTTGATTGAGAGGATTACAGTAAGTTAATTCTCTCCCACTCTAAGCTCTTCCTTCTTGGACTTGGGATACAGGGAAAATAAGTCTTGTGAAGAAAAGAAGAATTCAGAAGAATGTGATATTTGAATCTTTAGTTTCTTACTGATTAAAAAATCTTTCCCCCATCTTGCACAATACACTTTAGTTTAACGAAATATATTAAGTGATGACTTGGTAAAAAGCAGAAACCATGATTAATATTGACAAGAAAGAGTTTGAGTAAACACGGATAGTGGCATTCATGTGCAGATATGTTATGGACTGTTAAAAGTATAAAAAAATATATTTTTTTAAGATTTTATTTATTTGTCAGAGAGAGAGAGCACAAGCAGTCAGAGTGGCAGGTAGAGGCAGAGAGAGAAGAAGCAGGCTCCCCGCTGAGCAAGGAGTCCAGTGCAGGACAAGATCACACCACCTTGGGATCATGACCTGAGCCAAAGGCAGCCGCTCAACCGACTGAGCCACCCAGGTGTCCCTAAAAAATAATTTTAACTGAAATGAAGTTTTACACATGTATTTAATCCTAGCTTATAAACACTATCCAATCTTTCAGAGATATTTTTGGTGCATTATCTACAAAGACATATAATCCATGCCCCTTTTTCTTTTTCTCCAGCAGACTGATTTCTTATTTAAGTAACTACTTCCTCTTTTAAAGGGTTACACAGAATAGTCTCATAAATCTGGTCTGAAGAAACCAAGCACCCTATCCCAGCTGTCTTTGGCTTTGGATATCTTTATTTTATACTCTCAAAGACAGATGTACAGTCAAAGGCCTTCCTTTCTTTATGAACTTGATTTAATGATCTACAACTTGTTTTTCTTCTTGTGGTCAAGAGTTTACACAACCTACTTAGACTCTTTATACTCATTTATGCTCTTTTGCTCAATGTATGTAGTGACAAAATTAAGTAATTAATTCAATAACTATTTTTTAAATGTGTGCCAGGGTCTGTGATAAACCTCAAGAACACACATGTGAATAAGCATGGTTTTACCATCAAATAGAAGAAGGAAGGTGTTTCAAGAAGGAAATTTACTAAATATGGTAAAGGTGCTATCATGAACTTATGTCTATGGTGACATAGATCCACAAGAAAAAAACAATCTTTCTGTTGAGGGTCTGGGGGGGATTGAAGAAGATAATCAGTACCAACTGAATTATAGCTCCCAGGTACTCACTGTCTCTCTAAAACAAAATTATGTATCCACGCCACTTTCCATGAGACATTACAGTTGACCCTTGAACAACGTAGGGGTTAGGGGCACGCCCCCCACCATGTAGTCAAAAATCCATGGATAGCATCAAAAATGTCCCCAAAGCTTAACCACTCCTAACCTACTGTTGACCAATAACATAAATAGTCAGCTAACACATATTTTGTATGTTATATGTACTGTATTTGTAATGTAAGTTAGAGAAAAGAAAGTGTTATTAAGAAAATCATAAGGAAGAGTATGCCTGGGTGGCTTAATGGGTTATGCCTCTGTTTTTGGCTCAGGTCATGATCTCAGGGTCCTGGGATCAAATCCTGCATTGGACTTTCTGCTGGGCAGGGAGCCAGCTTCCTCCTCTCTCTCTCTCTCTGCCTGCCTCTCTGCCTACTTGTGATCTCTCTCTGCCAAATAAATAAATAAAATCCTTTAAAAAATATTTCCAAGAAAATCATAAGGAAGAGAAAATACACTTATAATACTGTGTTATAAGAAATTCACACATAAATGGACCCATGGGGTTCAAACTCGTGTTGTTCAAGGACCAATGGTGCTGTGACTCTGGCTGTTGAATGGGGAGAGTATACTTTTCCACTCCTTTGATTCTGTGCTTTGCCATGTACCTTGCACCAAGCAGTGGAATGTTAAAAATCTTTAAACTTATTTTAGTGATTGACTGCTTTTCCAAACCTGTCATTCACCAGGAGAAAAATAGGCCTGGAGTAGTCACAGGTCCCATAATCAGAGACACAAGAAGAAGCTGTCAACCTGACCCACAGTCTGACACAGGGCTCTTCTCCCATTCATCTGTAAGACAGCATGAGATAAATGATTATGGTTGTAATCCACCAAAATTTGGGGATTATTTATTACCTAGCATAGGGCAAGGTAATACTGAAACTTTAGTAATACCATGATCCTTGACCAAAGCAAGGAAGGCATATGTGTCAGGAGGATGGACTATAAAGGGTATTCCAAGCAGGAGGAACAGCATGGGAAGGTTTCTCCTGGTCCACAAAAGTCTTGCTATGCACTGTAAGTTGTTCAATAGATGGTAATATAGGGCACAAGTAGGGCATAGAATTAGATTGAGATAATCAGGAACAGAGTGTCATAGAGGAGTTTGTTATAGTGCTTTAAGGATTTAGCCATTACCCTATAGATATTAAGAAACCAATAGAGGGGCACCTGGGTGGCTCAGTCAGTTAAGCATCTGCCTTCGGCTCAGGGTCCTGGGATCAAGCCCCATATCAGGCTCCATGCTCTGTAAGGAGTCCACTTCTCCCTCTCCCTGCCACTCCCCCTGCTTGTACTCTCTCTCTGTGTGTCAAATAAATAAACAAAAATCTTTTAAAAATTAAAAAAAAAGAAAGAAAGAAAAAAAGAGAGAGAGAGAGGAAGAAAGAAAGAAACCACTGGAATAAGGACATCTGGATGGATTAGTTGGTGAAACGTCTGCCTTTGGCTTGGGTTGTGATCCCAGAGTTCTGGAATCGAGTCCCACCCCAGGCTCCTTCTTCAGCAGAGAGCCTGCTTCTCCCTCTGCTTGCTGCTCCCTCTGCTTGTGCTCTCCCTCTCTCTCTCTGACAAATAAAATCTAAAAAAAAAAAAAAAAAGAAAAGAAACCACTAGAATAGTTTAAGCAGATAAGAGATATAGTTAGCTCTGCATTTTAAAAAGAATTTAACAGCAATGTGGGAACAGTGTGGAGCCAGGCCAGAGCCAAGGAGATTCAGGATACCAGTGAGCACTACTGAGGACAGAGAGGAGAATGCAGGCTCTAGAGAGCTTATGGAATTGAGAACATCATCATTTTTTCCACGACATCAATCTTCTACAATACTTATCAAAGTGAGCTCTGGGGAAGTTCTCAAAAAATCAAATCTACTGACAGCTAATAGACCAAAAAAAAAAAAAAAAAAAAAAAAAGAAGAAGAAGAAGGAAGAAAAGCAGTGCTCTGAATAATCAATTCATTGAAAATCAAATAGCCAAAGCACATTCATTTAAAGCCAAATAATCCTTTCCTCCCTAAATGATAACATGAAGTGAGAATAGGATGGCATGAAGATACAGAAGAGGGAGAGGCAAGGCCAGATGTTGGGGCAGATATAGAGGCTGGAGCGGGGGAAGGTGAGCGGCCAAGTCCAAGGCATGGAGAGAGTCAGGGACAGGAGTAGGGAAGCCACAACAAAAAGAAAATCTTGAGGAAAACCATCCTTAATGGTTCAGCAAATGAGCTTTTGGCAACAGGTATTCATTGATTTTTGGTGACTTGCTATTCATCAGTTGGAGAGCCTTTTAGGGAGCAAACAGCACATTCATGGGGTAGAACTGGAAAGACTTCAGTGGGAGAACAACTTAGAGAGGAGTGGGCAGAGTGAAAGCCAGCGAGATCTGATGAAGCACCAAGGGGCAAGCAGCAGTGAAAATGCTTTCATCCTTGCCCTACGGAGGAAGAGCGTTGCTGGAGAGGAACGCAGCTGCTGATCATCCTTCCAAGACTGCCTGTGCTCCCTCCTGAAAGTGTGCTCTATGGTGTTTGATGTGCCTGCAACGGGGTGTGGTGGGGAAGAGGTCTGTGTGTGCCCTGTGTGTGTGTGTGTGTGTGTGTGTGTGTGTGTGTGTAGACCCAGGGAGATGAAGGAAGGGGCCTTGGACTGCTACCTCTGCATCAGTTAGGACATCTCCATTATTTGTCTATGTTACATATTAGAGTTTCTTACTAGAAAATGGAAAGCAAAAAGAAAGGGTCTCTGCTCCAAGTAGCACACAGTGAAGTCAAAGAGAGAAAACATGCATCAAGGTAAATAACTGTACGAACGAATATATACTGAATGCTAAATGAGGCCAATAGGTAATTAAAGCCACAGAATTCAGAAAGGCAGGATTAAAGATAGGGAGTGTGACTCTCTGTAGTTTATCTTTCAGAGCAAAATTTGTGGTCCATCCTCAGGCGCTACGTTGAACCTTATTGCAGACGTTTTATGAATATAAACTTTATTCCTTGCTCCATTTTATAATGTGGTCTTTGTTTTTTCTTGTTCCGGTTTTTCTTACATAAAGGATAGTTTAGTTATTTTCATGTTTTGGAATCAGAAAGGTATAACTCAAATTCCAATGCTACCATTTATTAGTTCAATGACCTCAGATAAATTACCTAAGTGTTCGGATTTTGGTCACTTGTAAAAGTTTAACCTAATGTAATTTTGTGAGAATGTATATTCTTAGCACACAGCACCATAGGTGTAGGTTAATCTGGAACCCGTAGTGGTGGTTTTCTCAGTCATGACTTTTATCTTCAAGATTCAGCTAAAGGCACAGATTGAGGACAGGGAGTAATAATTGTCCCCATATTCAAAGATTAACCGCTGGAGGTCTCGATGAGGGCAGTACAACTCCTCACCGGGGAATTTCCAGAAATTTGAGTGGGTAATTTTGGCTGTCAAGGGGGTAGGACTGCTGCCTCTGCCAGTTAGTGGGAGGAGGTGGGTATGCTTGACCTCCCGCAGTGCATAGGGCAGTGCCACACAGCGAAGAATTGTCCCGCTCCTCCCACAACCTTCCAGTATTTCACTGGATATTCTCTAAACCCAGAACTTAACTCCACTGCACATGTAAACACCTGGAAACTCTGGCACCATTTTAACAAAGCCTGATTTTGCACGAATGTAACTACTGAGCAAAGAAAGGGAAGATTGCATGTTGCCTTGTTTGGAAATTAACCAAAAGTCATTCACGGTTTTTGGGAAGCTACAGAGGAAGCCTCCCAATGAAAATCGCAAATGTGCCCAAAGGGCATTTGGCTCTGCCTGTCTTACAGGGCACTCCTATCCATCAGTTATAGGAACCTCTGGAACTTTGTGCCTTTCCCCTACCTGTATCTTCTGGCCACGATATGCAAGAGAAGGAAGCAAGACATGAATGTCGCAGAGTTGGAAAGGCAGTGGGAAGAACAACTCTTCCCTTTTCTTCACTGGAATTTCCAAGTCACAGGGCAAAATTGACACTGTGAAATTATTGTATTGACTCTCAGAGTCTAAAATTGAACTTCTGCATTGGATTGGACTAGGAAGTTTTAAAGCCTGAAAACAAGTTGTAATTACTAGAAAGAAGCATAACTGAAAACTCTGGGGCCTGTCTAAGAGGATTTCAAGGGCTACGTCCCACAGTGAGGATACCTAAAGGCTGGGGTGAGAGAAAAAGTGCAGTCAATTCCTGACTGTTCTCCCTTTGAGATAAACCCATTCAATGCATTAGTTGATAAAGGATCTAAACCTTAGCACTACCCCTATCAGGGTCGTGTTCTAAACAGGTGAGCTGGCAGATGCTGTAAGCTAGACTCCTCCGGCAACATTGTGTGAGACACACTTTAGCCTTCAGGTGCTGGGCCATGCCAGTCTTCTCCTTCCAGACTCTTTTCCACACCATGCAGGGGAAGTTCTCTAAAATCAAGTCAAAGAAAAATAGAACTTTTATGGAATCTCAAATAGATATCCAATGAGGAGATAGAATTGCGGGTGGGGGTGGGGGTGGGGGTTGAATAAAACTGGACAAAGGCAAATGCTATTCCTTTAGAAATCCCTTTCTCTCCCCCCAAACTTCTGCTCCTTCAGGTAGCTACACTATGTTGCTGGAAGACCAAGAAGGGCCTGAGGTAGGATCAGGGAAATGGAGCCCCAGAATGAGTAACCAGGAGCTATCTCCATGCTTACAAGTCATGGAAGCTACATCATTAGGATTGGCATGAAAATAATGATTTGGGGATCTACTCCAGCCGGCAATCAAGCAAGGTTGTTTGTTTAGTTTATACTCTAATCATGTACTTTCCAAGAAGCTGGTGTATTTGTAAGCAGCAGAATAAAGATTTGAAAGTTAAGACCCTGCCAAATCCTTTCTTTAGATCATGACAACCGAATAACCCCAGAGCAGCCCATTCTAATAGCTTTGTTCTGTATCCTATGAGAACTTCAAACTTCTTCTCCCCCAAAGGAAATTGGTTTCTAGCATTATTCAATTACAATTTTTAATAATTTGGGTGAGTAATTTGACATTTCAACTACGGAACTGGGTTTAAGAAATACTCATAACAAGAGATAAAACAATCTCATTTTCTGCTACCTAGAGAATGCCACATGTTTGCATACTTATTAAGTAGCAAGTTTTTTGTTCTTATACAAATTATAGTAAATATGTTTTGGGGACATTTTAATTCCTATAAATTCTGCTAAGTTTAAGAAGCAAAAGTGTTTACATATTAAAATTCTGTGAGTTATTGTTAGATTATTGACAATTAGGTTATAGATTATAGTTAGATTATAATTGTTACCTGAAGAACTAATTCCTAAGAAAGATTATTTAGACTTGAAAATTCCCTAGTACAAGATCTATGTTGATTTTTAACTGTGTTCAAAGGACATTCTACTTGATTTTCCTAAAGCTTCAGTACCATTTTTTTTTTCCTTCCTATACTCTGCCTGGGGGGTATCATAGAACAAAACAGGAAGAAAGGAAAAATATTAATTAATCACCCTTAGTCAGTCATGGAGCGAAGAGTTTACTTGTTGAGAAATTGTGTATTACATTTTAGAGTCTATTCTTAATGAGAATTCTGAGGACAACCTGAGAAGGTTGCTGAGCGTTGATCTTTTAGATAACTGATGGAGCTGATCATGCTTCCATTTTGAGGTTTTTTCCCCCTCCACAACAAAAATTAAAGCCAAAATTAAGTTCTCTGTTTTACAAATATTAAGAATTTCATGGAGTACATTTGCAGATTAGCCTTATTTCTGGCTTCAATCCATGTTACTGCCTTCTTATCTCTTTACATCAGTTCTTATCTATGTTATCTTTTTGCTTTGTATATCTTTTGAATACTTAAATCTTTATAAGTATTCTGGAAAAAGAAGGTATCGGGCATTCGTACATGTAAAGCTCATAGATTACTGCCTAGCAATATGTATCATATATGGCTACTTACTCATCAGTAGTAGGTATTATTCAGGGAGAGAAAGCCCAGAAGGAAATGCAATTATTCTGTTGTCCTGGAATACTTCTATAGGTACCCTCGCTTTCTAAATAAAGCCTGCAAGACGTATTTCTATGGGTCCACTCAGTGGTGGCTAACTCGGTCCTCTGTATGTTCACCCTGACATCTAGTTCTTTGGGAGAATTCCAGGAAGAGATTACACAGGGGTGGAGAACATACAGATTTTTCTTCCCATCCTTGCCTTAAGCCTATGGGACTTCCCAAAGAAGAATCTTCTAAATTCTCAAAATCTGATAACCATCTCTATTCAGGCAAAGAAGGAGTGAAGTGGAAGAGCTTTTAAGAGAAAGTGATGGGTGTCCCCTAGGGTTAGGAAATGTGAACATAGAACGGGTCCCTTCCTATATCTCAAGAACTCTGAAGTCAGGAGGCTGGAGGGAATAGTTTATAATGTCAAGGCAAGGTGACAGGGAAGTAAGGAAGGCAACCCCACTTAGAGAAAATGTTCTGGCAAGAATGTGGAGGAGTTTCCCATTGGCTAAGTAGGTACCGTTAAAGGTAAACTCAAGCTTCTTGAAACTGTTACTCTCAGTGGTGATCTCCTGCAAAGGCAGGATAAACCAGGTTTACCAGGTTTACCAGGGGTAAACCACTAGAGATGGGAGCCGAGGAGGTATCATCGGGGTCAGTCAGGGAGTTTACTACCTGACTGCAGTTCAGAGGTTGCCAGGGAGCTCACATACATGCATAGGAAATGCCGGTATTTGATTATCTGTATCATTGGAGGACATGAAATCCAGTCTGTACAGATCAGCACCAGTAAAATTTAAAAACTTTGGTCCTTTTATCCATTTTTTAAATTAAAGTATAAGTGATACACAACATTATTAGCACAGCATAATGATTTGATTTTTGTATATATTGCAAAAGGATCACCACAATAAGTCTAGTTAAACTCCCTTCACAATATGTATTTATAGAATTTATTTTTCTTATGATGAGAATTTTTAAGATTTATTCTCTCAGGAACTTTCAAATATGAAATGCAGTATTACTAACTGCAGTCTCCATACTGTACGTTATCATAACTTACTTAAATTAGAACTGGAAATTTATACCTTTTGACTCCTCTCATGCATTTTTCCTCCATACAATCCCTGCCTCTGGTAACTATCAATCTGTTCTCTGTATCTATAAACTTGGTTGTTGTTTTTTTTTTTAAGATTTTATTCATTTATTTGACAGGCAGAGAGGCAGGCAGAGAGAGGAGGAAGCAGGTTCTCCGCTGAGCAGAGAGCCCGATGCAGGGCTCGATCCCAGGATCCTGAGATCATGACCTGAGCTGAAGGCAGAGGCTTTAACCCACTGAGCCACCCAGGCGCCCCTATAAACTTGGTTTTATTGCTTGTGTTTGATTTTAGATTCCCCATACAAGTGAGATCGTACAGTATTTGTCTTACTCTGTCTGACTTATTTCACTTGAAGCATAATGCCCTCAAGTGTCATCCATGTCATCATAATGGCAATATTTCATTATTAATGGTTGAATAATATTCCACTGTAGCATGTAATATTTATAATCTTTATCTACTCATCCATTGATAAACACAGGCTGTCTCCATATCATGGCAGTTGTGAATAATGCTACAATGAACATGAGGGTGCATATATCTTTTCAAGTTAGTATTTTCCTTTTCTTCAGATAAATACCCAGAAGTAGAACTGCTGGGTCATATGGTAATTCTATTTTTATTTTTATTTTTTTAAAGATTTTATTTATTTATTTGACAGACAGAGATCACAGGTAGGCACAGAGGCGAACAGAAAGAGAGGAAGGGAAGCAGGCTTCCTGCTGAGCAGAGAGTCTGATGCGGGGCTCGATCCCAGACCTGAGCGGAAGGCAGAGGCTTTAACCCACTGAGCCACCCAGGTGCCCCTGTAATTCTATTTTTAATTTTTTGAGCAACATCTATACTGTTTTCCTTAATGGCTGCACCAATCTCCATTCACACCAATGGGGTATAAGGGTTCCTTTTTCTCCACATTGTGGGTGTTGAATCATCCTTGAATCTGAAATAAATCTCACTTGATCATGGAGAATGAGGGTTGCTGGAGGGGAGGAGGATGGGAGGGATGGAGTGGCTGAGTGATGGACATTGGGGAGGGTATGTGCTATGGTGAGTGCTGTGAATTGTGTAAACCTGGCGATTCACAGACCTGTACCCCTGAAACAAATAATACATTATATGTTAATAAAAAAAAATGTATCATTCAATTTGGTTTGCTAATATTTGTTGAGAATTTCTGCATCTATTTTCATCAGAGATACTGACCTGTAGTTTTGTGGTATCTTTTTCTGGCTTTCTCTTTGTCTCTAATTTTCTGTAATTTGAATATGATATGCCTATGTATAGTTTGTTTTTGTTTGGTATTTATTCTGCTTGATGTTCTCAGAGCTTCCTGGATCTATGGCTATGTGTCTGTCATTAATTTTGGAAAATTCCTGGACATTATTGTTTTAAATATCTCTTCTGCTTTTTTCTGACAGGGCATTTATAAATATGTTACACCTTTAGAAATTGTTCCACAGTTCTTGAATGTCCTGTTTTTTTGTTTTCATTCTTTTTTCTCTGTATTTCGGTTTGGAAGTTTCAACTGACATATCTTAAACCTCACTGATTCTTCCTTTGGCCATGTGCCCATCTACTGATAAGCCCATTAAATGCATTCTTTATTTCAATTATAGTTTTTTTTTTCTCCAGCACTTCTTTAAGTCTTTCTTAGAGTTTCCATCTCTCTGCTTACATTAACCATATGTTCTTTTATGTTGTCTATGTTTCCATTAGCTCTTAACATATTAATAATTAATTATTTTAAATCCCCTGTGTTATATCTGTGTCTGGTTCTGAAGATTGCTTTGTCCCTTGAAACTGTGTTTCTTTTTGCCATTTAGCATACCTTGCCATTTTTTGTTGAAAGCCAGATATAATGTATAGGGTAATAACTGATCTAAAGAACTTTTTTGTGGGAGCATGGGTGGCTCAGTGGGTTAAGCCTCTGCCTTCGGCTCAGGTCATGATCTCGAGGTCCTGGGATTGGGCCCCGCATTGGGCTCTCTGCTCGGCAGAGAGCCTGCTTCCCCCTCTCTTTCTCTGCCTGCCTCTGTGCATACTTGTGATCTCTCTCTCTCTCTCTCTGTCAAATAAATAAATAAAATCTTAAAAAAAATAAGAACTTTTTTGTATGGTTTCATGTTAATATGGCTAGAAATTGAATTATGTTTATTGTTTGTTTGGAGCTATCGATATCAGAAACTTTAAATTCCTCTAGCATTCTTGTTTTTGTCCCCCTGTTGTGCCTTTGGGTATTCCTAGAAATTCTTTGTTAAATAGTCTGAGGCTTGAAGCTCTTTTAGCTGTAATCCACTGTTATTATTCGGAAGTCTTATTGCTTTGATGGTAAGATATTAAAAGGGAAAGCATTCTATAATCTTATGATTAAATTTCAGTCTGTTAGTGGGCCAGCGCCCCAGGCTATGACCTTTACAAGTATTCCTTAGATTTTTTTTTTTTCCTTTTTAGGTTTATTCAAGATGGCTGGAGGGAACTGAATTTAGTTACTGCTCTTTGAGCTGGTGGGATGAGGCTTTGGTAAAGCATTTTCACCTGGATAGTAGCTCTTTCTTATGGAGAATTCTCTGAGCATCTTTCAAAATGGTTACTTTTCCTTTCCCTCTGTCAGATGCATAATGAGATCTTTCCTAACTCTTCACTGTGAAGACTTGGTGGAATTTGTGGAAGAAAACCCCATGATAATCAAGTGCTTGTCTCATCACATTCACAGGTCCATCCATACTGAAAGGGAAGGAAACTGTACAAGAGCAAAACATACTGAGGATAATATTATACTATCATGGTGACATTTTGGCAAGCTAAATTGATATCAAGAATTCTACATTAATTAAAGCGCACAATGAATGGTTCATCTTTCTATCTCTCCACTGGAGTAGTAGCCAGAAATCCTTGAGTTGTAAGTAAAGTATCAGTTTTTGCTTCAGTAACATTCTTAACCTAACACAATTGTTGCAAGCATTTGTATCTCTAGTTTTTATTACAGTGGCAACTACATATTACTTGCAAATAGTAGTTGTATCTAAATTATCACAGTAGCTTTGAATTTTTCTGTGTTGGAATGACCTCAAACCCTGTCAGCAGGAGAGAAAATTGGGGGTTCTTTAACGCACAAAGAGTGATGGATGAGTTCACATTGTAAATGGAAAAACCTGTACCTACATATTAACGGTTTCAAAAGCAGAATATAATATTGAGGCAATGGAATTGAACTTCAGCTTCCTCCTAACAAAATCAATGTCGTCTTTCAGATCCCAAGTACATTGAATGGGTTAAGGGATTAAAGCTATTATTAGAAAAGAGAAAATTATTTGGGGGCTGATAGAAAGTTATATCTTTATAGAAACAGATTTTCTGAAAGAATATTCAGGAAATGGTAGCAAGAAGTTTCTTAATAAATCATGTAGTTAGTAGTGAGAGTGGGTGAGAGAAGCTAGTTTTACAGGCTACTAAAATACATAAAGGTAAAAACTATAGTATTAGCAACACAATTGGATATAGAGTTACAAATTGATCTAAGCCCTAAAACATACTGTAATTTTTTTTTTTGAAGGGAGTTAAAATATTCATGTCTGGAAAAAGTAACTTGTGAATTGGTATTGTTGACCAGCTATTTGGAAGTAAAAGCTATTATATCCTCTCCTTATGCAATGTACTAATATAAATTCTAACTTTATTTAGTCTATTACTACTATGTGATAACAGAGGCAATACTCATTATCATTCAGGAAACAGTCCTCGAATGTCTGAGAATGTTACCTGGTTGTTACCTGGTTGATTTGTTAATAACCATCGGTTCATGTTTCTCATATAGATGATGGTAACCTATCAAAAGCCTTATGTTTTGTTTTTTTCTTCTTTCCTGCAGACCAGTCTAAGCCTGGACAAGCTCTTCTACTTTGGAGGCTATTTCTTTCAGGGGTGGTGGAAAGTATATATTCCAAGGTGAGTTTTGCAAAGAGAACAGAAGTGTCATTTGCCTTCCGCCACAAGCCATATCCATCAACAAAGCTTTATCAGTAGTAAAGGTTTTATTTTTATTTCACCTGCCTGACTTCTACAATTTTCTTCTAACCGCTACTAAACTTGGGCTGGGTAAAGCACTATTATTTTACACCTCTCAACGACCAACAATTGTTTGTTGAAAAAAATTATGTTTGAGTTATTTATATTATTTTATTCATTCCTTTCTATTAACTTTAGTGACCAATGTTAATAGCCCCATTTTATAGAAGAAAATGTTGAAGTTGAAGGGGTTTAAATAATTCTAAAGGTCACATGAGTAGTGTAAAAAATAAAGTAGAAACAAAATTAGGTGAACATAGAAACCATTATTATCAAATAAACTCAGAAAGTTGTCTGAGTTTAAAAGCAGTAGAAATAGGTACACTTTCACCATTCTTATTCAACATTGTCCTGGATGTTCTAGCAACTACGATTAGGTCAGAGAAAGAAATAAAAGGCATATAATGTGGAAAGGGAAAAAATAAAATTTTCCCTATTTACAGAGACATTATTACATTATTGTCTACAAACATAATCTCTGGGAATCCACCAAAAAAAAAAAAATCCTAGAACTAATATATAAATTCAGCAAGGTTACAGATTACAAGATCTACACACAAAAATCAACCATATATCTGTACACAAACAATTACACATGTTGAAGTCAAAATTAGGAATGCAATGCCATTTAAAATTACTCCAAAAAAATGAAATACTTAGGTGTACTCTTAAAAGGATGTTTCAGGGGAATCCTGAGTGACTCAGTTAGTGTCTACTTTCAACTCAGGTCATGATTTTAGGGGTCCTGGGACTGAGTCCTGCATTGGTATCTTTGCTCAGTGGGGAATCTGTTTGTCCCTTTCCCTTTGTGCTCTCTCTTTCTCACTCTTTTCTCTCTCAAGTAAATAAATGAAATCTTTTTAAAAATGTATTAAAAAGGACATTTTAGGATCCATATGATGAAAATTATAAATGACTTATGAAAAAAATTAAAAGCAAACCTAGATAAGATTGACGTATTCTGTTCATGGACTGGGAAATTCAACATAGTAAAGGTATAAATTCCTCCAAGTTGATCTATAGGTTCAATGCAATTACTATTCAAATCCTACCAAGCTTTTTTTTTTTTTTTTGTAAACATAGACAAGCTTATTCCAAAATTTATTTTAATAGGTACAGGCCTTAGAATAGTTAAGACAACCTTGAAAAAGAAGAATAAAGTGGGACAAGGCTTGTTGTTAGTATGTGGCTATAGTAATCAAGGCAATGCAGTATTAGCAGAGGAATAGATACTTAAAACAGTGGAGCAGGGTAGGGAACCTAGAAGGAGACTGTTATAAAAATGCTCAGATAATTTTTGAAAGAGATGCAAAAATAATCCAGTGGAGGAAGGATAACTTTTCAATAAATGCTGGTAGAGCAACTGAAAATTCATAATCAGAAATTTTTTTTAATTTTATTTTTTATTTGACAGAGAGAGGAAATCACAAGCAGGCAGAGAGGCAGGCAGAGAGAGGGGGAAACAGGATCCCTGCTGAGCAGAGAGCCCGATGTGGGGCTCGATCCAAGGACCCTGAGATTATGACCTGAGCCGAAGGCAGAGGCTTTAACCCACTGAGCCACTCAGGCGCTCCCATAAGCAGAAATTTGAACTTCAACTCAAACCTCACATCTTATACAAAAATTAACTCAAAATGACTTGTCGACTTAAATGTAAACATAAACCATAAAATGTTCATAATGTGTATTATGTGTTACAATGTTTATTAAAAATTTTTTATAAAAAACAGTGAGAATCTTCTTCAGGATCTAGGGCTAGGCAAATAGTTCTTATGACTGACACCAATGCACAATGCATAAGAGGAAAAAATTGATAAGCTGAACTTCATCAAAATTAAAAATTTCTTCTTTGGAAAACACCAAGTGAAGAAGATGGAAAAAAAGCTACAGACTGGGAGAAAAAATTTGCAAACCATGTATCTGATAAAGGATTAGTATTTAGAAATACAAAGCACACTCAAAGTTCAACATTAAAAAATTCAATTAGAAAATAGACAAAAGACATAAAAAGAAATTTATCAAAGAGAATATACAGATGGCAAATGAAAAGATGTTCAGTATAATTAGCCATTGGAGAAATGCAAATTAAAAATACAAGAAGATATCATTACCCGTCTGTCACAATTTCTGAAATACAAAAAATAGTGCTAACACCAAATACAGAAGACAATGCAGAGAACTTGAATGAGCCCTGCATTGCTGCTAGGAATGTGAAATGGCATGGTCACTCTGGAAAACAAGTTGGCAGTTTGAACTAGAACTAAATATGCTTGACTCTTAGGATGGCTACTATTAAGGAAGAAAAAAGCAGAAAACAAGTGCTGGTGAGGATACGGAGAAATTGGAACCCACATGGGAATGTGAAATGGTAGTGAATAATATGGTGGTTCCTCAAAAAATTAAACCCTGAATTATCATATGATCCAGAAATTTCATTTCCAGGTATATACCCAAAAGAACTCAAATCAAGAACTTAAAGAGATATTTATATATCCACATTCAGAGCAATGATATCCACAAGAGTCAAAATGTGGAGGCAATGCAAGCATCCATCTATGGACGAATGGATAAACACAATATGTATGTATAATGATATACTATTCAGCCTTGAATGGCGTTCTGACACATGTTACAATGTGGATAAACCTTGAAAAGATGCTAAATTAAATACACTAGATGCAAAAGAACAAATATTTTATTATTCCACTTATAAGAGGTATCTAGAATGGTCACTTTATAGACAGAAAGTAGAATAGTGTGTCATACTGTGTGGGCTGGGGAGGAGGGGTCATGAGGAGTTATTGGTTAATGGGTAATGGGTTTTAGTTTTGGATGAGGAAAATGCTCTGGAGATTGTTAATGGGACAAAACAATGTGAACATCCTTAATGCCACTGAACTATTCACTTAAAAATGGTTTAAAATGCAAATTTCATGTTATATATCTTTCATCACACACATACATACTAACTAAATTAAATATGTAACTACCGTATGATCCAATTTTTGGAGTCCCACTCAGGGCTCTATTCCAGGACCCTGGGGTCATGACCTAAGCTGAAGGTACCTAACAGCCACCCAGGTGCGCCCATTCATATAGTATTTTTGAGAAAATTTTAGAATTGAAAAAGAGATTCGTGGTTTTCAGAGATTAGAAGTAGGGAAAGAGGGGAGGCAGAAGGCATGTGGACGTGGGAAGGGAAACACAAGGGGTTTTTGAGGTGATGAAACTGTTTCTGTACATTGACTGGACACAGGTGCCTACACATGTGAGAAAATTAGTAGAAGTAAATAGACAATGAGCAATGAGTACAAATAGAACTGGGAAAGCTGAATAAAACCAATGCATTGTATCAATAACATGGTCGCAATATTAGACTATTTTTTTGCAAACAGATTTTTTTGTTTTATTTTGCTCATTTGTTACCATTGAAGAGAAACCTCAGTAAGTTTCTTGGGATCTCTCTGTATTATTTCTTACATCTGCATGTGAATCTACAGAAATATTAATAAAATTTAAGTGAAAAAGGAAGCAAGAATGGCATTACACACAAAAGATCCAATGAATAAGAGTATATAAATGTTTAAAAATCTGTGCATAAAAAATAAGAACATGACCAAAACTATAATATGAAAAAAATAATTTAAATAGCAAATACAGCAAAAGGTTAATATCTACAGTATATAATGAACCTATACCCAGGAAACCTCCAACAGGCAAATGAAAAAAGGATGTGAATAAAAAGTTCACTTCAGTAGTGGTGATCTGACTGTGTTATCTGTGGACCTCTGGAAGTGTCTGTATGCTGACACTGTACAAAAGTCATGGTGGGTAAACTGTTGGTGCCTGAACATGCAGCAAGACAATGGCACCAAAGTCATCATCATTGCATTTTCCACTGCTATGTACAGAACAAAACAAAAAGGCCAATTTTACTGAAGAATGTCCTCAATGAAGCAGCAAATGTTATGGATTTTATTAAACCTTAATCCTTCAGGACACCTATTGGTAATTTTCTGTGTGACAATATGGGAAGTATGAGCAAAGCCTTTTTGGTGAGTACCAAAATACAAGAGCATCTCAAGAAAGCACTTTGTCATTGTTTAAATTACAAGATGACCTAGCCATTTTTTTTCATGAAACATTTTTACTTGAAAGAAATGACAGGCAAATTATGGCTATTCAGACTTAGGTATTTGACAGACTTTTTTTTTTTTTTTTTTAATTGAAGGAAGTGAGCCTGTCACTTGCCAATGTTAAAATCTCAGCTTTCAAGTGAAATTTAGAATATTGGAAAATATGTAACTACTATTGTGAACTTGATATCTTCCAGTTCTTCAAGACCTTTCTGATGATATTCAGTGGTAAGATTAACAAGTTGGAGTTTTGACATTTTATAATGAAATATAACATTTGGAAGATTTGCATTACTCAGTGAACTAACATTTTTTAAATGGCTAAGACAGGATATTTTAAAATCAAGGGTAAAATAATCTATTTAAAAGCTGGAAATACCAGTGGGTTTTAATGAAAAGAACACTAAAGTTTCATTGATGTGTTTTCAGATTATTTTTTGGAAGTAATCCTTAAGAAACAACCACTTGTTGAATTCTGGTGTATCATTGAAAAAAAACAGCTACATTTTTTTCAGGAAAAGTCTATTAAAATAGACTCTTTAAAAAGATTTTATTTATTTATTTGACACAGAGAAAGAGAGGGAGGGAGAGAACAAGCAGGGGGAGGGCGGGGGAGGCGAGAAGCAGACTTCCCACTGAGCAGGGAGCCCAATGAGGGACCCTGGGATCATGACCTGATCTAAAGGCAGATGCTTAACTGGCTGAACCACCCAGATCCCCCTACAATATCTCCTCTTTACCAACTACATTTGACCCCTGAGCAGGTGAGAGTTAGGGACTCTGACCCCCAGTGAAGTCCTAAATCCACCTATAACTTTTACATTATATTATTATTATTAAACATTATTATATTTTTGACTCCCACTAAATGTAACTAATAATAGCATACTAGACTGAAAGCTTTACTGGTAACGTAAACAATCAATGAACACATATTTTTTATGTTATGGTCGTTAGATGCTGTGTTCTTACAATGAAGGAAGCTATGAAAAAAATAATATAAAAAGCATCACCCCCCAAAAAGAAAATATATTTAGAGTACTGTACTGTAGAAAATCTGTGTATAAGTAGACCCACACAGTTCAAGCCTATAATGTTCAAAGGTCAACTGTAGTTCGTAAAGAAGGGATACATATTGGTGAGAGATTGGATTTTCTGCATATAATTCAACTAAAGCAACATATTGTGACTGCCAACATATCTAAGCAAGTATGAGAATTAAGTTGTCTTCTAATCAGTCTGACATTAAAAATATTTGTAAAAATGTAAAATAATGCCACTCTTCTCAAAAATCTTTTGTTTTGGAAATTACTATTTTTCATTAAAATGTTATATGTGATAATATGTAATAGATTTATTTTTACAGTGAATTAATAAGTATATGTTTAAAAACCTCTCAGTTTTAATTTCCAATATGGTAAGATGTCAAAGGATATAACCCACATAAACAAAAACTCTATGGTCCTTAGTATTTTTAAGAGGTCAAAGTGTCCTGGAACTAACAAGTTGAGCATTGTTGTATTATAGGAAATATAATTGTTTAGAATAATAATGGAAAAGTGTTTGATCTTATTTGTAATAAAAGAAATGCAAGCTGAGACAATAATAATTTCTCCTTTAGAAAGAGCAAAGTTTTAAATGCTAATGCTCAAGGTAGATAAATTTTACAAGTTAGAATAGATGTATTCAGAGATCACCGGCCAGAATGTTCAACGCTTTTTTGGAGGGTGGGGATAAATTAAAAGCATCAAAGCTTTCAAAATGTTTAACTTGGTGTTTAACTTTTAAAGATTAAAGAAGGAAATCTATTGTAAGGGGAAAAGAGCACTACACATGGCGACGCTCGTTGACATTGACTTGTACATTCATAAGGGTCATGAAAATTTTAAAACAATCTAAATACTGGAAAAAAAGACAGTGGCTTAGGAAACAAGAATATTGCCACTAAGTAAAGTTTTATGTAGCTCTTTGAATCACATCTCAAATAATTTGAGCCAACATAGAAATATTTGCGTTACAACTTAAATTTTAAAAATGAGATCTATGAATTTGAATACAGTAGGATTAAAAATACACATGTAACTATGAGTTTTAAAAGACCAGATAGACGTACACTGTGATATTTGTTGTTTTTCTATCTTCCTGTATTTCCCCTTACATTTTATAATAGCTGTATTTTTGTTTATAGTTGATTTAAAGATAAACTTTATGTAAACATATACAGTGTTTCCCTGCAGCTCCCTGTCAGTCCGTCTTTCCTTTATCTCTCCTTCGGTACTGAGCAATCTTCCTTTGGAGACAGTTGGGTGTGGGCAAAAGTCCACAAGAAATGTCCTTGATTTACATGTAAGGTGTCTAGATTCCAATTTGCCCCCAAGTCCCAGTTATATATATATGTATATGTGTATATATATATATATATAATACATATTATATTATATTATATTATATTATATTATATATATATTTAACACAATTATTAGTGGTATCTCCTTTCGCTTTTTGAAAAAGTTTTCTGGTTTTGACAATAAATTATGGTCTTTAATAGGTATCATGCAGATCCAAATCTAATCTCTTATCATTTTCTTGCTTGAATCCTCTAAGGTAACTTATCTTAGGTCCTTTTTCAACTGCTCAGAGCTCCCAAACATTGAAGACCATATTTCCTTATGGTTCTCTTGGATTCTATTCTTTCAAACTCAGAGTCTCAGGATGATCATCTTTCTTTAGCTTCTCAATCTCTGCACACCTCAAGAGGACAGAGAGTCTCTGGGCTGTTTTTCAGGACAGTTGGCAGAAGCTTCTAACTAAAGCTCCAGGCTTGAGATTCATTTGAATCCAGTCCAGGAACAGCACATTTGTGTGTATGTATTTCTTGAACTATCTATTCAGTAACTCGATCTCTTAACTCTCACTAAGCTGGCAGCTAAGGCCATTTTTATAAACTTGTTCTTGTTTGTTAGAAGAAGAGTGGGGAGACAGTCCTAAATGTTAAGTGCAAAAGGTTAAGTTTCCATCTTTATTAGTTCTCCAAAGAAATAGAGCCAATAGGAGACTGTATATATAGATTCACACATACACACACACACACACACACACACACACACATATATATATGTTTTTACACTGGTATCTCCTCATAGAAGGCAGATGTGATTTAAAAAAAAAAAAGACTTTATATTCATTGTTCTTATGCAAAGTACAAGATCTGTGAAGCACAGAACCATTGCGTATCTGCCTCAAGACAGATTTGTAGTATCTAAAATTCTCTATGAAGAGTACCTCTTTATTTTTAATTTTTTTTAATTAAAAAAAAAACAAAATTTCCTTCAATGTTTGAAGTGAGAAAGAAGCAAAATGGGTTAGGACATTCCCTTCCCATGTCAACTCTTTGAAAGGCCATCTGATTAGTCCTGTGGGGGGAAAAAAAGGCCACTTTCTGATGTGCTCCAATCCTGGAGGAGAATCATTTTCTCTGGGGGCCAGATCTACTGGGACAGAGGAATGGAGCAAGTACTGGAATTACCTAAATTTCATTTGGAATATCATATTTTACAGGAATATCATATCATATTTTATAGGAAATAAAAGAGCTAGAAAACCCTTTAGGTTTGTCTTTGTCTCTTGATGTCTGAAATGAATTAAAATATGCTTTGGTCCAAAATATGCTTTGGGAGGCATCCAAAATTTCAGTAGGTATGCTAAATATCATTGAATGGTGATGAAATAAATGTTGCTTCATATCCCTGGCAAAATAATCTTCAAGTAAGGTCATAAGTAATGATCTCAGTAATGGACTTGATGCCTCTTTATATATAAATATATATAAACATATATAAATACACACATATATGATATCATATACATATATGATAAGGAGCAAACTGAGACATACCTCCTTCTGACCCAAAAATATTAATAATAAGAAATTTTACCTTGTACTCAAACATATCAAGCTACATAGAAGCATAAAATTTAAGACAAAGAAGGAATTATTAGCAAATTCGTTAGATGCAGATTTGCATATTGCATATTCAAAAAATTATTTTGAAGTGACACTGCGAGACTTCCAAGGTAACACTTTTTAGAAAATGGTAATATCTCCGGCCTCTGTCTGGTTCTGGCTCTGGCTCTGGCTCGCTTTCCCTCTCTGTCTGGATGCTTGTCCTTGGAACACATCTGTCATTCTGTGAGGAAGCCAAGCTGCCACAGACAGAGGCCATGTGTAGCTGTACCCACCCACCCCACAACTGCCAGATGTGTGGGTAAGCAGGTCTTCAGATGACTTGAGCCCCCAGCCTTGAAGTCACCCCAGCTTCAAAGCTGTAAAAAGTAGATTAGATACAAGTTGTGCTCACTGAGCCTTGTCCAAATACAAGTGAGCAAATATGTATTGTTATTGTTTTAAGCCAATGTGTTTTGGGGTTGTTCACTACACAGAAAAAATAAAAAGTGAGGGTAAAATACTACCTAACTCTAAATTCAAGCTAACAGCTTTTTTCTTATTGTTATAATAGAAGGCCTATATTTTTTGTTGTTTTCCCCTTTTTGTATGTTCTTTCTCTGTCACACACACACACTCTCTCTTCCTCTTACACACACACACAAACACACATACACACACAGGTTCTAATATCTTAATTAATTACAGCCTGAATCTAAACAAAATCCTGAAATCAACCAATAAGAATTACCTGAATATAATCTGTTCTGGTAACAAGTGGTCCAACAGTATGAATGTGCTTCCCAGCCCAAGCTATATATTGATGACTTATAGCAAAAGAACCCATCTGGAGATGACACAGATGATTGTGAATTATGGTGGACTTAACAGAAGAGAGAGATGATGTTTCCAGCAAACATTAGCATCCTGTTATGACTCACGGTGTCCTCAAGCATGAGAAATGTGCAATGTCTGTTCCCTTATCTTTAGAATATTGGAGGCATTTTGTCCCCGCTTTGCAACACTGAAAGAACAGATGACTAAGCAAGAAGAGTTGAAGGTCGTGCTGCCCCTTCTGAATACATTCAGAAAATCTATGGTGATGATACATAACTATTCAAGCATCCCTGTTTTTCTTTGATGGTCCTCAATTTAAACACAAGTATTTGTCCTTCTGTGTCAGGCAGTGTGCTAGGCACTTGCACTACCCATTCTAAACAAGGCACAATTCACTGACCACAGGCCTCTTGCATCTAGAGGAGAAAGACACATATATGGACAATTTCAGAACAAAAAGATAAAGACTATAATGGAGTTCAATATAGAGGTCCGTGAGTTCCTAGAGAGCAGGCACTAAGCCAGTTAGAAGAGGACTCCTTTCCATGAGGACTTTCTGGAGATCAAATCTAACCTGAAGGAAGAATAGAAAGGGAAGGAGAGAAGGTTGTGTGCATCATGTTGGGTGCAGGGCAGAATAGGGACAGGCTAGAGGTGATATTTTTTATGCAGAGAGCATATGGAATCTCTACAATCAAAAGCAAAACATTGCAGTACTTTCAGGGAATGGAAGGTCCTTTTTATTCCTTATTTGGTTGGTCATCTGTGTTTTTAATAATATAATGAGGAGTGCTAAGAGATGAAACTAGATATGAGAGCCACTGTTTGATCATGGAGTATACAGGTGTTTCAACTTGGAGGCCAACTTGGAGTGTAGGAATTTAAGTCAGGGAGTAATATTATCATATTTGTGTTTTAAAAAACAACAACAATACCGGTTGCACCATGAGAGCAGGATAGGAAGAGATGGATTCAAATGGAGAGAGTTATTGGAATTACTGGTTACATGCTGAGGAGGAGGAGAGCCACCTCTGGTTATTCCCTTGGTGCAGCTTCTCCTCAGTAAGGATCCGTACTCCTGGAGTAAGGATGATGGTGGCTTATATATTCAGTGTCCTCCCACTTCCCCTTTGCCTGAGTCCTGTGATATCATGCCACCCTTGGGGTGCTTGTAAAGCCCAGAACTTTTCCAAACACTCCAGCAACTGACATAGCAACTCAGCTATTGATTTCTCCCTTCCACATTTTATTTAAGTCTGCTTTCTGCTATTATGGCATTGTTATGATAAGGAATGAAAAATAATTACCACAGTGGTACTAACAACTAATTATGAAATAAAGTTCAGATAATAATATTGTGGTAATATCTGAACATCCCTCAAACTCCTCTATACATGCATTGTCTCTTCAGTTAAAAGGTACGACTGTAAATAATATAAAACAAAATAGACATTTTGATGGTAAATAAGGGCAAGAATGGGATAATTTGTGTAATGTTTGATGTTTTAAAGTTAATGTATATTATTTCTAAATAATAGGGGACATATTCATATTCTAAAATATCATACATAGAATCATTTTCCTCTGTGATCCTATCTGCTTAATATTTTGCCAAACAAATCTGAGGATATCAAAACTGATTAAACCATACCTTTGAAGCAAATTTATAATACTTTTATTTAAATAACTCATTAAATTTCAGAAATGGCCGCCATTTTCACCTCCGCCTCACATTTGTTGCTTAATTTTGTAGCACCCTACCATTTCGACTTTGGGTTTAACCATGTAACTTGATTTGGCCAGTGGGGGCAAATTGGAGGCAAATAAAGACTTGAAAAGCACTTGCACAATTGAGCTTCCTCTGTCTTGCACCTCTGCCTTTGCAATGAGAATGTACTTAGACAAGTCTGCTGGAGGATGAAAGACCTGTGGAGGGAAGCCTAGTCACTGTGGTTGTCACAGCTGAAGCTGGTATAGACCAGTAGACAGCCAGCTGGCCCTGAAACATCTGAGGAAACCAAGCCATGATCAAGACAGCCATCCAGTCAACCCCCATCTTCTTCCAGTCTCTTGAAAAATTATGTTTATTATAGAATGCCATTGAGATTTTGCAGTTGGTACACAGCATGATCAAGGTAATAGATAACTGACACAGAAAAAATGAAAAATTTCCTCTAGCACGGTTCTCAAAATTTGCTGTTTCTTTTAAAATTATTGCTGATTTTAAAAAGTCTTTTTCAACTTCATACTTCATTATTGATAATGTCATTATTTGTTAGACTGACAACTGACCTTGGTGATATAACTTCTTAAAATTGTTGTCAAGCTTCGGGAAAGTTCTACCAAATTGCGTTAATATTTGTCACAGATATAATTGCTGTTTGTATTAATACTGCTATACTGGTTTGTGTCCTACAAACACAGGAATTTTGGAAAGATCTATTTTGCATGATTTTTATCAAAATCAGGCAAAAAGCATATGGCACAGTGGCATTTGTATTTACTGCATTACTTAATATATTCCTGACAGAGGGCACCTTCTATTTTGAATAGTGCACTATGGGATCTGAATCCTCTAATTAGAATTTTACACAGCTGATTGGAAGAGTTTTATGCAAATTATCTTCTAGCTTTGTACACTTCAGATCTTGATTTTCCCCCTGTTTCCATGTACTTCTGATGTCAGTCTCTGCGGGACATATTCATATTTTCCCATGACCTTTGCCGGGCTCTGCATTTTGTAACACCTGGTGAGTTGCCACATGGGGCAGTAGGAATATTCCTGACAGCCATTTCTAGGTGGGGATAGCAAGTAAAATTTAATCACATGTGACAAAATGATTCTGAAACACATACGTATATCTTTCTATTCTCAAATTAAATGTATCACCAACTAAATATCCCTGTAGCTGGATCCCAAAAATGTCTATGGCCACTCCAAATACCATACAATGAAGGGAATTACAAGAGAGGAAGACAGACAGCAAAAATATCTTACATTTGCAAAATTTTTGAGAAGCACATTTCTAAAGCTCCTCCTCCCAGTGTTTTGAAAGGAGATCTTTCAAGTGAAGAGGTCTAAAGCTTAAGCTTTATTAGATCCGTGTTAAATCAGCCTCTGTAGGTTGAAGCTGCTAAGATATCCCTCCTTTATAATTAAGGGAGATTTAAGAAGTTTAAGTCATTTGTTCCAGGACACAAATGGAGCCAGGGGCAAACGGAGGCTCAGACCCAAACTGCCTAAATTCAGGGTGTCAAGATTTTAGCCACCCTGTCACCTTGACTCCTGCTACAGGAAAATGTTTAACATGATCTGAGCTATAGTTAATGATAGTGAGGAAAAAAACAAGAAATATTTGGAAGAAAGCTTTGACTACGTTGTTACTGACTGGCTAAATTGGTGTGGAAGACCTGAAGTTCAGCTAGAAGGCTCTACAGGTAGGGATTAACCACCCACTATGGGGAGAGAAGAAATACAAATATCGGAAGGCCAGTCGGGCCTAGAAGTCAGATGGGAAGATAATTGACCCTGGAGTGGGAGTCTTTTTAAGTAGCTGAGAAGGAAGGACAGGAATGTGAACTGGAGGAAACAGGGACTCAGGGGTGGGTGGAGTGGATAAAGAGATTTCAGACTTTGGTGATCCAGTAGTAAGGCCCTAAGTACGTCATAGGGGTGAGCTAAATCTGTTCTAAATTTGAAATGAAAGTTTATGGAGTTAAGAAGGAACTGGTTTCCAGGTTGCGAAGAAGAAAGAATCAGGGTGACCATGAAATGAAAAATTCAAGCAAAATAATGAAGAACTACCCAGAAGATAAGAAAGAAATTGATTGCCTCTTGTTTAAAACTTCCTATCATTTGAAAGTTATTATGAAATCCCTCACAATTCTCCATTAACCCAAAATAGACCTTCAGGCCCTCATCAAAGGGTCTTTCTAACCTTAGAATTACTTTTGACTTCTGAATACTTGGGTTTCTTATTTTCAGTTACAGTGTCTCCAAATGAGTCTATTGCACAACCTTCTAATAAAGTTCTGGCTAAGGTCAGAATCAGAGAGAACTTCACGTCTACTGGTTAACCACAGCAGTGTGTTTATTTACATCTATAATACTGTGGTGTTTCATGGCCCCTCTTGCATCAATGCCAATTTCACAATACACAAGAATGTAGGGGTAAGTTGGTTAGGATCTTCAAAATCAATACTGCCATGATTTCCCTTCCAGAGTTCATGGTTGTACGTCATATTTTTGACATGAGTTCTAAACCACATAAACTTGTTCCAAGCAGACAAGGGCCAAAGGCACTGTAGCTCTGCTGTGACAAATGGACTGCGGACTTTAATCTTTTGAAATACTTTGCAATGAAGAGCTGTAAATAGATCCCTGTCTTTTCTTCACTCAACGTTCTATTTAGACCGCAGTACTGCATCTTCGTCTTCTCTTTGGTCAAAGAGACTCCAAGCTAAAAGGGAATTGAATACCAGAGGCAGTATAAATTACCCGCTCTGTCCCTTGGTCCACTTACTGATCTAACGAGTTCCATCTTTTGAAGTCATAGAGAGTGGAGGCCAAAGCTTTCACTTCTGAAATGTCAAGAAATAATTAAAATCATAACACAAGGGACACCAAAGGAAACTCATGATCTTCTTGGTATCCTGAGGGAGAATTTCAGTGCATATCTCAGCCTTAAGGGTATAGTTTTGCTGAAAACACAGCAGTGAAATTGTCAGTGATTTGGAAAACTCAAATAGCCTTTGAGGGGAAATGGCTTTTTAATAATTTCAATGCAATTTGATTGGTTCCATTATATACAGAGGCCTAATTAATGCTGCTTTGAACTACTGAAAAGAAAGGTGACCTTGAAGAGACTATTTTCACTATCTAATAAGAACAGAATAAACCGAATGTGATTATTATTGAACTGCTTTGAAGGCAGAAAAAAAATTAAAACTTTTCTGTTTTTATACAGAACTTGCTATTACAAAATACCTATTAAAATCACGGTTTACAGTTTGTTCATAAACACAATTTTTTTTATCAGTACAATAAACCTATTTAATAAGTAGGGTATTATTATCATATTACAGCTACAGTTTATATATGCGGAAACAGGATTTGTGATATCAAGTTCACTTACAGAAACACACAGAGCTAGTAAGAAGTGAAGTCCACACTTGAACTCAGGTTTCTGTCTTTTAAGCCAGTGATCTCCTCATTGACATCACCATCACACTCTCTCTACAGTCAGCCTTAACCTTGTCGTGTTTCTGGACATAGGAGAGGAAGCTACTGACAGGATCTTTCAGAGCTCCTTCTAGGTGTGCAGGCCCCAGGAAAATAATTTTTGTGGAAACCCTGTTTACATTAACATTTCAATAAACAAATGAATTATCAGATAAATGGCTACATGGGAGTATAGTACAGTGTTTTATTGAAGGAGATTTAGAATAATGGGTAGAGACAAAGGACTTGTTATTTGTTTATTGTGTACTCAGTTCAGTAAAGATTCTTTGAAAGGATAACGAAGAGGTGGTATATACATATGTGTGTGTCTCTACCTATATATAGTGGATATTACTCAGCCATCAAAAAGAATGAAATCTTATCTTTTGCAACAATGTGATGGAACTAGAGGGTATTATGCTAAGCAAAATAAGTCAGTCAGAGAAAGACAAATACCATATAATTTCACTCATTTGTGGAAGTTAAGAAACAAAACAGATGAACACAAGGAAAAGAAAAATAAGAGAAAAAGAGAGATAGAGAGAGAGATAAACCATGAGACTCTAACTACAGGAAAGGAACTGAGAGTTGCTGTAGGGAAGGTGGGTGGGAGGATGGGATAACTGGGTGATGGACATTAAGGAGGGCACTTGACTGAATGAGAACTTGGGTGTTGCATGCAACTGATGAATCATTAAATTCTACCCCAAAACTAATAATAAACTATATGTTAACTAAATGGAATTAAATTTTTTTTTTTAAATAAAGATTCTTTGTGGTGTCCAAACACCACCTCTTCCTTGTTCAGATCCAGAAATCATCTTCTCATTTCTTTATTGACATATGCAGCTTCTGGGTAATTTCATATCTCTCACCACAAGCAAATGGAAGCAATGCTGTTAAAACTGAAAATGCTACAGGTTTACAATCTGTTTATGTGGAAAGAAATATAGCTCTTCTTGCCTCTTCAATTGTCTGATAACATTTATTAAAAGCTGGTTACATCATTATGTTTGACACTGTGTGATCCATCATGCTACCCACAAAATGCTTGTTTCCAATGACTGCACAGAAAGTCTGTGCTTAATTGAAGGAGCCCCACAAATGCCAGTTTTCCTCCAGATATTTAGGAAAATGAGGACAATAATTCATTTTATGGTGACATTAAATTTGCCAGCTAGAACTTTATGCCTGAAGTATAGAAAAACTCATCTTCTAAGTATACCTTCTCTAGAACTCATTAGTCTATAATCATTGTATTCTTAGAATGTTCTCTCTTTCTATGTCACCTACACCATTGCCTTCCACATACTGTTGTCAATGAGAAGAATAGGCAAGAGTCCAGCAAATGAAATGAGAAGGGTGGTCCCATTGTTCAAGGACTGTCTACCTTTATCTGGCATCGTTTGAGACACACCTGAGAACATAATCACATCAATCAGAGATGAGAGAGAACATGGAATGAAAAGCTTACTGGTATCATGGGGCATTTGTCTTGAACACTTTCAGCCAGATATGTGTGGCCTGGTGTGGGACACTGACCAATATATGGCAAGGATCCTGCAGAGGGGGTGGGTCTGGGCACCAGAGAGGGTACACAGGTGCCATGCCCACCACCTTTGAGTTTTATAAAAGAGAGGTGACACCCTGGTTGAAAGATGGACAAATAAGTGCCATGCCACAGTCCATACCTTCAGTTTGAGACCAAGGGTCAGCAGTAGAACAGTCTTGAACTTGTCATGTGTCTGACCTGAATGAGAGTCCTATCAATTCACTGTGTTACCACAAAGCTGATGGCCTATAACATATGATCCCATTAAAAAAAATATACTAGGCAGCAGAACAAAACATTTGACTGTCCATCCTCCTGGAACTAGGGCCTGGTCAGGAAGACTAGGGACAACACCACAGCAGAAGTCCCAGAGCTCCAGAGGACGTGATACACTCTTATGTATGGGATAGAGTATCAGACAGTGTTCTGGTGGGGAGAAAAAGAAACCAGGGTCACACGAGTCCTGATATTTTAGAGCACCCTGCCCAGGTAGTTCTGTTGGCTTCAGCTTGTCTCAGGCACCAGAAGGGTCTTAGAAAGTGAGGAAGAAGGAAAACATTCCAAAGCTCAGTGGACTGAGTGCAAAACTAAGACCTGAACAGGGCCCTTTCTTGCCCAGGTCTCTGAGTGTACTGGTCCCTCCATTCACTGCTTCTTGGTTAGCAAGATAATCAAAAGATCCAAAATACACTGTATGAATTATCATCCATTTACCCTACAAAAAATCTACTTCCACCAGTTTTTACCGACCCCTCTGCCCCAGAGGCTGACTGGAAAGGAATACGTGTTCAGGGTTCCTGTACCCTCTGACTTCCAGCTATGTTTGATGAATGGGGAGCCCTTGCCAGAGATGAGCAGAAAGCAGACAAACGCAGTTAGAGAACTTCTTTTTCAGATCCTTCCTTGTGAGGCCATTTTGGCTGTGTCCATCCACCAAAGGCCACTGCTCCTTTCAGGCAGACATCTCCACACTAGCCTCTCTCCAGGTTCTGATCACCATCTTTCCAGGGGACCAAGTTGGTGCTTCTAGCCTCAGGATATCACACTTTCCCTGGGGTGGCTTCAAGCCTCCTTATAATTAACCTTTTTAGAATTAGCCTTTACTATGCACATACAAATGCAAAGTTTTGTTCAAAGATACAGAGATTAGAGAGAAAGTCAACAACTGAGAGGCTCTTATTCAGGGGCCCACTGCCAATGTGAACTACCTGCCAGCCTCATGAATAAGCTAACCTCATTCAATTAGCTACTGGGGCCCACACTTTAAGTTTCAGATGAATGGAGGCCTCCAGCTATGAGCAAGGAACATGCCACTCTGCCTGTTTGTGAAGGAAGGAGGAGTCATTTCCTGGTCCTCTGCAGACAGTGTTATGGTTTGGCATAGGGTTGCAGCCAGTCATCATGGTTGGTTCCTCCATCTTTAAACTAGGGAAGTCAGACTAGAGGATCTCTGAATCAGTCTAACAATAGAGTTTGGAATTTGGAGAATGTTCCAAAGGTGGTAGTGCCTCTCCCCAGGTCTACCTCTAATATTTGCAGGTCTCAGAGCAATTGACCTGAGGTCAATTTACTATAACTCTATTTAGAAGTTACAAATAATAGTTACAGCCAAATAATAGTGAATTCTATATTTCTACCCTAACAAATATGTCTTTATCACAAATGAAAAATATGCATAAAGGTATAGGTTTTTTTTGACAAAATATCAAAGATATTTGAATTTATACATAATTGCTCATATATGAGTCTTACTTTGACAATATTAAGATGAGTAACAAAATACATGTTATTTATAAATAATTTTTATTAATTCCAAAATTTTTGCCTTTGTTTCAATAAAGCTACTAATAATGTTATTGTTGTCAAAATTTCTCCATAAGTTGTGTTCTACAAATTAATTTTAGATTAAAAAACAAATATAATTCTACTCAATGTAATGCCTTTTATATAAATATAAATTACAGTAAATGTAAAAAATTTAAACATTAAAATTATTTTTTAAATGTTTTATTTTTCTTTTAAATATTCATAACCATGAAAATTAAAATGCAAAGTAAAATTAATGTCTATCAAATACTCATATCAAAATTATTTAAATCAGGATTAACTTTTTATTTGATTTATAGATATACTGAAATTATATTGTACTAATAGACCAAATGTGTGTATTTATGTGTATGTGTGTGTATATATATATATATGTAGACCAATTTATATATATTTTATATATATAATAGACCAAATATCATATATATATATATATATATAATATAAAATATATTTTGTACTAATAGACCAAGTCTTGAAACTGCCAAAAGTCATCTAACTTCTACACGGAGCACCTTTTAGAATTAAGATGACGCTTACTGTCTAAGATGATGCTTAGTGTCTTAGATGACACTTAGACCGTCTTTAGAATTAAGATGACTTTTGTTAAGAGCAATGACTATAAGATTGTTAGGATGCTATCTTGCCTTTTCTAGCTGTTTGCTATTCCCTCTATTCTCTGCAACATGGAAGGAGTGAGCCAGAGACCCCAAATCCTTCTCTGTTCTCATAAGAGGAATAGTTTTATCTAGCATAATTCCCTAAAATTTTCCCAAGACATTCCGGCCTGATGACAAAGGAAGGTCCATAGCTAGATAAAGAGAACCTAAACTGATCCCATAGATGAGAATAGATTATCTGAGGCCTCTCTGCTTCAGGAAAATATTTCTAAACATCCAAACAAATGAAAAAGTCTCTGAAAAATGGTGCAGTAACTAATGTCTGAATAGGAGCAGAACTACTAGTCCCAAACACAGCTTGTGAATATTATTCAGCATTTGTATTATCAGTGGCCAGGCTCTGAGAGCTCTTGATGTAAAATAAAATGAAGTTAACTGATGGAGCTAAACTGGCTTTCAGAGTTCTTTAATTTCAGAATTAAAAGTAAAACAGAGAGGTAGTGACCTGGCCAATGTCCCAGCATTGGATTCTGCCATAGACAAAGATTGCAAAGCCTCAGAGGAAGTATGATGTGGTGGGAAGATCATGTATCATGTGATTGGTCAAACCTTAGCTCCAATTCCAGACTGCCACGTCCAAGATTATATTGGAAAATCTCTCTCTTTTTTTCCCTAAGATTTTATTTATTTATTTGACCGACAGAGATCACAAGTAAGCAGAGAGGCAGGCAGAGAGGCAGGCAGAGAGAGAAGGAAGCAGGCTCCCTGCTGAGCAAGAGCCCGATGTGGGGCTCAATCCCAGGACCCTGATATCATGACCTGAGCCGAAGGCAGAGACTTTAACCCACTGAGCCACACAGGCGCCCCTATATTGGAAAATCTCTTAATATAACTAAGCCCTTAACAATTTTCACATCTTTCAGAGTGAAGCATAATACCTGTTTGTGGATTGAGTAAAATAGTGTGTAAAGAGCACATAACACAGACACTTCTCCAATGAAGACATACAAATGGCTCACAGACACATGAAAAAATGTTCATCATCATTAGCCATCAGGGAAATTCAAATCAAAACTACATTACACCAGTTGGAATGGCAAAAATTAACAAGGCAAGAAACAACAAATGTTGGAGAGGATGTGGTAAAAGGGGAACCCTCTTACACTGTTGGTGGGAATGTAAGTTGGTGTAGCCACTTTGGAAAACAGTGTGGAAATTCCTTAAAAAATTAAAAATAGAACCACCTTATGACCCAGCAATTGCACTACTGGATATTTACCCCAAAGATACAGATGTAGTGAAAATAAGGGCCTTCTGTACCCTCAATGCTCATAGCAGCAATGTCCACGATAGTCAAACTGTGGAAAGAGCTGAGGTGCTCTTCAAAAGACAAATGGATAAAAAGATGTAGGGTCCATATGTACAATGGATATTACTCAGCTATCAGAAAGGATGAATACCCAACTTTTGCATCAACATGGATGGAACTGGAGAAGATTATGTTGAGTGAAATAGGGCAAGAAGAGAAAGTCAATTATCATATGGTTTCACTTACTTGTGGAACATAGGGAATAGCATGGAAGACATTAGGACAAGGAAGGGAAAAGTGAAGGGGGGTAGAAATCAGAGGGGGAGATGAACCCTGAAGGACTGTGGACTGCAAGAAACAAACAGAGTTTTAGAGGGGAGAGTGGTGAGGAGATAGGTGAGCTTGTTGGTTGGTATAAAGGAGGAAACTTATTGCAAGGAGCAATGGGTGTTATATGTAAACAATGAATCTTGGAACACTGTATCAAAAACTAATAATGTACTATATGATGACTAACATGACATACTAAAAAAATAGCATATAGCAGATTATAACATATACCGTGAACATACATTTTCTTTTTCTGTCTTCAGTCCAGCATTCTCTTAACTATACACACTTATATAAAATCCCATTAAGGGTAGTGAATAAATTAGAATGTATAGTGTTAAATATATTCTTTAAATCTCTGACCTAGAAAGTCCTTACTTTCAAAGCAATAGGCAGCAGTGACTCATTACTACAGCACTCAAAAATGAAGGAAGGATGGGGGTGGGGGGTTCCTATCAAAGCAAAACATAGAATACAGATGAATAAAAATACACGTATAGATGTTTTATACATACATATTAAAGTATCTGTCTATAGGTCTAACTAGATAAGAGAGTTCAATCATAACCGATTCTACTCTCTTCTGACTCATAAGCAGCATTAAGTAACTTCCTGTACTCTACTGAAATGAGTTCTCTTTCTGCCCACCCCAGCAATCTGCAGCCTGAGAACCTGGCTCTCCTTCAGAAGTTGAGTCACTGCCTTTATTTTAAAGGCTGTTTCTGCCAACAGATTCTCCATCCAATTTCAGAAAAGATTCACAAAGTGTGATTGCCTTTTGATACTTTAAGCAGTACCTTGATTTCCTTGGTGCAGGTATACTGCCATTAGACATTTAAGGGTGATCTCAAAAAGGTAGAAAGGTAAGTTTGAGATGTTATATAATCAAAAAACTAAGTACAATATCCAAACTTAAAGAAAAATGCCAACATTTAAACATCTCTCACAGCTGAATTCAACTGCAATTTCTGATGTGCAGAAGGAAGTGATGATTCATCTCAGTTCATAATGGGTCCCCAAAGTGCTAAATTTTTCTTGCTTTACTTAATTAGAGACACCAAAGGGACCTGAGCAATGTGGTTTAACAGTGTGGAGACTCAATTTTTTTTTATTTAATCCTATCAGTAAAACTATATGACCCTTTATTAATGTAATGGATTAAAAACTGAAAAGAAAGATCATTTTTAAATTTTAAAAATATTTATAGTTTTGTATGGGATTAATTGATAGATAGATACATCGGCAATAAAGCTTTGACTTATCACATAGGGCACCTGGGTGGCTCAGTAGGTTAAGCCTCTGCCTTCGGCTCAGGTCATGATCTCAGGATCCTGGGATTGAGTCCCACATTCGGCTCTCTGCTCGGCAGAGAGCCTGCTTGCCCCTCTCTCTCTGCCTACTTGTAATCTTTCTCTCTGTGTGTCAAATAAATAAATAAAATCTTTAAAAAAAAAATGACTTATCACACAAAGAAAAGGTAATTGTGGTGAATGCATTCAGTTTCAATATTTTATAGAACATCAAAAAAGAATTTCTTTGCTAAAAATGGGACAGGTAACACAGATTTATGTAAAGAAAGAACATAAGAAATTCCTTGTGATGTGTATGGTTGTACTGAATGTTCCTTGTCTATTCCTACAGCTGTGAAGACTGTGGTTTGGAGCATGTTTCAACCATGTTCACATAAGCCCAACCTTCCCATCTTGCTTTGAGCCATGTCATGTGCCTCACGGTGTGACATGGGAAACTCAAATGTCAGGTACGGCCACTTTCATCAGAAGGCTTGATTGGGGATGGAGGATCCACCTCTGAAATTACTCCTATGGTTGTGAGCAGAACACTGAGTTACTCACTATGTGGACTGCTGCTCACCTCATGGTAGCTGGCTTTCCACAGAATGAGTGATCCAAGACAGAAGCCAAGGGAGAGTACATACAGGAAGCTACATGTCTTCTGTGACCTAGTTTTTGAAGGGCCATACTACCACTTCTGCTGTGTGCTCTGTGACATAGACTAACGCTGGTGCAGTGCGGGAGGAGATTACCCAAGAGTATGAATACAAACAGGTAGGAACAATGGGCTTTTATGGAGATTGGCTATCATACTTCTTCTACCTTTCATTTATAATCCCTGGAATAACTTCCAATAAAATACTTGAAAAAACCTTTATTTCAGGCTTTGCTTTGGGGCAGAAGCTAGGCTAAGACAATGAATAACTTCCTCTATTTAATTTTTTGAATGAGTAGATCAGTATGTGCATACAGAAAGATTTCTAAAACATTATTAAGTGCAAAAAATAAAAATGTAGAACACTTCTGGTATATGTCTATGACTGAGAGAATATTTTAAAAAATTAATTAATAGTTAATAGTGACATAAGTTTTGGAAAGAAAGGTTTATTAATTTTAATTTTACCCATGGAGCATAGTTGAAGAGTGAAGAATGGAGCTGAAAGAAATGCTTTACCCTGACACACAGTTCATAAGGCTCCTCAGAAGTTCCTACCAAGTAGAGCATCAGTTCACCATAACAACACCAACACGTCTTTATATTAATTTTCTCTCCTTCCCTGATTGAGTTCCTGTATTAGTTACCTATTTCCATGTGACAAACTGACTCAAATCTTAGTGATTTAAAACAACAAGTATTTATTCTCACAATTTCCATGGTCAACAAATCACAAGCAGCTTCAGTGAGGTGATTATAGCTCAGTTTCTCATGAGCATGTAACTCATTTCTCTATAATTTTATGAATTAAAAGCATAATAGTACTTTCAAAAATAGTAACAGAGAAATATTTTCTGTCAGAAACTACAGAAACTAAAGTCAAATCTACAAACAATACAGTGCCAAGATAATGAGAATTCCAGTATAAAGCAATTGACAATGGGTTTCTATTATTATCTCAAAGAACAGTTCAAAATCTTCACCTTGGAAACAACAGGCAACATTGGCTGGTAAAGCAAGTGATAAAGGAGAGTGGCTCCCGACATCCTCAGTATCTTCCTAGTCAACCTTCTCCAGTTAGAGCAGGAGAAACAGAGGCCAAATAATTAGAAGATTCCAGGAATCAGTAAGCCTCTCCTCATTAGACTGTCCTGGTGGCTGCCCCAGATGATGCTCAATTGCAGCTGAGACCAGGATGGATTTGGATTAAGCCTCTACATCTCTCTTGCCAAATAGATACATAGCTCCAGCAGGCAATTCACAAATTTTGCATAATGTGATCTCACATTTTAATCTTTTTAAAAATTTCACCTATCTAATTATAGCAAGGTTTTATATCATAAGCAAAGACACCTTTTATAGGCCAGATGATCTCTTAGTAGTGGTAACTTTTGCTACCACATAAGAATTTAAATTACTATATTAAAGAATTTGAATCATTACCTCATTTGACTATAGTTGTAAGGAATTGGAGGAGACAGACCAAAACACCTAAACTTACCAAAACCTTTTCTTTTTCCTAAAGATGAAAAAAGTGAACTTTAGACAATAAACATTTTTTCCTGAAGATAGGCACATTTCTCAGTAATCAGGTTAATCTCCTACAATTTTAATTGTGAATCCAAGTGTCCTTGCCTAGTCTTCCATGTTGTCAATGAGAAACACAGGTGGTTAAGATATTGTGTCCTTTGGGTGCTCTGGGCCATGACCACAGTGCTGTTCTCATTTTAACACATATGGACACTGGCATGGCTTATTTTTGTAATCAGTATTGGAGTCTGCTAATATCTGGAGTGCTAAGTGGCATCACTTTCCACTCCTCTGGTGTGAATCTCATTAATGTGAAATTTCAAAGTCTGATGCAAATACATTACAAAAAAAAGTTGAAAGTTGGAGTTTTTTTGTTTTTGTTTTTGTTTTTTCATAAATGGCTTAACTTCCCTACAAGTTTTGTCTCCTCAAAAAAATCTTGACTGTGGAGGGGAATTGGATGGTGATCAAAAGGTACAAACTTCCGGTTATGAGATAGAGGAGTTCTATATAATATACAGCATGGTGACTTTAGTTAATAGTACTGTACTGTATATTTGTAAGTTGCTAAGAGACTAGATCTTAAAAGTTCTCTATCATAAAAAAAAATTGTAATTATGTGAAGTGATGAATGGTAACTAAATTTATTGTTGCAATCATTTCCGTGTGTGTGTGTGTGTGTGTGTGTGTGTGTGTAGATAGATATGTTTGTATATACATTATGTTGTATCCCTTAAATCTCATAATGTTATATGTCAACTATGTCTCAATAAAATCAGAAAAAAGTAATGAATTCACCATGTTCCTCTGAATGACCCTCCAAAAGAAGCTATGTCTATTTAGAGTGATGTAAATTGCTTAAATTTTCATTTTTGCCTTCTTATAGCAAGCTTGAATATATCGTGATTGGATTTAGGAAAGCATAAAACACACTGGATGGCATGACGAAGGTTAAGTAAGTGTGGCTAAAAATATCCTTGCCAGAAACAGAAAGATCAGTAACTATGAAGTCTATGCAAGCGGAATTCCTTTTACTCATACTCCTAACTCCTTTTAATCAAATAAGACCAAGAGTAAATATTAATATAATATGCAAATTTATGTAACAAGTTTTCTCAATTTTATAAAGTCTTGAACCACAGAGAGAGGGAATCCTTCCTCTTTTGCTGTCCCCTCTCATTCTTTTGTCAGAGAGAAACACTGCAGTTTTCCTGTCAAACTGCATGTATTCTAGTCTTGACTCAGTTAATTATTTTCATGATCACCATAAAATATAATCTTAAAATTTCCTCCATAATTTCAAGCTTCTTGTTCTGGAATTAAAACTGGAAAGAAATTGTTATGTGAGTTCTCTACATTTTTCATGATTTAAAGTTCTCTTCAGAAAAGTTTCCAAGAGACTCTTGTATCTCCAAGAATGTGGTAGCTCACAAACTGTACATACCAGCTTTAATTGAATGTTCTTTTATGGCCATTGAATGTAACTGAAGTATTTACACCCTGGTTTTATCTAGGGAAATAAAAAAACTAATATTTGGAAGGCGACTTGAGAATATCAATATAAATAAAAATAATAAATAAAGCATTATTTTATTTGCCATATTCCAAAAGTTTCACCTTGAAGGAGATTCAGCTTTGAAGTTAATTAATGCTTTGACAAGCCTATTAATTAATTAATTAATTAAAGCTTTGACAAGCCTGGAGTTTCCAGGGCTGTGGTTTGCTTGGCTTCAAGATGGATTGGGAGAGATGGCAGAAAACTCTACTGTTCTTCTTAGAAGAGGAAGAGATTTGACACTTCACAGGGAATGGGTGGCTACAGAGAGACCCAAAGGCTGGTAATAGGAAGAGAGACAGAAAAATTTAATGTTATTCTGAGTAAAATATCGTGTGTTGTGTAATGCAAGTTTTCCCTTAGTCTTCTATACACAATCATTAGTTAATTTATACTGGTCACTCGTGCTTTGTAGAGAAGAATTCCTAGTGGGGGAAACTGAAGAAGTACTGAATCCAGTTTCAAGGCTGGTATGAGGTAAAAACAGGTGTCCACTGAAGATATTACATATAAGATGAGAAAAGATTTCAATGATATGATTTTTCAAGCTAGAGAATCACTTCCTTTTCTAAGACCCTACATCTCTCATAATTTGTATAGATAGAACAGAATCTTAGATTTTTCTAAGAGAAAATATTTATAATATTTTAAAGATAATGGTCACACATACAGTGTGTGCCACCACTAGATTGTCAGGGAACAAGGAATTAAAGACAGTAATATATAAGCATGGTGCTTGGAGTGCCTTAAACACCTGGAATTATAAGTTACATAAACCAGTGATTTTCATTTAGGTTGGTTTGGTTTGGATTTTCATCCCTTACAATGGGAAATCTCTTGCCTTTGATAAGGAGAACAATTCTGGTTATCGTCAGAAGGTCAGTGAGGACAAAGAGGGTCATAGGGATGATAGATAAAGAACAGGTACAGTTAAAAGAAAATAATCTGGTAGCTGAAAGCATTTGCCATTCTACTTGCCTTGAACGGATCAATACCCAAGCTCTAGTTTGAACACTAGCATTGGCCTCAGAGAAGGAAATCCAAGGGCTTCTCAATGAGAGAAGCATTATATCAAACTTTAGCTGTACCTTGAATAATTGAGGAGTTAGCCAGCTGCCAATGTGGATATGGAAGAGAAAGTTCTCTGTAGCCGGGTCAACTTGGATGGGGAGGAAAGAAGAAAGGATTGTGCAGAGGGGTACACAATAAACTATAAAGGTTACTCACAACTAAAGATCTGGCCCTTAGTCCTGAACTAGCATTGACCTCTCTTCCTTGGCCATGCTTCAGTAAATTTTTCCCACTTAACTGCACATATTTACTTATGACCCTGGTTAAAGCCACCTCTTCTATTCTTGATCCTACTAGCTCATTCTTCTTTCATATCTTCCTTGGGGTTGCCTGAATCTGTCCCCCATTGGGCTAATTATCCCTCAATCTCTTAGCTGTGTTTGTGGTTATACATCTAGACTCCTGCCACCTGCTCTCTTCTTATATGGTATTTTATCCTTTGAGTTTTATTAGGGCACCAACTGTGCCCATTGGGGGCTTTTGATCCCATTCACTAAACTGTGAGAGTCATATGGAGGCTTATGTAGCAGTAACTGAATGAATGGTCCAGTCCAGGGGAAAATACAAGGGCAGAAAGAAGACACAATTTGGAAGAGAGTGGGAAAACAGAATGAAAAATTACTAATAATGTTGACTTTCACTTTTTCAACCTTAAAAAAATCCTTGTTGTGCTTTATTTTATCTTCCAAAATTAGTGGAAGATTTCCAGTCATGATTCACCAGTAGTTCAGGATGAGCTACAATGCTGATTTCTACTCTTCCATATGGCCCATCAGGAAGTCCCTTCTCATATTTTGGTTTGAATATCATTTTGTCACTGGAGCTCTCTCTGACTACAGTGGTCTCTCTTATTCACAGAAGATATGTCTCAAGACCCTCAGTGGATTCCTGAAGCTTCAGATAGTACCAAACCTCATACATGTTTTTTCCTTTACATACATGCTTATGATAAAATTTAATTTGTAAATTTGGCAAAGTAAGAAATTAATAATAGTAACTAAAATAAAATTTAATAATTATAACAATATAACTGTAATAAAAGTTATGTGAATGTGATTTCTCTGTCTTGATATTTTATATCACTCGTCTTCTTGTAATGATGTGAGATGAAAAAAATCCCTGCATGAGATGAAGTTAGGCGAATGACATAGGCATCGTGACATAATGTTAAGCTACTACTGACCATCTGACCATACATCAGAAGGAGGATCATCTGCTTCTGGCCCATGGATTAATCGGAGTTTGGAGGACATAAATGAAACCTTGGAAAATGAAAACATGGATAAGGGGGAACTACTGTGCCAAATTCCACATCTCCATCACTTCTAGGCTTTATGGTTCTACATATCATTTATCACCATCTGACAGAGTATATTCTTACTTGTCTGTTAATGTTTCATTCCTCTCTGGTTAATCTTCCGTCCTACCAGGGCATAACATTAGGTACTCAATAGCTATTGGCTGAGTGAGTCAATGAATGAATGAGAAAAAAATAAATCAATATTTCTATTATATAACCTTCCCCCTTCCCTCAAAAAGAGAAGTTTGGTTAATAGTGCTATTCTCTGTAAGCAGTTTCAAAGACAGCCATTCCCCCACTCATTTGTGTATATCACGGTTTTATCTTACATATTTCAAGACATTTAAGTATTAAAAATAAATAAAGCTGAAAAAAAAAGAACTGGAGAGGAGCATCTGGGTGGTGCAGTGAGTTAAGCACCCTATTCTTGGCTTGGGCTCAGAATTGAGCCCTGCATCAGGCTCTGCGTTCAGCACAGAGTCTGCTTGAGACTGTCTCTCCCTCTGCCCTTCTCCCCTGCTCAAATTAATAAATAAATCTTAAAAAAAAAAAAACTGATGAGATCTAAGGTTTTCAAAAAATTAAATGTAAGCAAAAAATTTAAAAATACATAATGATTATAAAAGATCTGGGGAAAATCACATTTGGGGAATATATTAGTCAAAACAAACAATTTTAAACACGTTATTAAAAACTGAAACTGGATGACAAATTTTCATTACTGTTATTAATCTGCTACAAAATCTTTAGATTATAGATAATATAATTCAAGGCCAAGAGCAGCTTTCTTTTAGCCAAGAAATGCTTTAACATCATCCACATAATGCCAATTGGAAAAGTTCTAAGACAATCACAGTGACATTCAGCAGCCTCTGATTGTGCACAAAGTATGTGATATGTCAGAGATACTCACCATTTTTCTGATAAAATATTAATGATATATAAGCCAAGGCATCGAGCAAAGGGAAAGTTCAGTATTAAAAGAGGACAAATTGAACCACCCTGCCCTAAGCATGTGGGGTGTGGGTCATGTGGGGTGGGTGTCTTCATGATAATCACCTGTGACCAACAAAGAATAACCAGACCCTAAAAAGGAAGTAAGCCACTGAAGATGTTATCAACAGAGATGCTAAAAGATCTCAATGTTATCAATAGAGATGCTAAAAGTTCCCTGGTTAGCCTTCTATAAAAGATCAACCCTAAAGACCCTTGTTGGCAACCCTGTTGGACCCCTCTCACTACTGAGAGCTTTTTTTTCTGTATCCTTGCTTAGTAAACATATATTGCTTTACTTGCCAAATAAATAAATAAATAAACGGGAAATTTCATTAAAATATCGTGTTTTAAGATTTATTTATTTATTTTAGAAAGAGAGAGTAAGAGCACACGGGGAGGTGCAGAGGGAGAGGGATAGAGAATCTCAAGCAGACTTCATGCTAAGCACAGAGCCAAGGGGCTCCATCTCATGATGCTGAGATCATGACTTGAGCCAAAACCATGAATTAGGTGCTTAACCAACTGTTCAACCCAGGCTCCTTCATTAAAGTATCATTTTAATCAATGGACACATGAAACTTTACTTTGTTGTATTACAATTAGTTTAGGGAATATGTTTTGTCAACAATTTACCTATGAATGTATGAAATCAATTCGAGATTTTGAAATATGATTTTCTAAAATACATCCAAGAGATTTCTTCTTTCACAAAAGAAATATTTACGATCATCCACAAAAGACTAGTTTTCAACAATTTGAAACTGATACTGAGAATTCCAGAAGTTGAAATGGTTGACTACAGGTTTAGTTCTGGTAATAATGAGGGGAAGATGTCAGATAAACCAGAGGCAACGTCCACAAATATCCTGCTTCCTTTTAACTGCCAAATGGCATTGCATGCTATTTACCTACCTCGGAGGCTTCCAAGAATTCAAAATACCGTGGCAATGTGTGTGGCAGTGCCCTGCTTCCGTCTATTTACTTCCTTTGTCTCAACCTTGCTCTACTCTCCCATCACCTCTCTTTCCTATCTCACTGGAATCATATACTTCCAAAAGCACTCCATAATAAATAGACACAAGCCTTTTATGCATTCACAACCCTTCACACATACACATACATACACATCTTACATTATGCTTATGTATATACATTTTATGTTGTATCTATATATGGTGCTTCTATAAACATCAGTACCAATAAACTAATTTATAGACGTTAATACTAACATTGGCAGAAGCTAAAAAATGAAATCTAAAATCAACACATGTTACCATTTTACTTGCCAACTATACCTTTAAAAAGCTGGAAAAAATAAAACACATATTTCCTAACTGAAAAACAAGTAAAAGATGATAGGTAGGTAGGTAGAGATATGATAGGTAGGTGTAGGATTTTTAAATTATGTACAATTTGTCAACTCCAAATCATTGAAGAAATGTTACTAATATGCTAGGACATAAAAATATGTGATAGATTATAATCTGCTTGAGAATATTATTTTTTGAAAATTTTGCTAGAGGGTTTAAGTTTCCTCTTTCTTACTAGTATGGTTAATGGGATTTTTTTCTTCATTTCCTCTGAATGTTTCCCTATCTCCTGGAAATTGTAGAAATTAATGTTTTACTCAATCTACTTGTAAGGAGGTTTTAGCATATGGTTTGTGAAAGGGAGAATCACAGAAGGGCAGTTCATATAGAGAGTGTTTGTTTTTCTGAGGCAACATTTAAGGTGAATTTAAGCTCAGCATAGGTTGAACACAATTTCACATGTCATTGGCACTGTGTGATGAAATTGTACCTCGAATAATATCCTCACCCTTCAAAGGGAGTGTAGATATATTCTCCTATTCAGGCTCATTTCTCATGTCAGGTTTATATAAAATTGCCTGCATGTTAATTGCCCAAATTAAAGGGTAAGAAAATAGCAGTCATAATAAAAGATTTCCCACAAAATCATCATCTAGTCTTACTTTTTTCATATATCAGAATAGGGGCTTGTCCGTTTTGTCCAAGTCTCCAGATTTCTAGAACTGTCAGTGATACATCAACTAGTTTAAGTATAGCTGAGGTGGTTTGTGTATGTTCATTTCTTGTCATCAAAATGTCTTCTGTTACTTTGAAAATCCTTGTAAACTTTTTTGAGTGTTCTTCACTGTGGCCAATTTTGAAAGACCTTTTCTTTTTAAATGCCTTTATTTAGAGGAAACATAAATAGAATAACCATCAAAATCCTGTCTCTGCAAACGGTTGAATTCAGAGTTAGTGAAGTATTTCATCCAGAAAGTGATGCTATGATGTGGATGAAATGAAATGTAATGAAAGCAATCTTTATGCAATGAGAAAAATCTAGCCCCAAAGACATGGTGTAAATGCTTACTAGTTAAGTCTTTAAACTATGAGTCATGAGCCATGATTAGAGAAGTATTCCTTCTCACCTTTCAGTAACCATGAAGGTAATTTTTATAAAAGTAGTTTTTTACCCTACCCATAGTGATAGCTAGAAAAGATAAACTCCCACACAAGGCAGTGGTGGGGGCAGTGAGGGAGGAGGTTACGATCTGCGTGGGAAGCTGTAGGTTGTCAGGGACGCTTTATAGTCCAAGATGAGGCTCCTACTCATCTAGCTTGAGCAGTTAGCAGCCACTTTTTAGTTGTTTAGTTGGCCCTGCTCTCTCTCTCCCACACCCCCCACCATCAAATCCAACACATATGTTCAAAAAACAGCTTGCAGTTCTTATTAGAACACTTGGGCTTGTATCTACTTGCACCAATCAATGGAATCAATTATTAAGATCTTATTAACACATATTTTATCATTCAAGCCATATGTTTCTGTAAAAATCTCATTGAGTTGTTCCATTTAAAAATAAAGATAGTGTATCCCTCAAGATATTGTGTGTGTGTGTCCTTCAATATATTAAATTCAGCATTTCATTCAAAGTTATCCAAAGCCTTGTTCCCAGTTTTTACCAAACAAATAATTCCTAATTTCTATCTTGGCATTGCTCAGTCTGATACTGTGGCTCAAAATTATCTTAGAAAAAAATACAGTCCCCCTGAAGTAGCACTTACCAACAAGAAATTGATATTCTGAATTTATTTTTCTCTTAAAACTGAAGTCTTCACAATACTTTTTACATTAGCTTTTCTTTTTATCACAGACCAATTGCAAATGTCCACATTATATATTTTGTGTAAATGTATATGTGTGTCTATGTCTCTCTCTATACTCATGTGCATACACTCATATAGACAAAGGCATATGTGATGAAAAATAAAACAGAAGTCACAGCAGCACATTTTCACAAATTGTCAATTCCATAATCCTACCACCACCTGAAAAGGTGTTCAGTGGTGTTCAGATTAACAATCCTAATCTGAAAAATCTACAGATCCATGGTGGCCATGAAGAGTTTGAAAGTTGATGAAGCCATGCCTCCTTGTCACTTTAGAGGCCCTTGTATGCCTCATTAACACAGGGTAAGGAAACGGAATGCACTGCTTACTTCCCCAGCCTCTACCGCCTGTTGCCACACCCTGAGGAAGTACTTCCTCTTTATCCACAATTTTAGCAGGAGCTTTTGTGGTCTATTTTCCAGAAATTAACTCCCCTTCCAGTTATCACTCTGATTAATTCTGAGAGCCCTAGGGAACCATATCACATATTCTCCAAGGCAAAGGCCTCAGGTTTTCAGATTCTAGTAGACATGCCTGCAGTCGCTCAGCAGCTGTGGCAGAATTGACCCTCACAAGTTTGTGGTCTTCTGAGAAGAACAGTCCTCCAGTAGAACTCCTCTGGTGTTCCCTTGATGGCCTTGGGGAGTATCGCTACCCCACCTTATCCCCATACCACAAGTAGAATGGGGATATAATTTTTCTTAAGAATTTCCCAAAGAGTTGAAGGTAATGGATACGTAACTCAGAAAGTACCTTACAACTGTGATTAGAGACCTGAAGATGGCTTCTTGTGACTCTGTGTTGCCAGCATTAAGGGACAATATAACTCCCGACTCATAGGAAGCCCCAGATATTCATACCTCAGGGGTCACTGAGGAGAAATGTTCTCTTCTGTCCAAACTGATTAGTAGAATGTCTGAGATGATCTAGCGGCTTTATAGGTAGCCTCTTCAATCCTCACAACAACCCTATCATAATGATAATTACTACTACCATCATAATAATCCTTTTTACAGATGAGGAAAATAAGATCCAGAGAGGTTAAAAGTCATCTTCCTCAAGATCACAAATCCAGGATTTGAAAAGTGTCTGACTCCCTCACTTCAGGGATCTAGAGACAACTAAAACTCTGATGGTGATCAGAGCACTAACTTCAAACACTCGACTTAATGAAATTCTGACAGCTTCTTGAGTAAAGAAGACAGGAGGGAACCTTGCCACGAGGAAGAAGTCAGGTGAGAGAAAGCAGCAACCATATTCTGAAGGTTAGGAGGAACAGCTGACTCTGAAATGGCACCTCCCATTGCAGACCTCCAAGTTACAGCAGTGTTAAAGTTGATGCTCTCTGAGTCAAGAGGAAAAGACATTCTTCCAGCCGCACAACTGCCCCACCTCCCCCACCTTGAGACAGGAATCCCAGCAGATCCTAATACTGCACCCCCAGTATCATGTGCAGTAGGAAGGAAAAGAAAGAGACATATTATTTCCACTATCCTTTAAAAAGCTTCCTTTTGGGTGCCTGGGTGGCTCAGTAGGTTAAGCCTCTGCCTTCAGCTCAGGTCATGATCTCAGGGTCCTGAGATCGAGTCCCACATCGGGCTCTCTGCTTGGCAGGGAGCCTGCTTCCTCCTCTCTCTCTCTGCCTGCCTCTTTGCCTACTTGTGATCTCTCTCTGTCAAATAAACAAATAAAATCTTAAAATTTAAAAAAAAAAAAAAGCTTCCTTCCCATTCTAAAGAAAGCCCGGTTTTACAGGTAAGCATACCATATTGTTAAGCCATGATTAAGCCATGATTCGTCTGATGGCTTTTGGCTTCGTGGCTTGGGCTACGAAGGTAAGTACATATATGACCCTTGAACAGTATGGGTTTGAACTGTGTGGGTTCACTTATATGTGGACCTTTCTCAATAAATACAATACAGCACTGTCAATGTATTTACTCTTCCTTATGATTTTCCTAATGTTTTCTTTTCTCTAGCTTATTTTATAGTAAGAATACAGTATATAATACACATAACATACAAAATACATGATAATTGACTGTTTGTTATTCGTAAGGCTTCTGGTCAACAGTAGGTTATTAGTAACTAAATTTTGGGCAGGGGTCAAAAGTTATATGTGGATTTTAAACTGCATGGGGACTTGGTGCCCCTAACCCTCACTGTGCTCAAGGGTCAACATGCATATATATGTGTGTGTGTGTGCGAGCATGTATTTGTGTGTGTATACACACACAGTCAGAAATAAAGCAATAAGGTCAAGGTAAATTACTTGTCAGTGAGACAAGCAAGAATGTAAGTCTTACTCCTTAAAATACAGATGGCAATTTGCAGTTGCATTTCCTCTACATAATTAAATTCATGGCAGATGGTACAATTCTTTGCATTGTCATGTAGATTTTACAACTACTCTAAAAAATAACAATTTTAATGGCACATTACTTCATTTTATCTGCTATCCCAAATTACTTGATGCCATTGCTTCAAGATTCTACAAGCTCAACGACAATTATAGTGACACTTCCTGTAAAATTTATGAAGTATATGCTCAAGTTGTAGTCTAAGCTGAGAAAATGGAATGGCTTTAAGAGACTTTACTGCAGAAATCTCTATCCTAGCAACCATCTCTAAAGAGATGGATACCGGCCTAAGATAGCACACTTCTTCCTCAGTCAGGGTGTAAACACGATTCTTAAAGATGTACAAATATAGCTGAATCAGGTATCTTAGCTCTGCCCTCTAGGCATAACTAAACTTGACTTCATAATCCTAAATGCTCAGACTAATTGCCAGGGAGCACCTTTTCAATAACAAAACTTCCAGACTTGCAGAACCATCACCAGCCAAGCAGCCGCCCTCCTGTCTAAAGAACATTGTCCGTATGATAATAGAATTTGCTTTACCTAAACAACCTCTCCCAGGAAGTTCAACTTTCCTGAACTTTCCATATTCTGACCCAATCCAAGTTAGTGCTTTTGTTCATACATGATCTCCAGTCATCCTTTCATTGGTCAAGCTTATTAACAAGTGGCAAATGGACAAAATCATATTTGCTGAGGGATTCTTAATCCATTCCCTGTACCTTTCCTTAAAAATCAATCACTTCTAATAAGTACACAATTATTTCATCGATCCTTTCTAAATATTTTCAAGTCTACTTTTTTGTAACTACCACAATCATGTTTACCTTGATTCATCTTCTTTTTGGCCATCCTGATTCTGTTGTTTACCTATAACCATCACAGGTGTCAGAAAGAATTTTAACCTAAGCCAAGACCACCTATCTCCAACATATCTCTTCCAAAGCTGTGGTTCTGAGGCTCAAAGAAAGGCCCTGGGAATTTGATGATTATATTCAGAGTCTTTGAACTTTTCCACCTTCTGCTATCATAACCAACAAGCCTAAGTCTCACCCTATTCCCCTACACCGGGGTTCTCCTAACAGTCAGTACATACTGCGCAGATTTGTACAACTTTCCATTCATATAGACACAGACCACTTTGAGGAAGAAAAGAATTAAGTAAAACACTTCAGTTTCTCCTCCCAAAGGACTGTGGGTGTAATAGTTTGACTTACTCCTGACCCTCATGGCTGATTCTAAGATGTGATAACTGACTCTAATTCCCCAACTGTGTGAAGATGTTGGCCTATTTTCTCCCTGGTTCTCATTCCTGAATTTCTCTTGTAACCTAACATCATGACTCACTGTTTTGGCTGAGTTTTCCATGCTAATTGGCAAGTCAGATCTCCTAGCCTCCCACAGAAAACATCCTGATATCCACAGTTTACCCACATAGCTCTCTAGTCATATCATCAGCTGAAGCTGAACCTAAGCTGACACATTTCTCAAGTTTCCAGAAATGACTGGAACACTTGCTTTCTGATTTCTGCTTGCTTGGGAACTGAACTGCTTCCCAACTTGAGGAAGTTGTGTATATTTTTAAAAATCTTCTAATTGCAAATTTGTTTGCATGAAGCCTCATCTTACTCTGTTTTTCCCCATATAAACTCTTCATCTGGATCCATTCCTCAGGGATGATGTTGGTGATATGTCCAGAAGAGAGTGTAGACAGCATCCCATGTGAAAGCGTGAATGAGTTTCATACTCCGAGGCTCCTTTGTTTCCACATATCATCCTGAGAAGGATTTGCTTAGGTAACAAGGTGGAGATGCTTTTCTTTGGAAGATTTTTCAGAGGTTTTCTTGTAAGAAAAACAATGTGTGTGAGGAAAGAGCCCAGCTTTCTGAGGAGTGCAGACCACAGGTGTCTAATGAGCAAGCAATGACAAGGGAAGAGGCAGCTGCTAGATGTTCTGGCTCCCCGAGGGGGCAGGGACAGACCATTGGCCTCATTCCCTTAAGGGGGCAGTGAAGCATGACTTTTTGAGAGATGGGAAATGAGGAGCCTGGGTGGGCAGGGTGTGTGTTAGTATTTAGAGGAATGATTTCAGAATGAGGCAAGAAGTGTTCTAGACCTGCTTGAGGGATTACAGAGCAAATGGTAGAGGATTGATTGTGTTGTTTTGTTTGTTTCTCTCAGAAGTGAGGCTGTGAGCCTGTGCATTGGATACCCTTTAATGTTTTTCAGAAGACAAAAATAAAGCCAGAACTACATAGAATTACAGAATTACAATGTTTAATAGTAATGCACATTTTTGAGTATGTGACAGGGCTGTCTTTCAGTTTTTGCTGTGCAGCAAATCACTCTAAAACTTAGTGATGTTATAAAACGAGCAATTATTTAGCTCACAGTTCCATGAATTGTCAGCTTGGGGTGGGCTCAGAGAGGAAGTTTTGGCACAGCGGGACTCACATATCCGTTTGTAGTAAGCAGCTGGCCAGGCTAGGCAATCGTGTTGGCTGGCCATTAAAATAGGTGGAAGGAGAGGGAGGGAGCACCTGGGACACATGTCTCCTCTTGATGAGAAAAACTGAAAAGTCACATTGCTTCTCCCATCAAGAGAATAAAGTCTATTTCTCTATTCCCTGCATCTGGGCTGGCCTTATAGCTTACTTTTGCCAGTATAATATACAGGAGGTAAAGTCATTTCTGAGCCTAGGCCTCAAGAGGCAGTTCGTTTCTGTCCCTCTTTTTCAGCACTCTATCAGTTACCAATGAAACATTGATGAAATATAATTGAAATGTGAATTGCTTTCTGGATGGGAATGTGTGGGTCAAAGCTGGCTGTTTCGGGTACAGCATCAAACTTACAAAATATTGTGTTACTTCAATAACTTAGCCAAAGTCAATATCACACTTTTGCCCAACATCCATGAAGAGTATTTATTTCTTGAGAAATGACAAGTATTTAGGTTGGTATCCTTTTTGCTTTGACTATCACAGGCTTATTGTTCTCCTTTACTAAGACAGTACAGATTCCTTATGGAGGTGGCTATTACTGTGTGACTTGTAATCAAACAGGCTTTGAACTATGGGCATATGGAACTTCTACCCTAACTGAAGAAATTCACAGAGAGCACTCCTCTAAGATCCTAAGGAAAAGTTTGAATCTTGTTACCAGGCATACAAGACAGGATGGAAAACTCAGAACCTGGCAAAAATCAACAGCCAAAGAAGAGATTTCTGGGGTTGTTCATGACCTCAGAGACAGACAAACCATGGATAATGTCCAGGATAGATAGTGACTAAGAGAATTCCCATGGCTTCCCATCCCAAATGGAAGGCAACCACACAGATCAATTGGGAGAAGTGACAGCAAGATGCTTGACAAAGGAGAAACAAGCCAGGTCCAAATGGAATATATTTATAGCCAAGGATGTCTGAATCATTTTGATATTCCCACACAGAGATGAAGTAGGAAAAGATGAGTGTCCAGAAGTCCATCAGGAGCAGGACAAAGGAGAGAATTCCAATTCTAGAAGATGCAGTGGACTTTGAGAGCTAGCATTAATGCCATGGCTTCTGAAGTCAGACCCAACAAACAAGAACCTAATGGTGGAAATAATCAGGTTCTCCAATTATAACCAGCAAACATCCCACCGACAATTGACTTTCAAACTCTACACCTTCCTGTCCACCTGAACCTCATTTTATAGACGACATCAACTAATTTGACTTCAGTAGGATGAGACATATCACAAACTAGAGAGATAGTTACCTCTGGCAATTCACAAAACTGGCCATGGATAGGCAATTAAAGGGCTACTTCCTTGGTAGTGTTCTGCTTCTTGAAATGAGTGTTGTTTATACAGGTATTTAGTTTTTGAAAATTCATCAAGCTATACTTAGATATGTACACTATTTGTATGTATTATACATCAATTAACAATTTAAAATTTAAAAATAAAAGACTGCCGACTAAATTCTTCTAACATTGATGTTTGGACTTTGCTTTGGCTGTGTTGAGAAGAAACATGTAGTCAGAGGTTGTAACCATGAGATGTTTTCCAGAGAAATGAATTCTCCTTTTCACATTACCATTACCTGTAGTCACAACCTTTGGGATGAAAGAAGGAATCACACAGACACTCATGGATGAGCCTGGCGAGATCACTGGGTGCAGTGACACTAACCGGAGAAGAAGACATGAGTTCCTGTTAGATTGTGAGTAGGAAGACTGTGGGATCAAAATCTATATGGACTTCCACATTACAGAGGGTGACACAGATTTTACTAGGGTGGGACCAGAAATATTCCACACCATTTATTGTGAGAAGAGCAGTCAAAGAGACAAGATCATTACATTTTTGGAAGGTGTATTAGAAACACCCTATTCTGTTGTGTCTCTTTACTTTTATATTATTTCCACACTCACACAGGACTCTTCACTTCTGGCACATCTGGTCACCAAATGCATGGAAGTTTTCCCCCACAACAAGTAATTCTCTGTGACATCAGCTGTGTGTCCTACAATTGAACTCATATCCAACACTATCTACCAAAAATAACGTCAGATCCCGGAGGCTAAGGGCTCAGTCTCACAAGTCCGCCCACCTCCAAATTCCGAGGCCAGTTGAAAATCTAGATTACCATATGTGCTTTTGACAGATTGGGTCTAGATTAGGAGCTCCAAAAACTCCCTGCTTGGACTTTAGACACCAGTCACAAGTCCAGGCTTTTACCTGTCTTTCTGACTGACACATCATTGATGGAAGTTCCCTCCACTGCAACCCTGGTTAATTTGCTAGAGTACTTCACAGAACTCAGAGACACATTTCACTAGATTGTTGGTTTATTATAAAAGAATCTAACTCAGGAACAGCTAGATGGAAGATACACATACGGCAAGGTCTGGGGAAAGGGTGTGGCGCTCCCATGATCTCTCACAACATGCCACTTTCCCCAAATCACCATGCGTTTACCAACCCAGAAGCTCTCCAAACCCCATTTACTAACAGAAGCTCTCCAAACCCCATCCTTTTTATTGGAGTTTAATGGAATTTTAAGGGGCTTTTAATGGAGGCTTGTTTATAGAGGCATCATTGGCCATTATTGATTGGTTCAAACTCCAGACCCACTCCCCTCCCTGGAGATCAAGGATAGAAAGAAAAATTCCAACCCTTTAATCTCATGGTTGGTTAATAGGCAACCTTAGTCCAAAAGGTTACTCATTAACATAACAAAAGGTAATTTTATGGCTCTCATCACTTAAGAAATTCCAAGGGTTTATAGAGCTCTGTGCCAGAAAGGAGGACAAAGTCCAAATACATATTTCTTAAATTAATCGCAGTATCCAGACAGTATCCACACAGTATCCTGTGTGGCTCAGTTGGTTAAGCATCTGCCTTGGGCTCAGGGACTCAGGTATGATCCCAGGGTACTGAGACCCAGTTCCCTATATGGCTCCGGCTCATCGGGGAGTCTGCTCCTCTCTCCCCCTTTGCTGGCTGCTCCCACTACTTGTGCTCTCTCTCTCTCTCACACACACATAAATAAACAGAATCTTAAAAAAAAAAAATCAAATCAAATCAGTCAATCAATCACAATATCGCAAAACGTCTTTGCGGGTAAATGTCATGTTCTATCCATCCTCAAGAGAACTGGACTTTGTTTCTTTGACTGAGACAGCATACCATTTTGGTTGGCTTGGATATATTCAAGCAGAGTGAGAGGACAGAAGAGATTGAAATGAAGAAATGAATGGGCAGAGGGAAATTGGAAATGGTGAAGTCTTTTAAGTTTAGTTTTGATCTACCACTTAACCCAGCTGACCTTAGAAATTCTTGGTTGATATGTGAAACAATCATAATAATCTGTGTGGGACAGTGAGAAAAGTATGTTCTGAGACACACAAGCCAGGGTCTGAAACCTAGCTATGCTAATTACTGGCTGAGATAAGATAGCCTAGATGGTACTTCAGTTCTTGCTTGTCAGAGCTGATGTTGGATGTTTACACCTACTCTAGTTCAGCTGTCCCCTCTCATTGGCTAATGCCTGTGTTGACCCAGTGTCAAATATTTTGAATATCACTTCGGCATCTCTGAGTTTCATTTTCCTCATGGCAGCTAGTGATACCTTGTTTACTAGTCACTATAAAGAATACATGAGGGGGCACCTGGGTGGCTCAGTGGGTTAAGGCCTCTGCCTTTCGCTCGGGTCATGATCTCAGGGTCCTGGGATCGAGCCCCGCATCGGGCTCTCTGCTTACCGGGGAGCCTGCTTCCCCCTCTCTCTCTGTCTGCCTCTGTGCCTACTTGTGATCTCTGTCTGTCAAATAAATAAACAAAATCTTAAAAAAAAAAAAAGAATACATGAGATAATACAATGCTTCTCAAACTTTAATGTTTATTAATGAGATCCCTTCTCATACCTGGAGATCTTATTAAAATGAAGATTTTGATTCAGTAAGTCTGGGGTGGGGTCTGAGATTCTGCCTTTCTAACAAGTTTCCTGCTGATCCAAAGACTTCACTTTAAGTAGCTAGGAGACATTGAGGAAGATATGTGTTGTGAGCGCTGGCTATTGTGTACCTGTACTCTTGAAACAAATAACACATTATATGTCAATTAAAAATAAATCAATTAATTAATATAAATAAATTGGGGGAAAATAAAGGCACTGCTGGTAAGCAATAAATAAATAAATAAATAGCCAGGAGATAATGTTTGTAAAGCATCTGATACATAATAGATGATCAGAAATTATTGCTAGTCATTATTCCCAGTGATCACGATCATCAAACTCATACATCTGAATGGCTTCTACTTATAGTTAATTGCCATACAACACAACAATGATAATATAAGTTATTTAAATTTATCCAAGCTAATGTTTATAATGAATTTGGCTCAATTTCAGCAATAGGCTTTGTCCATATGTGTTTATTCTTTATATTACACGAATCATTTATTCACAATTTTAGAAACTAGAGAGAATGACCATGAAAACCTCTTGAATTTATGACATTATTTTTTATTTTTCCCTCCATTTTAGTAGATAAAGGAGAGACTATAATTTATTAAATGATAAGAAGTGTTCTTAGCATTACCTAATCAGAAATATTATTGCCAACAGTAATACTTGTTATCCTCATTCAGTAACAAAATATTACACCTAATAATGATACCAATTATGATGTGTATAGAAAAGAAAAAAATGGGAGGGATATGCAGCAAATTACCTGAAAATGGTGTTTTCTTAGGAAATCACAGTCTAATATCGGGAATTATTTCCTCCATTTTTTTCTCTTTCCATGTGATATAGTTTTATACCCTTAAACTTGCCATAATTCCATGTTTGACATTTGTAATTAAAAAATTAAAGGAAAAGCAATTATTACTTTTAGTCCTTGGATATGCTTGACTTTCTGGAGTCCTAACATTTTTTTGTAAAATAGACAAAATTTTCTTGAGAATAAAGTACTTCCTCTTACTGCCAAGCATTTTTACAGAGCAGTGAAGAACATGGTGAGATCAGCTTTTCCTAACGCTTACTTAGTTCTTGGGAGTAAATTGGGCATTCGAGTATATACTTTTAAGTTGTGCTGAGAGTCCATCTCCTCTAGGTCATGAATGCTTTGGTTTAAGAGTTGAATGAATTAATACACTTCCATGAGTAGAACTTACTCAGGATAGACACACTTGTAGACAATGCAAGGATTGTATTTTTGATATTTTTTCTCCTCAAGGGACATTAAAAACCATAAAACCAATCAAAATGGAAATGTGCTGTTTGCTATTTGAGATGACACCAAATTATAGACTCTTTAGCCCAGGATGGGATTTTTAGGCATCATCTTGTCCAAATCTCATTTTTAGGTAAAGGAATAGAAGCCTTTGGGGGTTAAATGAATCTGATCTGTAGTAATGCTGTTAGAAAGAGAGCCCCTGGAGAATAATGAATTGGTTTAAATTAAACTTCTGTGGGCAGATCTCAGCATTTTTTTCCTTGGTGTATAAAATGATTTCCAATACAAATTTTAAAATTATTTTGAGTTTCAGAGTGCTAGAGGTGAAGATTACATTTGCTATGTAATCTTCTGAGTCCTCTGGGATAAAACAGTGAGGATCCCTCCCAAACGTCAGAATAGTAAATGACTTTTCCTTAAAAAACCATAAAACTCATCATTTTAGTAACTGTTTTTACAGTTTTAAAGTTCCTGTCTATTCCTGGGTGCACAAACCTCACAATGTGCCGATATGCAGTTTAGATCTGAAGAGTGTAAGAAGACATTTGGCTGTAAAGGAGGGTTACAGAAGGTAGAAATCACAGCTTAGGATCAAAAGTTATTTCTCCATTTTAGATTTTCAATTAAAAACTTCTAGAATTAGAACCTTCTAGAAGAAAAATTCCCTTCAGATCAGATATGTAGGGCTTCCAGTACCCAAACTCCATGTTCACACAGATAGGGAATGTGTAAATTATTCAATGTTAATCCTGTAGAATTTGATCCAGAATGCCTGACTTCTTAGTTAATGCTCTCTGGGTGGTAATTCCTACAAGATAGAAATGATCAAAAGCAAATTTAATGTTGAAAACAGTTATGGTTCCTGAATTTGGATGAGAAAATAGATTCATGTGTATTGAAAACAGGAAGGAATGCCGTTGTGGTGCAGGTAAAAGTCAAAGGAGTTGTGTGTCAGAGTTCTCCTGGGGCGTCTCCACTTGTCAACACCTGGGGTTGTCTTTTAAAGATCACCATGTCTTTGGGCCTGGTGTATAGTGATAACTGGACTTTGGTCCCTAACAGCTGCATTTCCGATTTATCTCATCCATCCTTTCATCCTCTTTAAAAAGGAGATTTATGCCCCCTCTCCCCCCCCCCCCGCCAATTGTTTGCCTGATATATCCTCTTTTTGGCAGAATTTTTCAAAGGATGGTTTGTTCCAGTCCTTAGGAAAAAGCAGAACTATGATAATTTAATGGATCTAAATCATTTGTTGTTTAGCCCCTTGTTATCCATAACCGGAATTTTTTAAAAGTATACACACACATACACACAGTAATGACAGAGAACTCAGGAAAAATGTATAGAATTACCTAAGTTCTTAAAACAGCAGTTCTATTGAAAAAAAATGGAGAAAAAATTCAAATTTAACCATTATATCAGGAGTATAAATGTTTCCAGAATTTTATGAACGGATATTCAGTTTTGCAAAATGATGACAAATTGTCTGTTCTCTATGTCAGTTTTCATCCAGATGAGATTTCATCAAATAGCAAAGTCAGCTATACTCATGGTTGTTATGATAATTTGAATCCAGGAGGGAAAAAAAACAACACTACTTTTTTTTATGAAGTAGAAGGCCCAAATTAAACACTAAGCTTTATTGCCAACAAACCAGGATAGGAGACAGTAAAGCACAAGCCATATTCCCCTTCTAGTTTGATATCCAGTCAGCTGAAGCTCTTGGCACAACCATCTCTGTCCTTCAAGTAGTATTACAGGTGATGTCCTTCAGTTATAATAAAAATACACTCTTTGACTCTCTCATGGAAACAGTAAGGACCAAAGTGTGGCAAGAGGCTGGGGCCTCCCCATTGAAGGGCTCTAAACGGCCATCAAATGTCCCTAATCCCAAGAACGCTCTCACTGAAGAGACAGAATCTAGTTTGAAGAACTCCCAAAGAAACTCTACTTTCATGAGACTAACATTGTCAGACTGGCTTTATCATATTTCTTAGAAGCTTTGAAAGTAAGTTCCTCAACTGTAGTATTTGCATTATGGTCTTCATTCAGTGAAGACACCCATGATGTAGAATCTGGGATGTTGGGAAACGGAGTTGGTGGCAGAGAGGGAGAGGGGGCAGGCCTGGCATGGGGCCAGAAAACAAGCTCGTGGAAGCACTTTGCTGGGCTTCCCCAGGACACTTGTGGCTGGCCCACAAGGTGCACCTGAGGTCCAGGTAGCCTTCTTACTAGGAGACACATTTGTCTCATCCTTCCAAGCAGACTGGATTTGCCCTTTCCCAAGCCCAAAGCTTGGAAACCTCCATCTCTTAGATTCTTAAATACACTTGATATTATCTCTGGATAAAAGAAGAAACATTGTGTGTGACTTTTTTTTCCAAACTCAACTCACAAGGACCTTGTCTTCCTTCTCTAGTCTCATTTCCTCCTTCTTTACTCCTTTCCCTAAGACACTGGTACCTGCAAGCCATGTGAAATTAACTTTAGATCAATCACTTTAGACACTAGTCTTCAAGTTTTATGAACATATTTTTCAACTCATTTCCTTGTTTCTTTCTTGAAGGTAAAGCACTAAACAAAATGCTCTCTTGTGAATAGTAAAAATAGTTTGGTCAGCAAATAGCAATTTTTCCTTCCAGTTGATACTGAGTGGCTTAAATATACATGAGAAGCAATGCAGTGCCTTATGGACCAGCCACATCTTTGTTTCATGGTAGTGTTCGATAGAGTATGGCTTCCCTTTCACCATTTGGGTGGTGGAAAGTGGAGGTAACAAGATCTGCCTTTGTGTTTATGGACTCGGTCTTCTCTAGCATTTCATGAAGTAAATAAAAATCATATCTTATTTCATTTTCCATTCACTAGCATCATCATCCCCACTGTCCACCTCATAGTTTTTAACGGAAATAACCTTCCTGCATAACCCTCGGTAGACTCTGAAACAAACTTCTATGCTTTCTCTACATTCTTTAATTTACGTGGTTGTCAAATGAAGAGATGCCTGGCTTGAGACAAGATTGGACACACTTTGGGAACACTGGAAAACTTTAATGATAGCAATTACATTGTGCATTTGTGTAGCACTCTGTAATTGTAAAAGAAGTTACAGCAATGGAAGAGCTTAAGTAGATGTAGAGATTCTAGCCTGTAAGTATGACTTTATCACCTTATTGCTGTTTGTTGATATGTCTTCTTGCTCTTTTGATATCACATTAAAATAGCATAGTCTTGTGAAACATTAAGTAATTATTTTTCTCACATGGAAAGAAACTAAGAGGGTAAGTGTCATTTTGTGTTATTTAAAAATACTTGTTAAAAGAAATGTTCAAAAGACTTTAGGAGACCTTGCAACAGTGGTATTTTCATATTAGGTGTTTAATAACTCAGATTAAGGACAGGTTGTTTGCTTCCTAGTTTTGTTTATATTTTTATTTTTTTTTCTTTTTTTAGGTTAAGGGTCTATGCAATTTACATGGCATTATGGAATATTTTTTCTTTTGAAAAAAAATTTTTTTTTTTTTTTTTAAGATTTTATTTATTTATTTGTCAGAGAGAGAGCGCGAGCGAAAGCGAGCACAGGCAGACAGAGTGGAAGGCAGAGTCAGAGGGAGAAGCAGGCTCCCTGCGGAGCAAGGAGCCCGATGTGGGACTCGATCCCAGGACGCTGGGATCATGACCTGAGCCGAAGGCAGCTGCTTAACCAACTGAGCCACCCAGGCGTCCCAGAAAAAAAAAAAATTTTTTAATTTAATTTTCTCTTTTTCAGTGCTCCAAGATTCATTGTTTACATATAACACCCAGTGCTCCATACAATACGTGCTCTCCTTAATACCCACCACCAGCCCCACCCAATCCAATCCCCCTCCCCCATCCCCTCCAAAACACCCAGTTTGTTTCTCAGAGTACAGAAGGGCATAAAGAAAAATATAATGAATGTTCATGACTTCACCACCCAGGATTGATACTTACTAACATTTTGTCATAAAAAAGATAATGTTGAAGTTCCCAGTGTAAATCACTGACTTCACAAAGTCTTTGTGTCAGAAGTGGAATCACAGAGGTGGGATCCTCCTTAACTCACGTTGTGGAGTCTGTTTTCCTGTGGTGCAATGCCTTGTGAGGAGAGCTAGAATCAGTCACCCAGGCAAACTCTGACCCACTCCGGCCTCTCCAGCATATCGCTAACTTGCTATTTGCTGTTTACTCAAGCTTGCCATGACTACCTGAAGAATGAATGCTTTGACATAAACAAATGGTACAAATAACCATTAGTGATTACTACTGGGTGCTTCATCAGCCATGATTTCATTCCTGGACTGGCACAAATTTCTTTATCATTTTGGAGATGTTTGCCACTGCTGATAATTACATAGACTATTTTCTCGTATGGTGAGAAAAATATACATAATTCCTATTCTTTTGTGCCAGTGAAACAAGATAGGGACTATAAATATAATTTCCCCTCTAAGTTAAGAAAAAAACAAAAAACAAAAAATAAAAAAAACATTCAGCAACTTCTTTTTTTTTTTTTTTTTTTTTTCTTTTTAAGGTACTGGGCTTATTTCTTAATTTCTTTGAAGGATGAGTATTTAAATGTTAACCTGGGTGCTAGCTCTCTCAGGGAAAGAAATAGGAAGATGAAACAGAGGAACATTCCTAGAAATGAGTGTGTGACCTACGTGGTCCTTACAGTAAATTATACTAATTCTACATTTATGTTTATGTGTTGTGGTCCTATTAAGCTGAGATAACTTTTCCATTAAGTGGGCAGGTTGATTTCCTGTAGTACCCCCAATTGCTTGAAGAGGTGTATTGTTTTCTTGTGTTTCCATTACAACATGTAGACTAAGAGGGAATCCTCTGTGGTATTTTCACATAGGTTATGAATCTTTTATCTGGCAGTTGTATTTGTATCTGAGGGGTGAATATTAATAGCGTCCTGGCAGCAGAGTGACTTTCTTAAAAAAAGGGGTTTCCCTATGTATGGGTGGATTAACCTTTCAAAATATATGTTTCTACTTAAACCACTCAGTTACTGTTTGATTCAAAGAGTCATAACGACAACCTCGCCACATCTCTGTTAGACCTTGTAGTATGCTTACCTAGATCTGAGAGGGACTTTCAGTAGAGACCATGGTGAGTAACATAACGCGGTGTGCCTTTACTTTCATTTCGCTTGCTTACCAGGGTTTGCTGTATCTTCATTTCTTTTTTAAATGCTTAAAGTTTTCATATTAAAATGGCATGTGTGATTGATGATAAGTTTTGCAATGGCAGTTAAGATATGGTTTCGTGTATTCCAGGTGGAAAGTTAGGTGGAACTTCTGAAATGTAATAATGTCAGATGTTCTCCTTTAAAATCTTCATAGCTTTTACCAGTTAGCCTCTTTGTCCACATCACAGAACCAAGCTTTTGAAATGACACATTGAACTCTATGAATGTTATCCTATATCCTTTATTATTTCTAGCAATTCTGTAGCGAGTAACTAAATTTAAGTACTTATATGAATAATTTAACTATGCCTTGTCCTTTTTGTCTATTATAGGGGCTAACAATCTTGACTGAGGAATAATCAGTGTAGGGAGTCAGGCGGCGTGTGTCACTGTAATCTTCATGGTACAATGTAATCATGTTGATGGATGGCATAATAAAGCTCTCAAAATGTGTACTTCTAAATATAAAGTCACTGGTCTGTTCTATTCAAATAGTCAAATGTTGCCAAGGAAATAGAAAAATAAACTTCCTTGGGCATACTTCAGGTGTAAGCAATCAAACTGACATCCAAGGGAAGTTCATTTTAAAAGTCAGGGGCAAACAAAGGTAGACTGAATGCCTATGATCATAGGGACCATGTTTCATTAACCAAGCAGCATTAAACTTCTGGCTTGACCACGACATTTCTTGCTATGAAATGCTAAGGGACTTCATTCTTAGGAATCACAGGTCATGCCCTGTTGCAGAAACTCCAAAAGCTCTCTTTTAAACAGTACAGCGTCCACAAGCCTATCCCTCGTAGCATAGGGCTTGCACAGGACCTTAACAATACGTGTGAGAAGCAAGTATTTGTAGGATGGGTTGTTGTGAACTCACTATTTTCAGATGTGTTCCCCTCACTTTTTTGAGGCAATTTTTAAAAATCAGAATTGTAATGTATTTTTAAAGACCAGGAAACATATCTTCTCATTTCCCATTTCCTCTTCATTCTCTGTCTCTCTTTCTCTCTCTGTCTCTCCGTCATCCTCTCCGCTTGCTTCTCCTCTCTCTCTCTCCACTGTCTTCATTTTAATTAGTATATTATCGGCTTCCAGTACCCCTTTTCCAATGAAATTCGTGGCCACTGTACCATTTTCCAATTTAAATGTGGTAGATGACACGTGAATGAGGAAGAAATCATAGTTTTTGAACATGGGAAATTTAATATTAAGCTCAGTCCCTCCTGTTAACGGAATGTGAAGCACATAGGCACTGAAGGAATAATACAGGAACTACATAAGAGAGATAGGCATCCCTATGCCTAGTCAGTCAAGGTCCCTGGCCCTGGACCGTCAGACTCTACTGGGGTTAGGCCTCTTTATTAGGTCAGTGGGGGTCAGGGTCGGGAGGAAAGCAAAGATGCTTACTAAGTTCTCTGTCAGCCGAATATTCCTGCTGAGGATAAAACCTTAGACCTCGTTTTAATTAACTTTCAAAAAGTGCTCTTTTATGCTCTATTTTTTAACGCTTTAAAAACTATCAGTTTTTAAACCTAGTGTCCTCATTCAGATTAGATCATGAGGATCCCTCAGAGGAAAACCTGTGAGTCACAGTTGTTCTCCCATCTATTTGGAGTTGGGAGTGTTTTGACTTTTCAAATATTGTTTTCATGAAGGATGAAAGACTTGGAGTAAAAGAAACGTACTTTATACACATATGTCCTCAAGTCTCAAGAAAGATGCAAAAATTAAAAATGACTTTCTACTGAAATTGCACAGAGCGCTAGTAAAAAACTCCTTTTATTTGAAAACACAGCCAAGATTCAATATCGTCACGGTTTTAAAATTAAAACAACATATGGATGAAAATTATTCTAGTGGCCACAAAGCACAGTTTCAACAAATGGATCCTTGGATTGATCTAAGAAAGTAGAAAACTTGGATGGCCGAGAAATAGTCACAGTGGGGCAGTTGGTACACAGTTAATAGATCATCATGGTAAGTAATCAAAGTTAATTATTCTATGCTTTTGTATAAATTCTGTGAGAAGAAACATATTAGGCAGCATAATTCATAAAATACTTTTGAAGGCAAATTATCCCTTTAACAGTTTTAAATTATATCTTAAATTACAAATATGGTGAAATGTTTCCTTTTGATGTGAATGAATATTGATAAACAGAACATGTTATGTTTTGATGACTCTAAAATAGATTGTATGCTTACAGGTTATATCACTTTAATAGATCTACTTTAATAGATCGCCATATTTGCTTTTTCTCCTTCAACTTTAGAGAATGTATCATCAATTTTCACAAATTCTTTCCTAGAAGAAGGCATTCAAAAGTTTTCTGGGAAGATAACTTACATTTTTTGAATTACAAAAGGCAAAACAGCTGGGGATACTGAATTAAGCCAAAAAGAAAGGTGTTCCACCTAAACAAAAGAAAAATGCGTGTGCTTCCCTTTTGAATTTTTCTTTTAGAGAGGAACATAAAATACTGGCACAGTATGAAAACTGTTACATTTGAATTATCATTGAAAAAATGAGCAGAAAGAACTTCAACTTTAAGGTGTTTAATGTAGACAGATTTCATCCTACCTAAATATGTGTCAAAAAAATAAGATGACTTTCTCATTAGAGATTGTCTTGCTGCTCGTCTAAAAACAAGAAAGAGGGCACCTAGGTGGTTCAGTTGGTTGAGTGACTGCCTTCGGCTTGGGTCAGGATTGAGTCCCACATAGGGTTCTCTGCTTGACAGGGAGTCTTCTCCTCCCGCTGACCTCTCTCCTCTCATGCTCTCTCTCTTTCATTCTCTCTCTCTCTCTCTCAAATAAATAAATAAATAAAATCTTTAAAAAAAATAAGAAAGAAATATCAAAAAACATAAACATTAACAGTAAGATAAGAATAAGGTGAAGACTATATAATTAGTGTGAGAGGATCTTAAATTCCACAGGTAAAAACCTAAGCACGCATTCTGTAGCTTAACTCCAGGGTTCAGGGATTAAGTCATCTCAACTTTGGATTACCAACAGAATTCCTTTACTAAAATCCCAGAGCTGAGCTCAACAATTATTAATTAATTCTTATTATAATTAAAGTCTTTCACTTATTTTTGCTAAGGTCATCTTGAGACAGTGTACTTATTTAAGTATGTTTGTTAATCTGGAGATAATCACCTGTTAAAATTCCAAGGTTATTTCTTTGTGGTCACTGATATTTAGACTTACTGCAATCATTTGATTTTTTAATATATTTTTAACTGAAGTAAAATTAACAGTGTTATATAGATTCAGATGTACAATATAATGATTCAACATTTCTATACATAACTCAGTGCTCATCGCTGTAAGTGTACTCTTAATCCCTTTTATTTTACAATTGCTTGCTTTTAATAATAACAATATTTTGAAATAGAGTCTCTTATATGGCTTCTATTGTTTAAAAATTTGATGTCGGTCAGAATACATTCACTTAAAGCATATTTTTCTTACAGCAAACAACACATCCTTATTCTCACATTTTCATGATTATCAGCAGAACAATCAACATCCACAAATAATAACATACATACTAGCATTCATGTTCCATAAAAATCACTTTCTCTGTAGGCTTACAGCGAGTTTTAGACATTAAACAAGATTTAAATTCCGCCATTTTTATTTAGGGTATACTAAATAGTGCATCTGATCATTACTATAGAACCGAATAGACAACTCTAGGCAAATGTGCTTATAATTAGAAAGCACTAATTACATTTAATGTAATTAAATTAATTACACTAATCACATTAAATGTTAATTTAATGTGATTAACATCTAACAATTAGATTATCTATCTAATTGTTATCTATCTAACATCTATCTAACATCTATCAATCTATCTAACATCTAACAATTACATTAACATTATTAATTACATTAAAATGTTAATTTAATTAACATCTAACAATTAAATGTTAATTTAATGTAATTAACATCTAATTCATTGTGCCAATGAATTAAAAATGCTTTCAATTCCAATCTCTTATTTAATCCTTATGTTCTTCCCTTTGAAGATAGGAAGTATTATCCTACTTCACAGATGAGGGTATATTGGGGCTCAGAGCTTAAATAATTTGCCAGAAGTCCCAAAGCTTGTTTGACACTAAATCCAATCCTCTCTACGATATACATGTTAAGAAAGGTGAATTCAGGGACGCCCGGGTGGCTCAGTGGGTTAAGCCGCTGGCTTCGGCTCAGATCATGATCCCAGGGTCCTGGGATGGAGCCCTGCGTCGGGCTTCTTGCTCAGCAGGGAGCTGCTTCTCTCTCCGCCTCTGCCTGCCTCTCTGCCTGCTTGTGTGCTGTCTCTCTCTCTCTTCCTCTCTGACAAATAAATAAATAAATAAAATCTTTAAAAAAAAAAAAGAAAGAAAGAAAGGTGAATTCATCATTTGGGAATTCAGTGAAGTTCTTCAGTAGAAATTCACATGCCTGGGTGGCTCAGTCGTTAAGTATCTGCCTGCAGCTCAGGTCATGATCCCAGGGTTCTGGGATTGAGCCCCACATCAGGCTCCCTGCTCAGCAGGAAGCCTGCTTCTTTCTTTCCCACTCCCCCTGCTTGTGTTCCCTCTCTAGCTGTGTCTCCTTCTATCAAATAAATAAATAAAATCTTAAAAAAAAAAAATCCACATTCCAAGAATAGTTCCCAAAGCTAAGCTGGATAAAGACCCAGAGTAAACATATGCTTATCTTGCTGCAGAATGAGGGACTATTATATGGAAAACAAAATCCTCTCTATGGGTAAGAATTGGCCTTTGGTTGTATTTTGGTGAATCTCTCAGATGCATACAGCATGAGTGATATTGCAATGTATATAACCCTAGGATGACCAATTCCATAGCGCCTGTGTAATGGAAGGGCTCTTAGCCATTATAATGTCCAATCTTGGCTCACTTCAGAAATGGTGATAAATACCTTATTCAGGAACAAGCATGTTTAGTGACAGCCCTAGTGACAGAATCTTGGTCTCCTGACTCCTGGTTCAGGAACTTCTCCTGTGTCAGTTTCCAGGTGTCAGTCTTCCATATAGAAGTAGTGCAGGTGGCCTGATAGGATTGAGTAATAGAGAATCTGTGATGGCAAAGAATTTCACTTTATTGCTATAAAACAAAAAGACTTCTTAGAAGGAAATAGATGATAAAAGTCCCCTGATTTGACACCTTTCTCAGAAACATGAAATGGAAAAAAAAAAAAAAAAAAAAAAACGGCAGTTCTTTTGGGTATTTCTTTCTTTTGGTTTAGCCAAACTATGTGTAGCCAAAAATCTTTCTTATTCTTAATTTCCTTCAAGCCATTACTGTAAATGAGACTGGTATGTATTTCCTCTCCTCCAATTTCTTCCACACTGCACTCAAAGGGCCTTAAGTATCTGTTAGATATAGGAATCTTACTTGCTAGAAGATATAAATGAATGAAAACCTAGAACATATGCTTATTTTTATGACATTATCATAGGTTCTTAAAAACCTTGAGTATTGGGGTGCCTGGGTGGCTCAGTGGGTTAAAGTCTCTGCCTTCGGCTCAGGTCATGATCTCAGGGTCCTGGGATCGAGCCCCGCATCGGGCTTTCTGTTCAGCGGGAGCCTGCTTCCCCCTCTCTCTCTGCCTGCCTCTCTACCTACTTGTGACCTCTGTCTGTCAAATAAATAAAATCTTTTAAAAAAATCCAACCTTGAGTATTTGCCTAGTTTTGAATAGAAATTATCTGAAGTATTTTAATTGAATCCTAGCTTTTTGCTTATAAATTTAGGTTGGTTTTATAATCACCTGAATGTTTTTATAAGTTTCTGTTTCTAGGCTAAGTGAATTCCTTCTTTTTTTTTTTCCTTTTTAAAATTTTTTGGGGATATGATGACTTTGATAGGGATCTGTGGGGCTAAGTTTCTTGAACATAGAAACTGGTATAAACAATAATTTAGACAAAGCTGAGGTATAATTAGGAAACTATATTCAAGAAAAATTTTACAGTTCTTGGGGCGCCTGGTTAGCTCAGTTGGTTAAGCGTCTGACTCTTGTTTTTGGCTCAGGTCATGATTCAGGGTTGTGAGATCAAGGCCCAAACTGGGCTCTGTCCTCACTGAGTGTGGAGACCGCTTGGGATTTTTTCTTTCCCTCTGCCCCTCCTCCCTCCTCTCTCTCTCTCTTTCTAAAACAAATAAATCTTTTTAAAAAATGTTACAGTTCCATGTACTACTAACTGCTGGCATAATTCATATTCTTCAATTCATTAACTGAATGTTTGTGGAACATTTAGCACATATATTACAGGCAGTGTACTTGGTACTGGAGATTCCGTTGTGAACAGAACAGGCATAAAATCACAGAATTTACAGTCTAGTGGAGAAGAATGGTCTTTAGTAAGTAATCACTCACACATCAAAATAGGGAAATTACGACTATAATTGCTACATGAGGAAGGTTCATATAGGTCTAAGAGTATATATATTAAAGGAATTTGTATAATATGGGAAGTCAGGAAAGATTTACTTTAAAGAGAAGAACAATCTAAGAAAGAACAACTGCTTCAAAGTTTACAGCAGAAGGGAACATGGCACCTTAAGAAACTGACAAAATTTTCTTGTGGGTGATAGAGAAGAGGCTGAAAAATGCTTCTGGGTCAATGCGGGGGAAGGGAGCATTTTTGGTTATCATAATAATTGGGGGACCATGATGTTAAGCATCTTGCAATACCAGAAGTGTTTCCACACAATCAACAACCATCATCTCCTACATCCAGTATGTAACCCATCTAAGACATGCAGAGCTCCTTAGCTATTACCAGGACTTTGGTCATTATCATGAGAAACCATTAAGGTGCTTTTATTGCGGGGGTGGAGAAAGGGGAGATGACAAGGTCAGAAATATGTTTTCAAAAACAGACAAACAAACAAATAACCTATGCTTACACTGTAAAGAGCAGATAGAAGGGAACCAAGAGAAGGAGGCACAGCAGTTAGGAGGCTATTCCAGTGGCCAGGTAAGAAGGAACACATTACCAATGGCTTGCAAGCTTTGGAAAAAAACCTATATGCTTGAAGTTATTTCTAACTAGTCAATATAATAGAACATTAAGCATAAAGAAAACTTTCTTTGGCCCTTTAGCTCCCCAGTTCACTACTTGAAGGAGAGCCACACATGGAGGCAATAGCACCCATGCTGCACTTCTGCTCTAAGCGTTAATCCAGTAGTGATCATGTTCACCATCCCATGGTGACAGTAACTATTTGCCAGTGATAGTCATACAATTTCAGAATTCAAGGAATATTAGATATAATCCCATCGGGCCTTGGTCCTGCAGAAGAGGACTGAAACCTAGAGAAAATAATCGTTATCCTTAAGATTTCATATCTAGGTAATTTAGGAATTGGGACAAGAGGAAAAAAGTGTCTAATGTGATGTGCTTTTTTCCCCACATTTCTTTCTTACTAATATAACAAGGAACTCAAAACTGTTAGCATTATTATCTGCATATTGGCATCAAATAAGCTCATGCTTTGGAAGGGACAAAAGGTTATGAAAAATACACTCAGTAATTATGGAAAGTAAATAGGGAGGAATTTTTTTAGAGAGAATTGTGTTTTGTTTGTTTACTTTGTTGTTTTTGAAAAAATGGAATTTTAAAACCTTTAGGCAGGGCATTCATTAACTGGTTCTTCACAGGTCCTACCACCGAGCCCCACCAATGTATGTTAGTTTCCTGACCCTGCAGGGTTTTCCCACTCCTGACTGAAACTATTGCTCTTTTTCTATCCTCCACGTAACCAACTCAGTATGGATTAACCATGCTGACCATTCTCTTTGTAAAACACACAGACTGGCACTCAAGGCACGCTGAATGCTTACAGCTGAGGGCATTCACTTATTTCTGTTTCAAAGTTGAGTGGGACGTTACACCAAGAGTCAGCCTTTATTGTTCCCCTGAGTATTTATGACAATCTTATTTTTCCTCCAATTACACACTTTAGATACAATTTATATAAGCTGATGACACATGAGTACAAAAAAGATAAAAGAATTACTGTTTCTAAACAAGCTCATTTGAGTACCTTGGAAATATCCAGTAACCGTGAGTTGCTAAATTTAAACTGGATGTGGGTGAGGCAAATATAAAAGATTGAACAAATATTATAAAGATCTAAAAGCATTATTTTCAGATAGCTTCGTAAATGTCTTAAAATTCTAGTTCCCTTGTAAAAAAAAAAAAAAATCACAATTAGAATTCACAGAGGATTTGTTGGGGGCCAGAAAACCCATGTGGATTACCCTCAGTAGACTCCTCCTTGGAAAAGAGAGATTGCCAATTGGTGCGCACCTGGGTATTTTAAAATAGGATAAATTAATATGATACTAATATATTATTCTTCATGATTCCCAGCCTTAAATAGTTTTTTGATCAACTCACTATATATAGGTCTCTTATGTGAATGATATGAAAGCTTTTTTATGTATTAGACACTAAAACATCACTTCTAAAAAAAAATCAATAAAATTACCTTTATATGTAAGTATAAGTATGTATGCCTTTATGTGTAAGGCATGTGGTTTTATAACATATTTATTTTTATCATATATAGAGAGATATAAGAATAGTAATTTTCATGATGTTTTTAGTACTTACCTAGAACATTCCATCCTTAATGTATTGAATCTGGCTCACATTCGATTTTAGTACAGGTGGATACTGGAATGAAACAGACTTTCTAGGTGAGAATTACAGGTTCTAAATTATATGTCCCAGAGGAAAGAGCACTATATACAGATAAAAACTCCTTGTCAGCTTCAAGGTTTTTCTCTCTTAAGTGGAGCTCTCAGGCCTTTGATTCCCACATATGTTTTGATACATTCCAATGCTATAGCATAGGCTTGACCAACACAAAAACTTATACGATGGTGGAAGAATTCTTTGGTAATTTTTAACATGACATTTTCAAGGTCTATAAAACAGATTCTTGCAGAGTTGACTATGACCTCTAATACTCACATCCTAGTCCTTGAATCTAACTTTAGAAATCCAAGTGTATTAAAAGCTGTCACCACAAATGGCAAAAAGCTCATAAAACTTGGTTTACTTCCCAAAGTAAGTTTATCCTCTAAAGTTGTGTTATTTTGGAACTGTGGATTGTGTAAACTTCTGCTTAAACAATCAAACAGCTTACGATCTTCACTGATTTACTGAAATCCATCCAAGAATCCAGGACATCTTTTGGTTAAGTTAAACAGAAACCAACAGCTGCTTCTTGAGCAGGGGGGAAAAAAATCCCTCCTTAAAAAGAGGAGTAAGGGAGGAGGAGAAGAAGAGGAAAAAGAAAGTAACCAAATGATGGAAACAGAAATGTGTTTGCTTTTACCTTAGAGGGTGCTGTCAGCCAGTCAGGTACTCTAACATCTATGGTTTTAATTGCAAATCTTTTGGTTAAGATTTGAATCCTAAATCTTAAAATTAAGAAGGGTGAAGTACACTATCTTCCCTTTATCTTTCTACTGTTTGGTATTCAAATACAATTTGCCATAATGAAAATCCACCATGTTCTGTGTTAACTTGGTTGTCCCATTCTGTTTCAAATACTTAAAATGGTTAGCAAGATAAAAGGTTTGAATTACATATTTTATAAGACATTAATGAACCATAATCCAAGGTAAATGCAATGTACTGCTGGAATTGGCAGTTCTTACTCAATGTCTGCTAGTTTGTTGTAGCGGCTTTGTTCCTACATATTTTCATGTCTCCACACCAGCCAATAAAAATTTTGGAAATCCATTCCCTCCCTTTTAGACTGATTTTGTGCTTTTGCTCAGTGAAGAACTATTGAAGAGAGAACTTGAGGAGAATTCCTTATGTTACAGTTTCATGTCACCCTGAACTGTAATTAGTAAGATAAAGTTCAGAGGCACACGAATATTTGCTCAGTCTTAAGACACTTCTGAATTTGTTCATTTTCTCTGTGATTAAAACAAATGAGGCACTGGTATTAAGAAGCGCCCTGGGTCCTTAGGGTTGGCTTGTTTTATTTGTTTTCACCTGAAAGAAAAGTCTTTCAACTGCCAAGTGTCCTTTACTAATTGTCTTTTTTGTCGCCATTCCATTGGAAAAATATCTCTATCAATAAAAAAGGATAAATATTAGAAGTTATAATATTGGCTTTTGGCTATTGGCTTTTCTGATTATCACTACTCGGTATTTTGACTTCTATACAGAATAATAACAAGTATAAAATCTCAGCATATGAAAAGGCTATTTAGAAAGGAAATACAATGTTCAGTAAAATAATACCTTATGATACCAGTCTTGTGTGTTTTCACTGCCTCAGAGGTTTTATCTGTGCATCTTAAACTGTAAAATTCTAAGTCTGGAAATTTCCCTCTCCACATGCTGTTTTGGGGTTGTTTACTTAGTTCAATTGATACAAAGTCCTTACCTAAGAAATATACTTTTATGAGTTTTGGGAAGCACTTGGCTCAGTCAGTTAAGTGTTCAGCTCTTGATTTCAGCTCAGGTCATGATCTCGGGGGGTCCTGGGATCAAGCCCTGACTCAGGCTCTGTGATGAGCGTGGAGCCTGCTTAAGATTCTCTCCTTCCTTCTCTCTCTACCTATCCCCATGCTCAAGCACACGTACTCTGTCTCTCTGAAAAAAAAAAAAAAGAAAAGAAAAAGAATGATGTATACTTTTATGAGTTTCATTCATAATGTAAAATTTTGGTATGTTACTTTTTAAATATTTTAGTATTAAAATATCTTCCCTTATTTCAAACTTGAAATTTTGTCTGTATCATGTTTGAATATTTAAAAAAAAAAACAAAAACAGTAGAAAACCACGGATTACGAGTTCAATTGGCTTGACATCTAATCCTAGATCAGCCATTTTTTAGCCAAATCACTTGTCCTCTTCTAGCTTCTGGTTTTTTCTCTTGTAAGATGATGGTGCCAAAACCCTCAGAGTATTCTCCAAGGTCTCAATCCCATGATTCTCTGACATTCCAGGACTCCATGTGTCATTTCAGATCTTTTGTGATATTATCACTATTTTAAAAGTAGCTTTAAGGATAATGAAGGCATTGAAGACATTTTTAAAAACTTTTCTACAAATTTATGTGAATGAATTAAATACATTTTTAAAAAGTCTTTCAGAAATTACAGCATAAGCACTTACTGCAAGTTAGTTTGTCAGGTAGCACCTCATTTGCCTGCCTTTTCAATGCATTTGCAGAACTGTGTAATAATTCCAGAGTGCCATATAAAGAAACTGGGCACTTTTGCAATACTCCATAATTAAAAGATAGCTGTACTAGTTGGTGGTCCAATTCCTACAACAGTCCTGAAAGGCATTTGCTTTCATCTACTAACTGGCTACCATGGTGGTAACAGATGACTTTTAAACAGCTGTCACAAGCTGAAAACAAAACAAAATAAAAAAGCCACCCTCCCACACTATGTACAGACAGCTTGCCAATAGCTGAAACAAATCTTAAGATCATTTTAACAAACAACCTCTCCTCCCTTTTTTTTTTTCTTTTGGTTATTGTTACAATTAAATAGAAACTCATAAAACTCAGACAAGCTGGTTTCATGTTTCTTGCAGACCTGAACTGCCTACATTTTCTAATGGGATCACAGCAATTAGTGGTTTCCAGATGCATTTAAAATGTGTTAAGTGCCTGCAGGAATTGGCTTTTAACACACACACGTCTTCAAATGCTTCAATCTCAAGAATCTACTATAAGCCCCACGAGGTACTATGAAGTCTATATAATGTTTGAACAAAGTTGGGTGCTTACACTGCAATTAATAGGAAAAAAATGGGAAATTTCAAAAATTCTGTGTCTTACATACAGTTTTCTTTTTATTTCCTTCTTCTCTTTTAATGGTCACATCACCAGTTCCCTTATTATCCGAAAATCATAGAAATAATTATCAACTTTCATTAGAGAAAAATCTAGAGTGAATGGTGTTCTGAGAAGAAAGTTCTTGGTGTCCTTGGGTCATTAGGACTTCTGGAAAACTCATTCCTGGACTGTGGCTAATTGAACTACAAACATGTCAGTCTGACAATTTTAACAGTTTATGACTCGTCCGTTGAAATGTCCAGCTTTCTTTTACTTGTTCCTGGACAATTTCTCCCTGTCATGAGACTCTTCTACAACCGAAAGACTGAGTCTTTATGTTTATACCTAGTGTTTTACCTTTGGTTGAAACTAGGCAGAAGACGACTTTGTGGTCTGTTTTCTCATAACTGGCAGTGCTGAAAATAAGACATGAGAATAAAAACATGGCTTTTGATGAAAAATGTATTTAACAGGTGGTTTTCTTCTCTAGTCACTGACATGGTTACCTTCCCTGGAGACCCATCCAAGCCTCACGTCCTTCATATTTTTTTTTTCTTTTAGATTCCATGTGGACGACACATAAACAAAAATGAGAAACACGAAGAGAAACTGGTAATGTTCACCAATCAGCTGGAGGATTCTGAAAGGTAATATGACATTTGATTTAGAGGAAATATGCCTATAATAATAATGTTCTAACTGAGCACTTCTGCCGTCAGACACAGTTGATGAGTCCACCAAAAGTGGATGAGAACCTAACCGGATCAAACCACATAGGGTAGATAAGAAAAAGAGGGGGGATAACAATGTGGATTACTTGAATATATTTTCTTTCATTGCTCTCTCGGGGGCAAGAATCTATAGTAGGTCATGGAGGTTTTTGTTTATTTTTTTAAGTATTTGGTAAATTTACCTTGGCAAATTTGGACCTTAAGATAATTTCTCTTGAATAGTAGAAATTAGCTCCTAGAAAACAACTCTAGTTCATTAATAACATGAAGTGATCGTGATATCTTCTCTCCTGAGTTATTAAATCCTTAGCTGAGGGATAGGGTGAGAAATTTACTACATCAAAAATTCCCATCCTCGGGCACTTTCCATATTCTCTCAACCCTTTATAGATTTTCTCAAGCTTTCTATTCATTGACCCACATAGATTTTTCTTTGACTTTTTATATGGCACCTTTTAGGGGCAAGATATTTTGCTTGCTATTGCAGAAGATGAGTCAGATACTGACCCTATCATCTAGCTTACTTGCTGTCCAGAAGTGAAAAACCAGACACATACCTCAGTATATTATACCTTCAGCATTTGCCTCATAAGTAAGGCCTATATACACTTCTCTGAGAAATCAGAGGAAGGTGAGAATCCTAGTTGTGGCCATAAAAAGATGCCAGAAGAAGGAGTTGTCTGGCCTGACTTCTAGCAATAGAAGATGGGAAAAAAGATGAAAAAGTGAAGGAAGAAGTGTTTCAGGCTCAAGGCAGAATGTGTACAAAAATGTCCTCACAGGAAAATGAGGACTTGTGTAGGGACCAGTAAGCAGTTCATTCTGGCTTCCACATCTGGCATGTAATACAAAACACATCTTGAGTGAGAGACTAAATAGCCGGCAACTTATTCTGTAGAGCAGTGTTTCTCTGTCTATAAAGACAAAACTTCTTTCAAGTTAAAGTTAAAGAAATAATAAAACTCAGGTTCATAAGCCGGTGTTTCTCAAATTAGTGTTCTCATAACCTGTAGGTCTGGAGACACATGTTCAGGTTTCTTGGTCTGTGAAAAGCTACTAAAGAAGAGAGGTCCATATGTACTTCCAGTATGGGAATCATGACCCCATATGAGGGGAGGGAATTTTGAACAGGGCATTGACAATAGGGTAATCTGGCAACAGTGCTTACAATTGGCATGGAGGATGATTAGAAGCTTGAATAAATATGGAAATGTCAATTCCTCCCATTCCTCTCAACCAGTTTCTATAACAAGCATGTTAGTCTTCAACTGTATAAGTTTAGCATCTTAATTTGTACTACTCTTTGTTATTCTATAACTGTGCTGTGTGTATCAGTCTTCTCTCCCTGATACGATTTAATCTATCTCAAGAGAAAGAACTCAACATACAGCCCAACAGTATAACCCACCGTAGGTCCACAATAAGCACTGATCTATTTCATATAGAATTTTATCAAACGTAAGTAAAATACAAAATGTACATCACAGAAGTACTCTGGGGATTAACCAATTATAGTGACAACTCTAAGATACTATAGATATTACAGAAGCATAGAATACAACCTACAATGTTGAGTGATTTCTAGGAAAGCTGATACCTTACTCTCCTTTGATAGAAGAGGTCCATGTTTGCCTTATTTTACCAATTTAAAAGAGAAAGAAGAAAAGTAAGGAAAAGAAAGAAAGAAGGAGGGGAAAGAGACGGAAAGAAGGCAGTCAAATCCATCGTTCCTGTGTTTTGAAGATATGTATATCCTTAGCATTTTCTGTATATCCACTCTGAAGAGGTAGGGATTAACCTCCTCCCCTCCCCCCACACCATTGTCTTCATGTGGAGAATTATAAGGACTCCATGGGTTCCTGGGTCTTACTTTGTTGCCTCCTCCTGCAATGCACAGGCATGTTGAGATTCTCTCCATTTACTAATGATGAAAATTACGCAGAATTTAGTAGTAACGTATTTCTTTCTCAGTAGTAAAAAAAATAATGTGTATTTCTGAGAGAAAGGCGGGGTAGGTTTTTAACAGTAATTTGAAATGTTCAAGAGATAGTTTTCAGGTTAACCTTTCAAGGTGTATATGACTCAGGGTCCAGAAGAAGTGTGAATGGATGAGGCAGATACTGCAGGCTGCATCTCTGTCTCAGGGGAGGTGAGAAGAAGGAAAAAGGGAGATGAGAAGCAACAGGGCAGCAACGGCAGTGTGAATGCTGAGTCATCGTTCCCTTCTGCTTTCCTAACCGGACTCCCTTCTAATTGAACCGTTTTAGGCTCTCCAGGGGTAAAATTTGCCATCTCTTCAAGTAGTACATGGCTATACTATGGATGTCATACCAAACTTCTTTGCAAAGTAGAAGTAAATAGTAGAGGTTTTTATGGATCCCAGGGAAGGATTATCAAAGTAAATACAGTATTTTATAGTTTTTTATCTCCCTTTAATAGGATCTCAAAGCATCTTTGTTTTGGAGTACTCTCATAATGCTAGCTCCTCATCTTAATTTTTCTAAGGTAAATGTTTGTCTGTCTTAAAGTTTATTTTAAGAAATGTGAGTATTTTTAAAATGAATTATGTGTTCAGAAAGTTATAACTTAGCAAGGAAAACTACTATGATTCATTATAGCCTCATGTAGAGGTAATCTCAGAAGGATAAAATGAATGTTAAATTCTCATGAATTGCCTCTTTTACCTGGCATTAAACTTATTCATGATGGCACTCTTTCAGCCTATTATTAAACATGATTGAATACAATCTCAGTCATTCATTGCCTTCCCAGCATGATGTACAGGTTTTAAATGCACTTAAGGAGCTTCTGTGAAGTTCAGAGAACTCAAATGCCATTATGCAAAACATTGGTGTACTTTAAGAAAATAAAGCAAAGAGACTCAATTATTACTAAATTTGTGGTTTGGGGGGAAATGTAACTAGCCAGTCTGTTAGCTTTTCGATTAAAAAAAAAACAAATAACCCAGGGCACCTGGGTGGCTCAGTTGGTTAAGTGACTGCCTTCGGTTCAGGTCATGATCCTGGAGTCCCAGGATCGAGTCCCGCATCGGGCTTGCTGCTCAGCAGAAGTCTGCTTCTCCCACTGACTTCCTCTTCTCTCATGCTCTCTCTCTTTCATTGTCTCTCTCTGCCTCTCAAATAAATAAATATTTAAAAAAAAAAAAACCAAATAACCCCCCAAAAATAATAAAAATAAAAATAAAGCAATAGTTGCTGGGGTTTTGGGTTTTTTTTTGTTTTGTTCTGTTTTGTTTTTTAACCATATGAATAGTATACTCCCCTCCAGATGCAGTATTTGGCAGCCAAACAGCTGCTGGCTATTAAATGTCCCTTAAAACTCCATTTTTTGCTCATAAAGGGAAGAGAAGTACAGGGACATTTATGGGCTGACAGGCAGATGTTTTTGTTAGAGCAAGACTATGTATTTGGTAAGAGAAAGCTAAAGTGATCTCTTTCATGATATCATCAGCATTTTTACAATTCTTTTGGCTTCTTTGTTTTTAACTTCCTTCTTACCTGACCCTGAATTAAACTATTTTGGAAAGGCAGAACAAAAGACCGCTTGTACAGTTGCCGTCCACATTGAAGAGAGGTTAGTGGTACCATCTACTTTCTCAGAGACACATAAACTATTTTCTGTCCCCTCAGATTGTTTCATCAGGTAGAAGAGAAATGATTTTGAAGTGTTGAGTATTTTTAATGACTCACAGAACATCACAGGTCATCATGATTTTTTTTCTCATAAATTTTGCTAATTCTTAGTCATGCTTTAAGTAGTTTCAATATTAAAGTTCATGAAACAAATTTGTCAGTTTTTCATATATTATAGATATTCAAACTAGTAAACATCAAAGTCATATTGGATTTCTGGACAGTATCTCAATTATGTGTTTATATGTAACATTAAATAAAACTAATTTTTTATTAGATGTATAAATTCACAGAGATTTAAGACAAGGGGCTTTTGGAAAACTTGTGTTTTCAGCCAGACTCTATAAAGCATATTTAGGAAAAGCTTCTTCCATATAAACAACCCCCACGGGATGAAAACAGACTTTTCATTTTCCGAGGCCTCGCTTACACAGAATGCCTAAACAGATATCCATAGTATGTCTTCTGTTCTGTTTTTGACACTTTATGCCTGCATAAACTCTTTGATTCAATGCAACAAGCACTTGAGAAATTCCTACTATGTGCTAAGAAGTGCTGGGGAGATGCTGGTGGAAAGAACACCAAATTAGAATTCCCCAAAGAATCTACTGAGTGAAATAAGTCAAGCAGAGAGAGTCAATTATCATATGGCTTCACTTACTTGTGGAGCATAAGAAATAACACAGAGGGCATTGGGAGATGAACAGGAGAAGGGAGTTGGGGGAAAACGGAGGGCGAGACAAACCACGAGAGACTGTGGACTCTGAGAAACAAATTGAGGGTTTTGGAGTGAAGGAGGTGGGGGGTTGGGTGAGCCTGGTGGTGGGTATTAAGGAGGGCACAATTGCATGGAGCACTGGGTGTGGTGCATAAACAATGAATTTTGGAACACTGAGAAAAAAGTTAAATTAGATTTTAAAAAAAAAGAATCTTATCAGTTATCTGAGAAGGACGGCTTCTGCCTCTCAGCATGAAATTTGTGTATTCAGAGGCTGTCTCTGCCAGCTTTTACCTCAACAGAAATGTCTCTGATATTAACTGTGGAGGGACAGAGCTTGCTGAGCAGGTCACAAATAACATGCAGTTAGCTGAATGAGCTGAATATTAGTCTTCTTTTTCTGTGTGTGCCAACTCTTCTAGTTGCCTTTTTTGCTAAAGGCTTCAGAATTTAAGCTCAAGGCATCTCCTCCAATGTGCTAATTAAATCCACAGATCCTTCTGAGGTGGTACAGTCAGTTTCCATGGATCAAACTTGACACAGTTTGAGCTGAATAACATGATGGAAGATACTGCATTAGCAAAACTCTGGTTTTCAGGGCAATTTGGAAGTAACAAATTCACGACTCTCTTTGTGCTGTTTGGACAGGAAGTCACGTAAATATACTATGTGATGAAATAATGAAAAAAATAAAGGAACTCAAATTTGGAAAATTTACTTTATGTTGGTTCTCTCTTATTCTTTAATATAAATTGAAAACTTAAATGCCCTCAGCAAATCAGGTTTTTTCAACCTCTGGTAGGTTTCTACTTCGAAAACTCTCTATGTCTGTTCAAACATAGGTTTACTTTAGAGAGTAGACAAGTTATGAGCAGAATTTGATATAAATTTTTATTCCCCACTTTTAGTCATTTATATCATTTACTAATTTTTATTTTGATACAGTACTCTGGCTGTCGCTTTATATTCGGAATATACTGCTTTGTTAGGATTGCAATTACTTACTTCACACATCACCTCATTTTCCAAGGCAACTAGACTAGAGATTTCACATCCAGAAAATATTTCTAAGATAGGGACATCTGCTTTCCAAAACAATTACTTCCATTGCTTTAACCATGTAAGTTCCATTATTCTCTTTATATTACCAGATCAGTGTTTTCCGTTGTTGTAGAAAATACCAGCACATTAAAAAACAAAATAAAACATTTTTTAAAGGTTTATTTATTTATTTGAGATGGGGAGGGGCAGAGGGAGAGAGCGAGAAAGAATCCTCAAACAGACCCCCTACTGAGTGTGGAGCCCTACTCAGGGCTAGATCCCAGGTCCCTGAGATCTGAGCCAAAAAATCAAGAGCCGGCTGCTTAACCCACTGAGCAACCCAGGTGCCCCAAAATAAAACTTATTTTAAGATTGAAACCATTTGGCTTGCTTTGCCTTTAAAAAAAATGTTTCATTTTACTTTTTACCATATCACCCTTTATATTAGAACACAAGCAAGAAAGGAAACATAAATATTAGCAGCAAAACTTAAGTTTCACAGCCTATCCTGTCATTATTAATACTTGAAATACTGGAATACGACACTGTTGGGGTGCTATTATTCATAATCAGACTTAAATCTGTTTACTATTTTACACAGCTTGGAAAGTCTTTTCACATCTATATCTAAATTTGGAGTAGGTTAAAAGGGTACATGGAAAAGTAAGCTTTGGTGTGTGATTCTTGGTTTCTTCCAGTGGTTTCCATATCTTATCTGCTGAATGGTTAGTTGCTTTGTATAAGAAAAGAGCTGATCACAATGTATAGCACATGGTATGTGCCCTGAAAACATTTGCAAAATGAGGGGATACAGTGGAGATTAATTTAGCCTGCAAGGTTGCTCTACTCTTACGCTAAGAAGGACCATTTTCTGGTCATTGCAAATTAACCTGCCACCATGCCATCTTCTTATCCTCCTTGTCTTTCTCTTTCTTTTTGAAGTTAGTTTTTGTTTTCTAATTACAACATTAAAACATTAGCTCTAAGTCAGTTCTTTCTGTGTATGGCAACTTTCAGAGTTCCTGTATTTATGCAAAACGTCTTCATGTTTAAAATACAGATGGAAAAAGAAAAAAAGAAAAGAAAAATTAGGTTTAAACCCACTATCCCAAATAGCTACTGATAGAATTTTACAGATGTCTCTCTGTCTCTCCATTTTTTTTCTTTAAAAATAGGACCAAAGGGGTGCCTAAACTCAGTGGGTTAAGCCTCTGCCTTCGGCTCAGGTCATGATCTTAGGATCCTGGGATTGAGCCCCAGATTGGGCTCTCTGCTCAGCAGGGAGCCTGCTTCTCCCTCTCTCTTTCCCTGCTGCTCTGCCTACTTGTGATCTCTCTCTGTCAAACAAATAAATAAAATTTAAAAAAAAAAAAAAGGACTATAGCCAAAGGTTGTTTTGAAACTCTTTTTAGTAGGTGTATTATAAATATTTTCCCAAGTAAATATTTATCTCAATATATCTAGTTATATAATGTTTCAATATTTATTTATTTATTTATTCTCTGTTTGTGACATTAGATTGAACTCAATCTTTTACTATCAGGAAAAAAAATGCTACAACAAGTACACTTGTATTTGAAATTTTTGTGTACATTCACTTTTGTTTTTTTGAGTAAATTCCTTTTTTTTTTTCTTTCTTTCTTTTTTTTTTTTGGAGAGAAAGAGCAGAGGGAGGGACAGAGGGAGAGAGAATCTCAAGCAGACCTCCTGCTGAGCCCCAACCTGGGGCTTGATCTCAAGGTCCTTGGGATCATAATCTGAGCCAAATAAATCGAGAGTCTGAGGCTTAATTGACTGAGCCACCCAGGCACTCCTTTGGGTAATTAACCTAAAAATCCTAAAAGTGGATTATTGACTGAAAATTTAGAAAACTTAAGGCTTTTGATATGTATTGCACAATTCTCTCAAGAAAAATAACACACACCAGTTTACCTTCTCTGCAGGAACAAAGAGAGTGATTTCTTCTACAGTATTGTTATTGCTCCAAATATTATTCACTGTTGAACCAAATACCTTACTCTGGTCAAAATTTCTTCCCTAAGAATATTATCCTTTTCTTCAGTTAGAAGTTTCTCTCCTACTTGACTTGGTTGGCTTTCTAGATGTCCTCACTAAATCAAATAACCTACCTATGATATTTTCTCTACAGTAAATCCCAGCAGACCCTGTTTTTTCTAATACCCTCACTTCTTGAATGCCATTCAGCTCTCCAACCTGGAATTTTCCTTACCACCTCAGAATTTCCAATCTTTGCTTCTTTTTTGGCCATTCCGTTTTTCTAGTGAGGATTTTCCCAAATGTGTAGTCTTGGGACACATGACTGGTTAATAGGTATTTAGAGCAAAAGTGAGGGAAATGATCTCAGGCTACTACAGTTGACCCGGTAGATTTTCGTGCAGCCTCTCACCCCCACCCCTCCGTGTCCTCCTCTGTGCCTTCTTCCCTGAATCCAGAGGCTTTGGTTTTATCTTCCCAAAAGAATCAGCCTCTGGCCACACAAGGGATGTTAAAGACAGTTGCCAGGCTGCAAACGTCCATGTGGGAAGAGACCTCAGGGATTCAAATGTTCCAAAATCAGACACCAAATCAATCCCCTTGTTTTCAACTTTTTCCTCACTCCTTTCAAAAGCTTAGCCTCTCAAGGACTCTTTGTTGCAAATTGTCCTTCCTTCCTGGTGGCTTTCTCTCTAAAGAGATGGGTTTTAACTTCCTGTGTCCCAGTAATGCAATTTCAACTTCTGCTTTTCTTCTTCAAGAAACTGATTGAGAAAAATCTCATCTACTGGTGTCTCCGCTCCCAATTCTCCTTGTCATTGTGGGTTAATATAGTTTAAAGAATTCATTTGTTGGGATATTAACAGAGCTCCAAGAAAAGAGTTTAATTGTTATGTATAATCTACCTTTTTTTTTTTTTTAAGATTTTATTTATTTGAGAGAAAGAGAGAGAGCATGAGCAGGGGGAGGGGCAGAGAGAGAAACAGACATCCACTGAGCATGGAGTCCGACGCAGGGCAACATCACAGGACCCTGAGATCATGATCTGAGCTGAAATCAAGAATCTGCTGCTTGACCAACTGAGCCACCTAGGCACCTCTGTACTATCTACCTTATTGATATAATGCTTATCTGATTGTTAGGGAAATAGAGTATGTTCAAGATCAATTTTAAGAATTAGTTTATAGGGGAACCTGGATGGCTGAGTCAGTTAAGCATCGTTTCAGCTCAGGTCATGACCTCAAGGTTATTATGTCAGGGTCTGGAGTTCGAGCCCTGCACTGGGCCCTGGGCTCAGTGTGGAGTGGACTTCAGAGTCCTTCCTCCTCCCTTCTGTTCCACATCTGCATTTCCCCCTGCTCATGCTCTCTCTATAAATATAAGCATATTTATTTATTTATTTATTTATTTATTTATTTATTTATTTATAAGTGAGCCCAGTGTTTAGGTACCATCTGAGGTTTAATGTTTTCTGACATTTTCAAATTAATGGCCAGAGATAGGTGAACTATCAAGTGTACTCACTTCCAACTAATTTCATAGAGTGTTAACTTGTCTCATTTAATGCTTCGAGTCTGAATTTTGCCTCACTGATCTCAAACCCAGCATTCTCCTTGCCTTCATTCGTCTGCTATGTCTTAGCCCAGTCCTTTCCTTCTGGCCTCTCAGAATCACTTGTTTTTGGAGTGTCTGTTCTTCAGCAAAGATTTGTTTTGCTTTGTAAGCCACATTGAAAATCCCATTTATTAAATAGCCAAGTTAATCCCATTTACATTTGTTGATATTACCAGTACGTTTGCTCTCAATTCTGTCTTATTACTTGATGTCAGTATTAATATTAGATTTACTTTGTTTCCCCCTCTTCTTAATCTGTTGATTTTGCTAATTTTTATTACTTACTTTTGCATTTAGGAAAGCTTGTATTTTGATTTTAGTAGTTGATTAACTAGCTAATAACTCTTTAAATTCCCTTTATCTTTTTTTTCCCCTTAATTAGGCTTCTATGATTTGTTAGACTTAAATGATATTATTTGACTTCTATCTATAATCTATGCAGCAATCAATGAACTTATTGTAATTTCTACTTTTTCTCTTCTCCAGTTTTTTCCAGCTACTTTTACTTTGTCAGAACACACACAATTTACATAAGACTTTTTCATATTTGTTCTTACCTTTGTTTGAATCCTGGATGCATTCTTAGATCTATTATTTTAATACTCATCAACAGTCCATTTGCCAAGATTTCCTTTAGTTTTGATACATATAAAACAGTTTTGCGGGATACAAAATTCTTTATTCATACTTCCCTAAATAAAAAAAGTCATTTTTTGTCATGTTTTTGTTATGTTTCAGTCAAGAAACTTTCATAAGTTTCTTGGTTTTTTGTTCCCCTAATCATATTTTTTCCAATTCTTTAAAAGTAAACAGTTTTGCTCGACTCTGTCTTATAATTTCCAAGGTATAAATTATAACAATAATATTAAGATTTTATTTTTTTCTTTGGCTATAGTTTTAATAGTAGTTCTACTCCATTGTATTTTTCTTACTAAAAAGAAAGATTTTTTCTTATTGAGGAAAATCCAATGTATATATGATCTGTTTTGTTGTTCTATACCTAGTACTTCTTTCTGATCCTTTCATTTTAGTTGTGTTCCCTTACTCTAAATCTCTTATTAGACTTGCACATATCTATTCTCCCTAGGATACTTTGTAATTTGGGCTTCATGGGTGAAATTATTTTTCTTTTTCTTCAATTTCTTTCTTGAATTTGATCATCTCTCATATTTTTTTTAAGATTTTTTATTTATTTGACAGACAGAGATCACATGTAAGCAGAGAGGCAGGCAGAGAGAGAGATAGAGAGAGAGAGGGGGGAGGAAGCAGGCTCCCTGCCAAGCAGAGATCCCGATGTGGGGCTGGATCCCAGGACCCTGAGATCATGACCCGAGCCGAAGGCAGAGGCTTTAACCCACTGAGCCACCTAAGAGCCCCAATCATATCTCATTTTAAATTGTGCTTTTTGTTCACTTCTGTCCTGAGTTTTCTGAATTTATGATTTAAGGTTGTCTTTTACATCTATGAATACTCATTTAGAGATGTTTACATTGTTGAGGCATGTGTTTTATTGCAGTTTTCCTCTGTTCCTGTTTGTTTTTTATTAAAGAATATTTCCATCAGCTAAACTCCTTTAATTCTCATTTTCTATTTTTTTCTTTCAGTTTTTAATGGGCACTGCCCATCATCCTATAATCATTTTCCTGAACTGAGGATAGGAGTTGTTTCTTTGTAGATATGATGAGTGTGTATTACTAGGTTCTTTAGTTCAAGAGAACCCTCTTCTGCTGATGAAGATAAATGATTTTCCTTTGGTAGTTGGTGTATTCCTGGTTGATGTATATTCTGATTTTATTTCCATGGGGTTCAATTCCACAGCTTGTTTACTTATATCCTTTCACCACCAAATTCCACAGGGCTTTTCTCATCCTCCCCTCCTCAGTCATGCCTTCCCAAGGTTGCCACTGTTAAAGAGATCTTGGCTTTCCAGACTCCAGAATGGTGAGAAATACGTTTCTCCTGTTTAAGTAACCCAATCTGCAGTATTTTGTTATGGAAGCCCGAGCAACCTGATACTTATTTATGCTGCAGGTGCTTGTTATGGATTTTATTTTCCATTTTGCTGATCTGTAAGGATTTGGGAGTATGTGTGGAGCAATTTGGATTAGCAGCTGCTAATATATAATAGGTATTTAGAAGTCCAGGTAATTTGCATTCCTTAGAGAACCATAATAACTTTTAGTAGCAATCCTATGATTACCAAACCTAGCTCAATTCAAGACTATTAGAAATTAGAACATTTCTAAGGAATTATTTCATCTCTATATAGTGGTAATCTTTGTTTAATTATTATATGGTGTAATTTATTAGGAGATGGTGAAACCCCTTATCATCAATGGCCCAGGGTCACTCACACCTATCTCTTTGTGCAAACTTGAGAGCAGAAGTTCTTATATACTGACAAGTAAAGGGCATCCACTATTTCAATCTCACCATTTAAAAACTGTATTGTGGTTAAGAATGTGGTTTCTTGAGTCAGACTGCCTGAGTTCGAATCTCACATTTTAAGTAAATTATTTAATCTCTCTAAAATCTTCATTTTCTCATCTTCCCAATGGGGATAATCATAGTTCTGAGGATTAAATAAGATAATACATATAGAGCTTCTGACACATAGTAAGCATTCAATTGCCATGCAGATCTATTTAAAACAACCAATTGGCAACCAAATTAGGCTATGGTATATTTCTAACTTTGCTTAGAAATATTTTCAAATTTCAGTAGTTATCTTAGAAGCAGTCATGTAAGATTAGGTATAGTTATATGTAATGTGAAAATTTGTTACTGGCTTATCTCTTACAATAACAAATGTATTATAAGAAACATCTAAGGCAGTTCTTGGCCCGTAATAAACTTTAATACATATTTGTTGAGGGAGTAAATAAAAACCACCTAACAAAATGATTAACTGCTATTTATCTCACCCCACTTGGGATCAAAGAATAGAGGATCCTGATTCTTCTGCGGTTATTTTATGGCGACTCAGAGATAGAAATAAGTATGGGTGAGATTTGTCATAACTTTATTGATCTGAATTTATAAGACTAATCTGGAGACTTATCTCCTCTGGGCTCACTAATCTTTCTATCATTATATAGAATTTGGGGTTATTATAAGCATTATTTATACCCATTGTGACATCTTTCTTTCCAATAGCAAATGAGTGGTTTTTGCACACCAGATTTTCCAAAGCCAACTGGGTATTTGGCAATTCAATTCAATTCTGACACCAGCTCCCTTGAGTTAGCACAGATGCCACAAGTTAGTGGTTTAGTACTGCAAAACTGAGCCTACTTTGAACTCCAGTCACAAGCTCCAGGGGCCACCTCTGCTTCTGACTGACCAGCTATAAATTTGGGGGTTCTATAATTCCCTCCTCAGGTTCAATAATTCATTATAATGGCTCACAGGACTCAAGCAAATATTTTCAATACATTTACTGGGTTATTATAAAGCATAAAACTCAGGAACAGCCAAAAGGAAGAGACACATAGGTAAGGTATGGGGAGGTATGCCCTCTCTGGGACACCAGACTGAAGCTCTCTAAGAGTCCCACCCTGAGTCACCTCATTAACATAAATTAAGTGTGGCCAGAAGGAGCTCCGATTGATTAATAAGACACTCTCATCACTCAGGAAATTCCAAGGGTGATAGGGGTTCTGCCAAGAACAAGGGACAAAAACCAATATATATATATTTTTTTTGTTGTTGTTGTTGTTGTTTGTTTGTTTGTTGTCTTGAGATATATATATATATATCTCAAGACTTTATTTATTTGAAAAAGAAAGAGAAAGAGAGAGAGAGCAAAGCAGGGGGAGGGGCATAGGGAGAGGGAAAAACAGACTCCCCACTGAGCAGGGACCCTGATGTGGGGTTCCCTCCCAGGACCCTAGGATCATGACCTGAGCTGTTTGTGGACTTAATGGACTGCTGCTTAACCGACTGAACCATACAGGCACCCCAAGACCAAGTATATATTTTATTAGATGACACCCATTTTTTTGTTCCTTTACTCTGGGTGGTAAACTATGCCCCAAATCTGCATGTTTGGGGCACCTGGGTGGCTCAGTCTCTAAGCTTCTGCCTTCGGTTCAGGTCATGATCCCAGCGTCCTGGGATCAAGCCCCACATCAGGCTCCCTGCTCAGTGGGAAGCCTGTGCCTCCCTCTTCCACCCTCCCTGCTTGTGTTCCCTCTCTAACTGTGTCTCTCTCTGTCAAATAAATAAATAAAATCTTCAAAAAAAGAAAGAAACTGCATGTTTGTTGTTGTTTTCATTGACTAATATCTTAACTCAGAGCAGTTAAATAAAACACTTAAAAATTACCTGACTTATGAAATAGTGTAAAGAGGAAGATTTAAAGGAATATAGCACTTACATAGAATTAGTTGCTTAAGCCATGGACATTTAACTATCATAAATCATGTATTGGTGTATCCTGGTTTCTACCAAACTTCAGTAGATTTAACCTTAATTAAATTTTCTGATTTTTCTGAGACTTATAAATTGCTCTTTGTGATTTTTAGAAGTTCTTGCTTTGTAATGATCAGACTCTAATATATTCTTTATATTCTAGATTAAAATACATCATTGACCATTGTTTTTTATTCATATTGTGCTTGTTTTTCTTTATACTTTTGAACACATCTCTGAACATTCAGGGTCATTTTTCAATTGTCAGTAGTTAACGATGCTAAAAAAGAGGAAAAAAAAAAAACCCAGACCACATACACAAAGATATTCTCACTAATATACCCTCCATGACTGTTCTTTTCCAACAAGATTTTCCTCTACCTGACCACCTTGTTTTGTTCTTAGCTCTTTGCCCTTTGGAGTCAATACTTAAATCTTTTTGTACTGTGAGTCAAAATGTCAAGAGGCAACCCCATAAATACAAAATTAAACAGTTCTGTAGCTCAGGGGCTAGAGTAGGTCTAAGCCTCATATTTCAACACCTTTAAATAAATTTGTATTTAAAAGATCAAAATACTCAGTCATGTGTCTATAATAAAATGTTCTGACAATAATGAATAATTTGCATTATTATCTTTAAGAAAAAAGTCAAACATGATTACACTTAACTTACCTGCAAATCAGGCAATAACCACAACTTCCTTACTGTGTTAAGGTGAGGATTAAATTTGGTCAAGTCTTATTCATTTGCTTACTCAACATATCTACAGAAATGTCTTTGTAGAGATGTCTAAAAGATACCTGAAATAAGAGGCTCAAAAAAAAAAAACAAAAACAAAAACAAAAAACTCTCCTTCTGTAAGTATCCCAAATTTGCTCCTTCCTCAGTCTTCCGTCTCTCAATAAAGGGCAACTCCATTTTTTTGGTTGCTTATTCTCTGTCTCTCTTCCCCTTCTCCTTTCCTGTCCTACTGGTTAAATTCAAACTACACCCAGAATCCAACCTTTTCTCTCCACTTTCCCACTAACACGCTGTCCAAACCATTAGCGCCTCTATCTGGATCACCGCAATTATTTTCTAATTGGGTTTGTGCCTCTTCCCTTACCTCCTTAAACCCAGCAACCAAGGGATCTTTTCAAAATAAATCACACCATTTCACCCCTTTGCTCAAAAACCTCATCTCCTCAGAATAAAAGCCAAGACTCTTTTTCTTTAGTTGAAGTGTAGTTGACCCACGATGTTACATTAGTTTCAGGTGTACAACATAGATATTCGACATTGTTAGGCTCACCAGGAAAAAGTCATGTCTTTTTAATGCTCATCACACAAGCCCTCTTTGAGCTGACTCCCTTTTATTTCTAGTATTATGAGCTACAGTCCCCCTCCTAGCTCCTTCTACTCCAGTCATATCTTCCTCCTTGCTATTTGTAGGACATATCAGGCAAGCTCTAGCCTTAGAATCTTGACACTGGCTACCTTGACAGGAAATGACTGTTTGCCCAGTAAGTTACATGGCTCCCTCCCACACCTCCTGCAAGGCTTGCCCAAATGTCCCCTTCTCAATGAGCCCTGCCTTTGATCACCTATATAAAAGTGCAATTCTTACCTCCTCAAGCTAATACCCATAGTCCTAATCCCATTTATATTGCTTTGTGTTTTTTCTAGAACTCCTGTACCTGTGAAAATGCGCACTAAACAAGGAACTAGTGCAGATGGGAAAGGAGAAACACACATAAGGAAAGTCAGTCAAGAACCAGAAAAAACAATTACAAAATAGAACAAGCAAATAAATAATAACCATATTGAAATATGATCAACATCACTGATAATTAGGAAAATACAAATTAAAATAACACTGAGATATCCATTTCGGCAAAGATATTAATACATACAGAGCTGACTTCATTGCACGAAAATAAGAAGTCTTACACATAGATGACATAAATGAAAATTACTATAACCAATTATTAAAGAAGCAATATTAAAAGTTTGAACATTCAGGGATTAAGTGTCAGGCATCTGCTCAGGTCATTATCTTGAGGTCCTGGGATTAAACCCCGTGTCTGGCTCCCTGCTCCATGAGGAGTCTGCTTTTCTCTCTCTCCCTCTGATTATATCCCCCTGCTGGTAGTCTGTCTCTTTCAAATAAATAATGAAAATCTTTAAAAAAAAAAAAAAAAGTGTGAATATTCATACTCTTTGACCCAAGAATCTAACTTTGATAGATCTATATAAAAAAAGTTCAGTATATAAGAGTATACCTAGACAAACACTTCTTTTTTAAAAAAACATTTTATTTATTTCTTCAAGAGAAAGCACAAGGAGGTGGTGGGGCAGAGGGTGAGAGAAAAGCAGGCTTCCCACTGAACAGGAAGCCTTTGGGGCTTCATCCCAGGATCTCCAGGATTATGACCTGAGTCCAAGACAGAAGCTTAACTGACTGACCCACCCAGGCAACCCTAGACAAATATTGCTATTACAGATTGATTCTAGTGAAATTAAAAAAAAAAAAAAATAGAAACAACTAGCTTTTCCATTATAGGGAAATGAATAAATAAATTTCGTCCATTTATAATTTTCAAGTAATATTTGGCCATTAAAAATCATTGGTTAACACTATATGTATGAACCTGAAAAAAAATTTCAAAGTGCTACAAAATAACCAAATAATTAGCACAATGATGTGTAATATGGGTATATTATTATTTTAAAAAAGAAAGGAAGAAAATACATAAATTTAATAAATAAATATCATATACACTTACATTTGTTATGAGCCTAGGAAAAAACATGGAATCCTTGTGTTAATATTAATTATTAACTAAGGTAGAACTCAGGGAAGGATACAAAAATTATTAACTTTTTCTTTTTGTCTTCACTAATGTCTGCTTGTTAAAATGCATGCACTCTTATAGTGTAAAAATATCCAATAAAAAAAGTGTATTACTTGAAAATGCGTGGCCCAATACTTTAATCAATATGTAATAAATCTACGTATTATACCACATTCTCAAAAAGAAAAATGATGACATTTTTAAATCAACCATGTGCTTTCAACATTGAGTTGATCTAGGATATTTCCTTTGATTCCCATATGAAGAAAATGAGATCCTCGTGCACATAGCAGTTTCTTGGTATCTGGCCACTGAATAAATGAATAGATGCATTAGTTACTAAGCAAAGAAGAAGCTAAGTACTTGCCCAAATAACAGGTAGGTAGGGGCAGAGGTACATCCGGAATCCAGGCCTTCCAATTCTGGGTCCAGAGCTCTTTCCATGACCGCATAGGCTTGGATGAGCAGCAGGGAGAAAGATGTATTGCCTGAAGCAGTGATAGACTTATCCGAAGACTTATAAATATTCTACCTCTAAATTCGCCTAAGGCAAAAATCATAACAAGGAACAATTAACTACATTTTCCTCTAAGAAAGCTAGTGATATTTTGTTTTGGGTTTTTGCTTTGGTGTTTTGTTTTCTGAAGCATGCAAAATAATGCTTAGAAATTAATTTTAAACACATGAGACAGAAAACAATACCTAATAACCAGATGTTCTACTCTGGAGCCTGCTGTTCTGTCAGAAGCAAGCCGGTGACCACACGCCATCTTGCATGTTTTCTTTTGTGGGGCCTCCTGTGGTCCTTTCCAAGCACTAAATAAAGCATTAATATGGCTACCCTGTCGTTCTCTTTTGTGGAACATTTGATTAGCACCTTTTCTGGACTTTCCTCACACCCCAAAACTTCCTCTCTTGCCCCCTACTCATTCAGGCTCATCTGAAGCATCCACTGACGTAGCTTAGAGTCCATTCATTCATAAATTAACCATAGTTACTACAGCCACCAAATTTCCCCCTTGACCTTCAACTCCTACTCTTTTCCCCAACACACAGTTCCACTTTTACTAATATTCAGAGTCTGTTACCAAAAAGTGACCTTTACTTTCACTCCCACCTAGCAGATCCAAAGAACAGTTTCACTTTGTGACAATCTCCGCTGGGTTCGTTCTAACTAAGATACACGATTTTCCAGTACAGTTCTGCTTTCTCTTTTGAGTCTGAGCAGAGGACTTGGAATGGCCAACGAGACTGGAGTTCCAGAAATCCAATGGATGAAAAGAAACAAAAAGCTCTCTTAAGGGAATAGAAAGAAAACAAACAAACACACACTTACACACACAAAATCTGTTTAAGAAAGGCTAGCCAGTGTGCCTGTTTGCTGGCAGTAATTCCCTGGTCATTAAATCAATCATGCCCTGAGCGTCAGCCAGAGCTCTTTTTTGAATTAGAGTTCTGTCATAGGCAAAGGAATTTTCAGATGGGCAGTTCACTGGTGGTTACCAAAAGTGCCGTGGGAGCTGGAAGCCTGCTGGTCAGGGCATGTGTGCTCAGGGATCCCTTTATGCATCCAGAGACCGCCAGTGGCTCTGCAGCTGCCAACTGTCAAAACTGTGTGTAAAGATGAAAAACTTTGCTCAGAAGCGTGGAAAATCCCCTCAGCCTGACAAGTTCTAACTAGGTACAGTTTTGAGAAATTGGGTCTAAATAAAGCCTGCTGAGGGCCCTACTATAACGTTTTTGAGAAATCTTGGACTGTAAAGTGTCCTATTCTTAATTTAAGATTATGCAAAGGGAATTTGTAATTTTCATAATGTCATTGTTGTAAAAACTCTTCTGCAGTCATCCTAGTCACCCTTCGCCAGTGCTTGGTTCTCTCAGGTGTGATCGGTGTTACCTGTTGGGTGAGAACTGGCACGAGGAAGTTCTTCCCCTCGTCTGTATCCATGTGGGGCCAGTAAAGGAGCTGAGGCAAAGTGGTTGCAACTCCTCAACATACAAACAGAAGAGATGCCAATGTCACCCCAGTGTTGCCAAATAAGGGCTCTGCCTCTGACTGTGGTTTTGGAGAGTGGACACGGTTGCCTGGGCACCACCAGCCCATGGAGTGCCTTCGTGTAATTGAGAAACAGGTGCTCCTCCTTCTGGGAATAAGCAGCCCAGTGCAGAGCTCTTAGAGAGGCAAGTGGAGAACCAGGGAGATCCCAGCCTTCCCTGCCCCCTCAGTCGGGGCTCTGATGCTGCAACCAGAACCATGCACGCTGTCAGTCACCCTGACAAGTTCCCTGCCCCAAAGTCACCTCAGAAGGATTGAGTTCCCTTAGCTTCCTTTCTTTGAAACATTCTTCTTAAGGCGTCTCAGTCTGGCACACACCATCCGTTCCAGCTGAGTGTGGGAGAATTGGGGAGATAAAAATCAGTTCAATTATAAATTTAATCTCACAGCTCTCAACTTGTCGTGGGTTGAAACATTTAATCGATGGTTGCCGGTGACATTTTCTAATCCATTTGATGCCTAGACTAGCTCCTGACCGGGACATGTGGAGTTCTGTGGGTTCCCCAGCCAGCACAGGGGAGCAACATTCTTTCCTCAAAGGCTTCCCGCTCACCTTCTTTTACTCTTAAATAAAAACTGCTGTCAATAGCTATCACAAATATTTTACTCAACTCCTCCTAGCTCTTGCCCTGGCTGTTCCCTGAGGTTATGCATGGAGTGGGGAGGAAGGGGCCATCCCCATGAGCTCTTCCCAGTTTTCTTGTCCTCCACAGGGTCTCTTGATTTTCTTTCTTTGTTTTGCTTTTGGCTGGAAATGTCTATCTCCTTGCCCTCATCCTTGCCCAGTGCTTTCACCTGGGGCTGCTGTGGTGTGTCCTGGCGTTCTCAGAGTATTTTATTTTTTTGGAGCGTTTCACCAAATCCCCTCTCAGGTTTTCTACAACTTTTTGTCTCTAGCTGTCATAGAGGATCTGTACCGTTTTCAAAAGAATTTTTGGAAAGTTTTACAGGTTAAAGATATTATCTTTCTTAGGAACCTCCCTAATTCTTCATTTTTATTTAAAAAACTTAAATACTTAAGAGTTTTGTGTATATTTTATGACGTAAACTCTAGGGTCTTAGTGCAGACCTTAGTCGTTTTTGAGAGGGGTTGTTCTCATAGCATATTCCATGATTTTGTTAACATTCTTCTTGAAACTACTTATGTTTTTCAAACAGGTATACTAAAATTTTAATTATTTGAAAGTAATTAATCTTCCGATCGGTATTCCTGGTCCTCACTGGATCTTCTGAGCCATGTTTATTAAGCAAATTCACTATAAATTTGTTTGGAGGTCAGGTAATTATTGTTATTTTTATGAAATTCTGGAATGTAATCTCCACAACAGCAGAGATTTTCTTCTTCTTCTTTTTTTTTTTAAGATTATTTATTTATTTGACAGAGAAACAGAGATCACAAATAGAGAGGCAGGCAGAGGGGGAGGTGGGGAAGCAGACCCCCTAAAGAGCAGAGTGTCTGATGCAGGGCTCCATCCCAGAACCCTGAGACTATGACCTGAGACAAAGGCAGAGGCTTAACCCACTGAGCCACCCAGGTGCCCCTTCTTTTTCTTTTTTGTTCATTGATATAATGTGCCAATCAGCAAGAAGAGCATCTGGCACATAGTAGGTGTTCAATAATTATTTGCTGAATGGATGAATGATAAAATCTAATAATTCTCTTTTTATTTTGCTTTTTTACCTCTGTAAAGCTGTGAGGATGATTTCATAAGCAAACAATACGTTTTGGGTTATGTTTTCTCTGAATGCGGTTCCTTACAATGAAAGTCATATACCACTTTTCATAGCTACCCATAAACTTAGTAACTTTCCAGTAGTTTATTGTTTTTCCTTTAGCATTTTGGTTTGAAAAGGTTTTAAAAATGTCATTGTCATTGCTTCCTTTTTCTTTCCTATAACTTACAAAAAAAAAAAACCAAAAAACCCCAAACAAAAAACAAACAAAAACATTGAAATCTTTCCTAGCCTGGATCCTTAAGAGGAACCAAAGATTTATACTGAACCAGAAATATATCTATTACCTACACCCTTCAGTTCTTTTTTAGAACCCCTTTTTAAAAACACGACAAAATATTTTTATTGCTACTCAATTTTTAAAATTGCTTTTGCCTACTTGCAATCTTAGTGAAGTTTTCCCATGTGTGTTTATTCAGTGAAGCAAGATCTGTCCTTAGGGAAATGTTTCTTTCTATGACTTAAATTTATTTTCATACTAGTGGATCTGTATCATGAAATTCTACTGCTCGCAGATAAGGCCTTTGACTTTCTAATATGGCTCTTCATATTAATTAAATTATTACTAGAAATCCTCACATCTCTTTCTTGATGGCGACCATATTTTGAGGAAGATTCCTAAATTTGCCCTCAAATTCCTTCAGAATTTTTGGGTAAATCCTTTTTTTTTTTTTTTAATGTGTAGCTGTGTCATAAGACTTAGAATAGATCCTACATGTGGTTGAGCTTGGACTTAGGTGTTAAGAAACACCCAAAGTCTTTAACAGGAAAGTCAAAAACCAAGTTTCTTAACTCTGAACAGTCACCTGCTTGTTCTTTTATTTTTTTAAGTTTTTATTTTAATTCCAGTTAGTTAACATACAGTGTTTTTTTAGTTCCAGATGTACGATATAGTGATTCAACACTCCATACATCAGCTTTTACATTGCCCTGATAGTCTCACTCTCTTCTGTTTTTTTTTTCTGTCTTTGGGGTTTAAATACACTGTATTTTATTAACGTTTATTAAGCTCCATAATTTAAGCCAAGTTGGCTCATGTTTATTCTTGAATATTTTAAATTGAATTCCTCTCCTGCCTATGGATGTCTTTACTAAAGGAAAGGCCTTTAGTACTCTAATGATACATTAATCAGCAAAAGCAAAATATGAAAGTTTATATACCCTTAGCCCCAATTTTAAAAATACGTATGTGTATCTAAAGAAAATATTTATTCAAATTTTCTGCATTAAAGTTGTATTCTTATAATTATCGTAAAAATATTTATTACAAAAGATTAAAATACTTGTTATTCCTATTTATTCAGCATATTTGAGACTTGACATTGTTAGATATTCATACTTACATTTAGCATGAATATATATCTTTAAGCAATTAATTTTTTATCTACAAAACTAAATTCTTTTCTCTGCATATTTATGATTTCAGTGGTTTTCCAAATCTCACTGGAATTATTAATCTAATTTTTTTGTGTTATGATCTCCATGACATACATAGTCAACCACACAAAACTATTTCCTGTACCAGTCCCGATTTTTCAGTTCTTCAGGACCTAATCTTGCATGTGAACCTTCTTTTATACGTGTCTTCTTCTTTCAAATGATACTTGCTATGGGGGTGGGGGAACAAATTTTGAAAAGATCTACCTTTACCAGTGTCACTATGATCTTTCTAATCCTTTACCTTTGGCAGTGAACACATAATCCTTGCTCAGTGGAATGCAAGAGTTAAGAGGGTAAATGATCTCATCTCTGGGAACCTCAGTTTCCTCAACTGTAAGATGGGGAGGCAGCTCCGACCTCAAGAGGGACTTTGGATTGAATGAGATAAAGCACATACAGTGTTCAGTGCAGTGCCGGGCTCAGTAAATGCTGCCATCCACATGACTAGCCTGGATGGGCAGGCTATGTTTGTCATATTTCAACAAGTGTCTCTGAGTGAGGGTGAATGTCCTGTCTTTAGGAGAAGGCTACTGTTTCCCACCCCTCCTCTCATCACTTCTCAAAACAATGTCACCTTCCCCACCTGTTGGTCCCTGTTTTCACTACAGAATGCTATCTGGCCTTTGAAGATGCTCCTTTTTCCTTTTTCCACTGGATATCTGAAATACCAGTTATATGGGAGGTTCACTAGGTTGCCATATATTCTGACCTACCCAATTTTAGTAATTCCTATTCTAGTATTGTGTGTGTGTGTGTGTGGTTGCACTTACACAAATACTGCATTGCTTTAATGTCAATCTTGTAAAGATGTATTAAGAACAAAAAGTAATTTTATACGAAATAATAAAATTATTTTGCTTTGCTGGTTTCTTTCATAATCATGACCCTTGAAAATTCACTCTTAATTCAGTGGTTTGATATTTTGTAAAAACAAAGAAAAGCCAGTGGTTGGTTTTTTTTTCCCCCCATTTCACCTACAAATAAATAATCCATTCTCTACACTCAGAAATGACGATATAAGGTTTGTATAGTGTTAGAGCTTTTGCATCTAAAAATAATATGGTGATAGGGGCACCTGGGTGGCTCAGTGGGTTAAGCCTCTGCCTTCAGCTCAGGTCATAATCTCAGGGTCCTGGGATTGAGCCCCACAACGGGCTTTCCACTCAGCAGGGAGCCTGCCTCCCCCTCTCTCTCTGCCTGCCTCTCTGCCTACTTGTGATCTCTCTCTCTATCAAATACATAAAATCTTTAAAAAAATAAAAATAATACAGTGATAAAACCTCATTATAAACATCTGTGATGTTCTCCAATGTCAAAGGTCTCATCCTTGTGTAAAAAAAAATTATAATTATTGAAAGGAAAAAAAAATCCCCTTTTATGCACATTCCTTTCTTTATGAAATGCATCCAAAATGATGAGGACACTCTTGGTTGATTTTGAAGGTTAATGGACCTTACACAAAGAAATTTTATGAAAATATTTGTGGAATCAAATGAGAAAAAAATGTCTTTCTAAGACTTTTGTTTTTTCTAGTGTGTATGGATTTTAGCACTAACCCACATTTCCAAAAGTAAGCTTCCACAATATGAGTTCAACAGAGCCTATATATTTATTGTAAGTCCACAGAGAGGTGAAATGCCAGCTATTACAGAGCAAAGGTGAAGACATTCAAAGTTTGGGGTTTTGTTTGGTATTTTGTGTGTTTTTTTCCTAACTGGGTTTTAAATACTATGGTGAAAATAGCTCATTTGTTTTTCTGAAATGGCTAGAAAAGACCATCAAACTAATATGATTCATACAAATGTTCTTCCTCTGTATTCTTTTACAAAACACTTAATCATCTTTGCTTTGTTTTGGTTTGCACTAATTTCACAAATCTCAAAGAAGATTTATTGGCCTGTGTCTTAGTGTCCGCTGCATAATGAAATGCTAATTTCATTTTATAAAATGATTTCAACATTGAGCATAAGGTAATTTATGTGTCGAATCAGATTTTATTTTGTAGGTTTAATATTTAAGTACTTTTTTACTTTGAAATAATTTCAAACTAAAAATTTCTAAGTGTACAAAGATCTTTTTACTCCTGGGCCATTCAGAAATAAATTACCCCTGTATGATTTAGTTGGCATTTCCTACAACCAAGGACACTTTTCTGTGTAATCACAAAATAATCCCCTATCCACTAGGACAACCTTTACCTCTACCCTCTGAGGCTCAGTATCCGGGCTCTGCTAATTTACCTGACAAAGGCTGCTTAACAAAAGAAAAGTAATATACACGTACTAATGTTTTTATTTGCACAGGAGTTCACAAGAAAACAGGTGAAACTTAAAGAAGTAGTTAGATTCGGGAGCCTATAGATACTTCTTAACAAAGGAAAGAGGTGTGAGCGTCAAGGGAAGATAAATTGTAGGGAAATGAATAGGAAATATATGGGGGGACCGTTGGATGATAAAGATCATTTCGGTCAGTATGTTTATGCAGATTAATTTCCATGCTGGCTCTCCATTTCTGTGGATAAAAGTCTCTCTTCCCATCCTGGTAGAGGAGAGGGGTGAAATTTATGCCACTGTCACAAAGGAAAATGCATGCTCTGCTTTTAGGGAGATCAGGGAGGACCGAGAAGTCTTCCTGTATTTGTCTACTCATAATTGCCCTCCGCTTCAAATCATCCTATGTTAAAGTGAAATAAAAAGCTACACGTCAAAATCAGAAAGTGAACCAAACTGATACAATACTACCACCTAACCCTCAAACCCATTCAATTTTTTGCCAATTTTCTGGTTCATACCCTTCATAGGAGAAAAAAAAAGGATGCAATCCAAGATCACACACTGCATTTATTTTTCATGAGTTTAAGCCTCTTTCAGTCTGAGATAGTTCCCCAGTCTTTGCTTGACATTCATGATGTGACACTTTATAGGCCTGATATTCAGTAGAATGTCTCTCAGTTAGCTTTTGTCTAATGTCCCTCATAGTTAGATGCAGAGTATGCATTTGGGGCAGGAATATCACAGATGTGAAGCTGTGTGTTTTTAATGCATCCCATCAGATGGTCACAGTTTAAATTTTTCTCATTACTGGTAATTTTAACCTTTATCATTTGGACTAAGGTGATGCCTATCAAGATTCTCCAATGTGAAGTCATTCTTTAGTATTTCCTCCAGTATTCACTAAGTATTGGGGTGGGAGATCCCATGAAATTATGTAAATATTCCATTCTTCATCAAAATTTGAGCCACTACTGTTAGCATCCATTGATATTTCTCAATTTGAATTGTTACTGTGATGGCTGTCAAATATTGATTTTCTAAGACCATAGTTTCTTTTAAATTTATTAGTAAGCATTCCAATGTAAAGAAAATATTTCTTTTGTTCCCATTTCTGTTCATTTTAAAATTTGTGTATGTATAAATTAGTGAGTTCCTATTTTATTTAATGAGATATAATGCATTCTTATCATTATTTATTTTAATGCTAAAATTGTCCCATTTGTTTTTTTAAAGATTTTATTTATTTATTTATCTATCTATTTATTTATTTATTTGAGACTGAGAGAGAGAGAAAGCCAGGGAAGAAGCAGAGGGAAAGTGATAAGCAGACTCTGAGTAGAGTGCAAGAGCTAGATACAGGGCTCGATCCCTTGACCCTGAGCTCATGACTTCAGCCAAAATCGGTTCAGCTGATTGAGCCACTAGGTGTCCCTAAAACTGTCCCCCCCCTCCTTTTTTTTTTTTTTTAATTTTATTTATTTGTCTGAGAATAAGAGCACAAGCAGCGGGGAGGGGAAGGCTGAGGGAGAAACAGACTTCCCACTGAGCAAGGAGCTTCATGCCAGACTCCATCCCAGGATCTGAGATCATGACCTGAGCCAAAGACACTTGACCCACTGAGCCACCCAGGTGTCCTAAAATTATTCCATTTTAACCAGTCTTCTGAATACTTCCTAATTTTTGGCACAAGAAGAAACTCTAGGTTCATCAATTTCACATTCATATGAACATTGCAAAGGAAAAAAAGGTAAATAGGGACAATTGCTACCTTTAATAAACCAACTAACCATTATAGGAGGAAATCTATTTGGTGTAAGTCTATTTACATGAGTGTTAAACAATGATTGCAACATAAAAAAAAAAAAAAACTTTTATTAAAAGACTTTAAAAGGAAAATAAACAGAAGTAAGCTACAATTATCACACATTGTACACTACACATCTCTCCTCTCTCCCTCTTCTGTAAAATTCAAAATGAAAATGTGAGCAACGTGAGAAACTAGTTTCTACCTGAACTGAATGCAGAGTGCCCTCTAGAGGCTTTATTCAATCAACACAGTCTTTCCAACAGAGGAACCTATTTAAATTTCTGTACGTTTTCACACACAGTTCTCAGAAGATCCATAGGATTACCCCACACATGACCATGTGATAATTCAGCCTATTAGGTACCGCCTTAAGAAAACATGCAAGGGAGCTAACAAAAAGTCGGCAGGTACCTGATGAGTTAGACAAAAGAATTGGAAATGTGCTGTCAGAAGATACCAGAAGAAATTAAATTCTCTTATGTCAGTTTGCGACCTTTGGAAAAACTGTTATGAAATATCCCCCAAATTTCTGACACAACAAATGTCTTCATAACTTATTCCATCATTTCTTTAATGTCCGTAGACAGACCAGTGTGGATTCCGATGAGCAAGCTGCCTCACTTGCCAGTCTTCACTTGGCTCTGCACCTCTGTATGCTGTAGGCCACTCCAAATCCACAGATGGCTCATAAATTAAAACCAAGAATGGCAACCATGCTTTAATGAAACTCCAAAACAGATGTGAAAAAAAAATCACATTTAAGCAGATATAGTTTACATAAGTATTATTTAATGATCATTTAGAAAGATCAACTATTCTAAAATTTTTATAAAGCTCTGGAATTTAGTGTCTAAATTACTTAATACCTCAGATATTGACATTAAAAGCATCTCTTGCCATATTTGATATAATTTAAAAGAATTTGAATGAAATCATTTTGCTAATAGCTGCTTCTTTAAAATACAAAGTCCTTTCAAATATTTGTCCCAATGAAGTTCAACTTTAGCAACAGTGATTTAATAGTTTTAAGGTGATACTGCTTTGTCATTTGATGGTAACACTTACCTAAATACATGGTCAAGAAACATCATTTGAGGTACAAGAGGAGGTATTATAATTAATTAGATATGACTCAAACTTTAGTCTTTCAGTCTTCCTAGTCACAAGTTGATGTTGTGTAGAGATTTGAGATACTTTTTTAGAAGTTAAAGGAAAACCACAGTCAACACAAGAATGTGGTTACATCAGATGAAAATCCCAGGCCTGGGCGCCTGGGTGGCTCAGTGGGTTAAGCCACTGCCTTCGGCTCAGGTCATGATCTCAGGGTCCTGGGATCGAGTCCCGCATCGGGCTCTCTGCTCAGCAGGGAGCCTGCTTCCTTCTCTCTCTCTCTCTGCCTGCCTCTCCGTGTACTTGTAATTTCTCTCTGTCAAATAAATAAATAAAATATTAAAAAAAAAAAAAAAGAAAAGAAAATCCCAGGCCTAACTTACCTCTTTTGTTTTTTGGTATGGACTCAACTGCAAAATATACCAAAATATTCCTGTTGAAATTCTTATTTATAAGAAAGGTAAATTCTTTCTTCTGCCCATTTTAGGGCTTGTCTGGGACTCTGTAATGAAAGTTTACAAGAGAAAAATATACAAATGTTTCTGTGATATGGGAGCCCTTCTGTGGAAATGAAGAGCCAAAGAAAGAGCGAAACCTAAATGCTTTTCTACTAGGTTGAACAAAGAGAAGGTTTTGTGGAAATGTAAAATATATAGCAAAGCTAAAGCAAAATCAGAATTATTTTAACAAGGTCTGTTTGTGGAGAATTCGCTCAGTCTTCCTGGCCTGGGTAATAGGAATGTTTCTTTTCCCCTAGTAGAGGGAGGGCATCTTTCAAAAGGAGTCTTATCTCAGTTTTCGGGAAGAAAAGGGGAGATCCGAATGCCTTTCTTCCATCTGCTGTTTTCCAAGTGACTTTCGTTCAAAAACAATCCTCATGCTGGAGTGCCATATTTTGGAACGGGATATTCTGTCACCGTTCAACATGAACAAAAAAAAATGTGATTTTTCTGTGCATGAATATCTAGTTTAATTTGTTCTCTTCCAGATGTTCATCAAGAAGTCAATATGAGAATATTCATACTCCAGAACAATAGTTCAAAAGCACTGACTAGGTAATGCAAATGGTAGAGTAAGTGCCAAGGTCTTCTTGTCTCGAAAAAGCAAGGCTTAACTTGCTTTTCATAATGGTGCTTAGGGACAAAGTTTCCTATCACCTCAATCTTTAAGATTATTCACTTTTTATACTCTGCTTCTTGAAGAGAACGAAACTTAAACAAACAAACAAACAAACCCTAATGATAGTATCCCATATTAAAACAAAAATAACAAAAAAAATACCAAGGACTCTTTGCTTGCCTCCCCTCCCCCCACCATCGGTGGGCAAACCTGTGAAGCTGTGTTCTTCCTGCAGCCTTGTCCAAGAGGGCATTTTGTGTTATTTATAACTCTGTGATAAATGATAGGCAGAATAGCAATGTTTGCTTGACTTCTTCCTCTTCTTCCTTTTCCACTTCTTGGATCCTTGCTCCCTGGGGTAGAAGAACTCACATCTCAACACAGAGGGCTCTTCATGATGAGATCTAGTGTGGTATCATTTTCCTCTCGTCAAAACTGAGAGAGTGTTAGTAAAGAACTGTGCTTAATACGTGCTTTTGAACCCTTATTTATGTTTCTTCTCAAGCGTTGATGTGACTGTGAGTTTAATTAATTAACTGGAAATTGCTACTCAGAAATATCTCCTGAACCCTGCCTACTGATGCCTGAAACTACACTTTGTAGCAGAAAGTTGTGTCCCTTTCACGATATTCATAGCTGTAAGTCTTTGTCAGCTCCTTTTCTCAGAGGCAAATGTATTGACATGAGGAGGGAAAAAATAACATAGATATCATCGTGGAGAAAAACACTCTAAAAAGGACAGAGGGACAGCCTATACATGACTTTTAATAAAAACTTCTTCAGGACTACCTTCTATCTTTGTTGACTTAAGATCTAGTTGTTCTTAACTATTTGTTCTCTAGTGCAATATTTAATAATCCTGGCGTGGATCTGTATGTAGATGGATAAGCAAGCTAAATCTGTCCCTGCCTCCAGAAGCATATAATCGAATGGAGAATGCATGTAAGTAAGCAAACACACAATTACGATAAAGCGTAATAAGCTTTGTAATGGGAGAAAGGCAGGTTGTGATGGAAATACAGAGTTGGACTATCCCATGCAATCTACGATTCAGTTTCCCTCCCATATTTAAGGTGAGAATCGTAGGATGGCTAACATTAAGTCAAGCAAGGAGGCCAGTGTATGCACGTATTAGAATATTTCCCGAGGCTATATCCTATCTCTGTCCTTCTGCCCTTGTGAAAGAGAGGGCTTCACCTGTACAGAACAGCTCCAGTGAAGAGCCAACTCAGTAGGGTAACTGTTAGGAGGATGTGGTTTCTACATAGCTTTACTCACTGGTGCCCTTCCGTGGCCTGACCAACACTTGCCGCAGCTCTGTATCTATTCTCCAACCTGGCGTCTCTGTGCGCATGCTCCTCGTGGGTGCATCCCAGGAGCGCTGCCTTGGGTAGGAGGCGCATTAGTTCAGCAACCTGGCACATTTCAAAAGCAGGCACAAGATAGGTAGGGATCTAGCCAGGAATGCAATTTGAGGGCTATAACAGACTCCATGTTTCTAAGAAATAACCCCTGTATCAGGCATACCAAGACCACTTTTAGAAAATATTTAAATTATTAAACCACATAACCTTGGGTAAAACTTTAGAAATATTCGTTCTTGCCTTAAGCCAATGCTACTTTAAAAACTCTCTGAGTAATCATTTTCTATTCTACTACCTTCTTAAGCCACAACTGTTGAAGTTCTCAACTACTAAAATAATTAAAACACTGTGACTTATTCATTTAGCACACATATACATATTACAAAGTAATATATTACATATCACATATTACATATTATAAAACACATATTACAGAGTAATTTGTTTCTCTCCACATTGGCCAGGACCATACTCAGAGTACTAATATAATAACAAAAAGTAAAACCTAAAAAATTACTCTTTGATTATACTCTTTTAGACAACACTTCTCATTCCTGGGTCACCAAAGATTACAATTCCCAGGCTTTGAACATCTGGAAGCATTTCCATTAGAGAAGACCCACTATCGACTTTTCCTTGTCTTATATTTGCAAATGTGCTTTGTTCTTCAAATTCTTCCCTAAAAGGTCTTGGCTTAGGAGGTAAGATCAAAGCACAAAATGTGACCTTGGCAGCAGGCTGGGAGGAAATGTGGACATTTGAAGTGGGCGAGTATATGTGGAGGAAGGAAGAACATTAGTGTCCTTAATTCTTGCCCTGTCTTTGCAATCCATCGTTTAACCCCTCTGTGCCTCATTTGTGTGTGTTCTAATGCAGGAGATGAAGAAATGAATTTCAGGTTATTTCCAAGATTGTAGTTATTTGTTTTGTCTATTGAGTAAAATAATGTTCTTCAGGAATTTACACTACTGGCCAATACCAATGATGCAACCGTAGCATATAACCATCAAAACCAAGTCTGGTGGATCTGGATTGCATGCTCACCATGAGTCATTATCAACAACTAGAAACTTGATGACTTTGAAGTATAGATATCCAGTGATATTAATGTCAATGCACAAAAAGTTGAAAACAGGATCATCATACAGCTTAAAGTGAACTTCTGTTCATGGTTTTAATTCAACTCATTAATTAATGATACCCCAGAAGATAAGAAGACACATTCAAAGAGCATTTGAGGAGCTGGGTAGTTATAGGCAATTTGATGAAGGAATGTTAGAATAATATGCTAAGATATTAGTGAATGCCCTACAAAGCAGGAACCCATAACCTTCGGGATTATCTTTTCTAACAGAGAGGTTTCTACAAATGAAAAATGTCTAAGCTCTAATCAAATAGTAAAATTTAAATAATGAAATAATCCTTGGATAAGCTTATTAAACCATGGCATTCAAAGACATGCTCTATACTTTGTTTAACTGGATAATTTTTTTAAGGCCTCTGTACTGGAGACTTTTGAATGTGTAAAAGAAGTCTGAGGGCTCCAAATATACCTATTTGGTATATAGTTCACTTCTTTCCCTATTTTCTGTGGTTGCTCACTGGGCGAATCATTTTTTCCTCGTGGTAGTCTAGGGAAAATCAGCTCACACATCATACATAATTTAGGGAAACTTTTTTTTTTTAAGCTTCATTGTCATACTGGATTAACTTACTATCCTACTGGTAAAATCTGATTCATATTAATACCATTTCTATTTACTTTTCTATGTTGGTTTGTTTTTGCATGTGAAAGGTAGGAATGAGGGATAATAATTCAGGAGATTTATATTCATGTGATTTTAAAATAAACTATGAATAAGTCAGGGTCCAATGGGGATTTATTAGACTTCATTGAATTCAGTCATGCTCACCTCAGAGAACTCTGAGCTTAACAATATTATCTCTGTAATTCTCTGTTCACTTGTGATTTAGCAGGGAAGCCAAGTCAAATAAAAATTTTAGTAAGAGTGTTTGAGTCAAAGAGACATTTATGAATTTCTGTACTTTAGTCATGGTAAAAAAGAAATTAAAGTGTACTCTTAGAGAAAACCATGCTGAGATTTGATTTTTTACAATATTCACTCATGACAATAATTTAAGTCGGGTCAGTAACTTTCAGCTTTTTGGGGGAAGTCCAGATCTTGATAAAAACTATAGACCTTTCCTTTAGAGGGAGACAATGAGCATATAATGCATCTATTATTTCATATTCACTTTTATTTGGGATGATTTGTGTACCATCTGCATCTCATGTATGCACCTTGGCCAAGAACTCACAGCTTAGAGAAAAGGAGTCACATTGAAGATAGATCATAGGTGAGACACCTGATCCTTATACCTTGTCTCCTAAAGCTCTCCTAACAACTGACTTTGTAAATCAGCTGCATTTCACTTTAGACCCCAGTAGGTTGTTTTCTTTGAAGCTGAAGCAGACACACTCAGCAAGATGGAAAACCTCAACTCAATTATTTGGGGATAACATAGCACTCTTATGGTCTTGCTGTGTTGACAATTCACACCATAGAGTGAAATGTCCTGGGCTTCAGAGTGCATCCTTATCCTGTCCCTTATAATGAGAGACCTTAAGAAAGGTTTTTTAGGACGTTTGGGTGGCTCAGATGGTTGGACAACTGCCTTCGGCTCAGGTCATGATCCTGGAGTCCCGGGATCGAGTCCCACATCAGGCTCCCAGCTCCATGGAGAGTCTGCTTCTCTCTCTGACCTTCTCCTCATTAATGCTCTCTCTCACTGTCTCTCTCTCAAGTAAATAAATAAAATCTTAAAAAAAAAAGAAAGGTTTTTTATTGGTTTTGTTTTTAAGATTTTATTTATTTGAAAGAGAGAGAGCATGCCCACACGTGAGTGGGGGGGGGGGGGGGAGGCAGAGAATCTCAAGCAGAGTCTGCACTGAGTATAGAAACAGAAGTGGGGCTCAATCTCAAGACCATGAAATCATGAACCTGAGATCATGACCCGAAATGAAACCAGGAGTCAGACACTCAACTGACTACCACCCAACCACACCAGCATTTCTTTCCTAAGGCTCAATTTTCCAAAGAAAAATAATGGTGATTAAGAAATAGGGACTGGAGTATATGTAGGTCATTGGAATCATAAACCTCAATCTGATCAGTGGGGTAGAAGTAGAAACAGGAAACAGATCCAAAAGTGAGGGTAATATGTACCCAGTAAAACTCACGCAGGATCATGTAGGTTTTGTTCTATTTGTATATAAAAATTTGGTAGAGTGTTATTATTTTTAACACAACTCTGGACCTAGAGTTGAAATGTTATATTAAAACTATAACTATGGTGCATGATCATCATTATTTAATGATCTAAAGAGAAAAGCAGAGTTTATCAACTTTAATTGATTCTTCCTCTCAACTATCACATTGTTGAGCCTAACAGAAAGAAATAAACCTTGTTAAGTACTGTTTTTTTTTTTTAAGATTTTATTTATTTATTTGACAGAGAGAGATCACAAGTAGGCAGAGAGGCAGGCAGAGAGAGAGGAGGAAGCAGGCTCCCCACTAAGCCGAGAGCCCGACGCGTGACTCGATCCCAGGACCCTGAGATCACGACTCGAGCCGAAGGCAGCGGCTTAACCCTCTGAGCCACCCAGGCGCCCCCTGTTTTTTTTTTTTTTTTTTTTTTTGTAGAATAAATCTAAGGCCAGTTGAAATTCATGAACTAGAACAAATTTCACTAATAAATGATTTTATCTAACAAATTCTCATATTAAAGAATAATCTAAGAGATTTGCTAAGAATGTTTAAAACCCAAATAGCAACATGGCTATCTTTTTTTATCCAAGGTGTGACTAAACTTTTTGCTTATCTTGTGAATCAAATTGGATTTTTATGTGTGTTTTCTAAATTATTTTTCTTTTCAGCAATATATGCTAAATGTATTTTTCTTACTTTCCAAGCTCATTTGTTAGAGCATTTGGTAGCTGGGCAGCACCCTCAGAATGAAAAGAGTGCTCTCAATTATAGAGCACCTACAGCAGGGCTGGCCCTGGGCTAACCCTTGTACATGTTATCACTAATCCTACTGATAGTCTCACAATATAACAGTATTTCTCTCTTCTTATCAACCACACCAAGAATGTTCAGAGAAGCTAAGAGACTCTCAAGGTCCCATCATTAGGTTCAACTCTTAAGGCTTATATTCTACTTTCCACTGCATCTAATGCTTCTTTCAGAGGCTTCTACTGTACGTTCTGAGGTATACTCATTATAGTGACAACAATGGCCATAACAATGCCAGTGAGAAATAAGCGCAAATCCTCACTGCGGTAAGATCTCTGGAGTCCCACCCTTCCTGTGTTCTTTCAGTTCCCAGGTGGGGTTCTGAGCACTCAAGCCCTGTCCCTGCCATAGTGGTCAACACTGAGACCCACCAGCTCCATATATATGACCAGGAGCTTCTTGCCTCTGGTCACCACCACGTGGTTCTCTTCTTTTTTGCTGTCACTTCTCCTCTTCCTGTAGCAAAAAGTCACCACATGGAGGCTCATTCTTCACCAAGTCCAGGGACCACCACCCTCATAAGACCCTCTGTCTTTGGCTATTATTCTGAGCCCTACACTCAAGAGAGGGAACAAGGTCCCTGCTCAGAAGCAAAACATTTACTCACTTGTCCAAATCAAAAAGGAAGTGGTGGCTGTTGGCATCTAACCATGTTCACCATTAAAGCTGAGACAATGTGAGAATCAACACCATGTGATTGTTTCTGTGAAAAGTGAGTACCCTGCAATAGTGAATACTCAATGAATTATCGCTGAACATTGAAGAATGCACATAATGCAAGTATAGAAGAACAAGGCAGGGGAACCTGGGTGGCTTGGTCAGTGAACCATCCAACTCTTGATGTCAGCTTTGGTCTTGATCTCAAGGTTGTGAGTTCAAGTCCCAGAATGGAGCCTACTTAAAAAACAAAAAAATAAACAAATGAACAAAATACAAGGCAGCCATGAAGACAGTAATAACTGAGCTCAAGTGTCCATTAGAAAGCAACTCTTAGTGTTTCCTTGCTTCATGATTTAGATCTCAACTTTATCAGTCTTATGAGTTTGAGGTTATTCACATACATTTTAAATAAGCATCATAATTTAGTGGCTAGATTTGAGTTAAGGTTAGGTGTTGTGAGTTAAATTTTATCACAGTCACATTTATTTAATGACAGATATTTATTGAGTTCGTATTATGTGCCAAGGAGCAGAGCAGCTGAATAAAATCAAAGGCCCTTCTTTTCTGGGGCATATATGGGAACTCTGTGGGTGTCAGAGGGAACAGCAAATACATAAAAAATCAAAATAATAGAAAATTCTAAGAAGAAAATGAAACAGAATTAAGGGATAGTAGTGATAGGTATGAAAAAGCTATTTCAGATGCATTAGTCAGAAGAGGTTTTCTTGTTAAAGTGATTTTTGAGGCAGGACCTGAGTGGCAGTGGGGAGCAGGTTTTGTGGAAGTAATAGCAAACACCAAGTCCCCAGAGTGGGCTTTGTGCTTAGCATGTTCTGTACCCTGTGATGGGGCAAGAGTGCATGGAAGATTAAAAGAAAAAAAAAAAAAAACCTAGGTAGTAGGGGAAGAGATGAGCTCAGAAACATAGCAAGGGAGCTAGCTCATCTTGGGGCTAGGTGTTAATGGGTCATACCAAAGTGGAGATCCTGTCTGGGGTTTGAAAGGGCTTAGGAATATGTTTGCCACAGAGGGATGTTGTGACAGAAAGTATTGTGAGCTGGTGATAGGCAATTCTGGTTCAGATTTGGTCTGAAAACTGCCTCAGGGGCTTAGCCTTTGGTTTAGTTCAATCCCAAGGCTATTTGGGACTCTAATCTGAAGGATTTGAGGGAGTTTTCAAAGGAATTTTGCAACTCTTCTCAGAGGGTTGTGGGAAACAATTGCAGACTCAATGTCATGCCTATGTAACAGTTTGGGCCATGAAGAATTTTACCCTAGACCCAGTAGCTTGTAACGTACAGTGACATCATATGTGGGGCATGAGGTGCAAGTTCACAGCCTGAGAGAAAAAATAAATATAAATATGAAGGTCAGGGTGCCTGGGTGGCTCAGTCATTAAGCGTCTGCCTCCAGCCCAGCTCATGATTCCAGGGTCCTGGGATTGAGCCCCACATCAGGCTCTCTGCTCCTCAGGAAACCTGCTTCTCCCTCTCCAATCTCCCTACTTGTGTTTCCTCCTCTCTCTCTGTCAAATAAATAAATAAATAAAATCTTTTAAAAGAAAAAATAAATACAAAGGTCAAGATATATTACTTAGGGATTTTATATCACAGATAACAGAAACCAAGCAAAGCTAGATTATATATAAAAACAAAAAGACAGAGATAATTCACTAAAAGGACATGGAATAGTTCCCAGAATATAAGGGTGGGAAGGCAATTATGCCTTAGAAAAGGATTATTCAGAAATAGAAAATTGTCGGGGCGCCTGGGTGGCTCCGTGGGTTAAAGCCTCTGCCTTCCGCTCAGGTCATGATCACAGGGTCCTGGGATCGAGCCCCGCATTGGGCTCACTGCTCAGTGGGGAGCCTGCTTCCTCCTCTCTCTCTGCCTGCCTCTCTGCCTACTTGTGATCTCCGTCTTTCAAATGAATAAATAGAATCTTAAAAAAAAAAAAAAAAGGAAATAGAAAATTGTCAAGACTGAATTTTCCCTGAATTTTGCCCTGAATTTTCCTACCCATAGCTCTCTGCACACAGAGGAGAATCTCTTGGCTGGGATCAGTTGTTTTCTCTTGGTTCAATTAGTTACAACCAAAGAAGTGAGGTCAAGAAGGCATGACTGTCAGAGTCTGCTCCTAAGAGTCACTCCCAAAGAAGGTGGCAGGTTGGGCAGACAAGCCAAGTAACCTCTTCCACATAGGTCTACACCTAGGTCATCAACTGATGCATTTATTTTATGTGCAGACTATTTGGAAAAGTACTCCTAAAAGATTCCCTACCCCAATCTAAGGGTAATTTTTACCCATTAAGAAATTATAAGGCAGGGGGAAAAATATATATATACACATATATATATGTATATAAAGAAGAATCAATGTATACATTTTTCTTGTGAATTGTGTTTTTAGTGAGAAATTTTCTCTATCACATAACAAGGGACAGATGAGACAGAAAAATAGACTTAAGTCGGAAATTTTGGTTTAGGTGCACCTGGGTGGCTCAGTCAGTTAAGCATCTGCTTTCAGCTCAGGTCATGATCCCAGGGTCCTGAGATGGAATGCCACATTGGGCTCCCTTCTCAATGGGGACCCTGCCTCTCCCTCTGCCTGCCACTCCCCCTGCTTGTGCTCTCTCTCTCTGTCAAATAAATAAAATTTAAAAAAAAAATCTAGTTTAAATCTTGATGTTATTAACTAATGGTCATGGCAAGGTGAGCAATTCATTCTAGTTCTCATAAATGATAACCATTGGACTAGATTCTTTTTAAGGTAATTAATCTTTGACCCTAATACATTATTTCCATTTGGTAGCAAATAATTGCTTAGGCATATGTTCTCAGGTTAATTGCAAACATATATCAAGAATGGTTAAGAAACAGGCTTTACATCATCATTGATAATAACCAAGACATGGAAACTACCTAACTGTCCATCAGTGATGAATAGATAAAGAAGTTGTGGTGGGAATGTGTGTATGTGTGTGTGTGTGTATAATTTTTTTAAAGATTTCATTTATTTGAGAGAGAGAGAGAGAGAGAGAGAGTAAAAGAGAGAGCCCAAGTAAGGAAGAGTGGAAAGGCAGGGAGACTGGCGTGGGGCGCGATCCCAGGACCCTAAGATCATGAACTGATCTAAAGGCAGACGCTTAACCAACTGAGCCATTCAGCTGCCCCTATACAATAGAATATCATTCAGTCAGGAAAGGAAATACAACTATTTGTGACAACATGGATGGACCTTAAAAGCATTATGCTAAATGAAATAAGTCAGACAGAGAAAGACAAATGCTGTATGTACTATGTGATCTCACTTATATGTGGAATCTAACAACAAAACAAAACAAAATAAAACAAAAAAACACAAGATTGGAAAACCCCCATCAAACTCTCAGAAAAAGAGATCAGATTTGTGGTTACCAGAGCAGGTGGGGGAGTGCCAACTGGAGGAAGGTGGTCAAAAGATACGAATATGCAGTTATAAGATAAGGACTAGAGATGCCATGTATAGTATGATGACTAGAGCTAACACTGCTGTAGGATATATGGGAAAGTTGTTAAGAGAGTAGATCATAAGAGTTCTCACCACAAGGAAAAATGTTTCTTTCTTTTCTTTTTATTGTATTTATATGAGAAGATGAATATTAGCTGACCCTATCTTGGTAATCATTTCACAATATATGTAAATCAAACCATCATACTTTAACTTATACAGTAATCTATGACAATTATTGCTCAACATAACTGGAAGGAACAAATAAAAAATAAAATAGTAAAAAAGTAAAAAAAAAAAATAGTAATAAAACATATGCACAGGCACATGCACATACAGAGGCTATAGAATCCTATAGATTTGAGTTTTCTCTTGCCAGCATCTGACTTTGCATAAATTCGTAAGTTGGTTAATTTCCTAAATCCAAGTTTGGTTAACTGTAAAATGTGGGTATGGGTGATACTTCAATGGACTCTTATGCCACTGAGTAAGAAACTGTAGGTCACCCGGTTCACTGTAAGTGCTCAATTCTGGTCATTGTTATCAGACTGTGAAAATGCCTAAACTTTTCTACCTCTTACTTTATCATTTTGTATAAATGTGCAAGAAAGTGAAAATTAAACTCCCGTGTTCCTTGAAGTATTCTAATGGCATGGACTAATACAAAATGAGATCAGAGATTGGGAGACTCTAGAAAGGTACTGTATACCTCCATGCCATTGAAAACTCATTGTACCCTAAAATAATTTTTAATTGGCTTTATAAAATGTGCCTTTCCCATTACCCCCCACGCAGATGTGAAAGCATGGAATTGGACAATAAAATCCGAGATCTGATTGAGAGGAATGCTTCTCCTGATCTTAAAGGGGCGACCCTGGGAGCCATACCAAGTCACAGAAATTCATGTTCCCTAAAGGTAAGAAACCACCTTTTTTTTCTACGTTTTCTCAAAACACTCTTCAACAGTGTGTTCACCCAGAAGAATTTATGGGGACAGTCCCCAAATCATTTACAGTAATGTACTTCCTTGATGACTGAGAGGATAAAGTCAACCACTATAAAACCTCTCTTACACAGTCACTTCCTGTTACTGAGGAAACCCTTCAGCAGAAACACTTTCCCATTTAAAGTGTGATGCCAGGCAGGCAAGTGTTGCTGCAGGGAAGTAAGGACAAGCTCAGGCTATGAAAAAGAATGTCAAATACAGCAACATCTCTTTTGGGGGGAGTTAAGTCACCCAATTTGTGTAAACATTCTTACATTGGATTACTAAAATCAGTACAATTCATTGTCTTTTTTTTAACATTTAAAAAAAATTTAAAGATTTTATTTATTTGAGAGAAAGAGAGAGAGAGAGCACAAGCAGGCAGAGTGAAAGAGGGAGAAGGAGAAGCAGACTCTCCACTGAGCAAGGAACCCAATGCAGGGCTCCATCCCAGGACCCTGGGATCATAACCTGAGCTGAAGGCAGACGCTTAACTGACTGAGCCACCCAGGCACTCTACATTGTCTGTTTTTTAAAAGAAAAAACAGGCTTTTCAAATAGAAGGAGTTGTCCAACTATGAATTTCTTCTTGTTTCAGGATACTTTTGTATGGTGCTTCATAGAAGCAAATAAAATTCAAGGGTAAGGTCAGGCTAGGAATCTTGAGGATGACTTTCTTGAAATGCATCATAAATGACCACACGAACTCAAGCTCTGTAGCCCTCCTGATTAGAAACCATCTCTAATGATCTTTTCAACTATAAAAATCCATACAGAGAGTTTTATAGCTTGGATCTCATAGACAAATACTTAATTATGCACCTAAGTTGCTTTCATACACTTATATCTTTTTCTCTTAAAGAAGACCCTGGAATTAAATAAGGTTTAAACTCCGGACCTCAGTGAAATCTCTTGGCCCACCACTCCGAAGAGAACATCTCTTAGCATTTGAGATCTCTCTGTGTCTCTCTTTTTCACACACACACACACACACACACACACACACACACAGTTCATTGAACCTACCTCTTTTCTCTTTAAGAATATGCTGCAGATACACCTCTACCTCTTTTTTCATTCATTTAATAAATATAGAATTGTTTGTGTTTGGTATCTACATACTTTTTCCTGTTTAGAAACTCACCTGTTCCTGACAAAACAGTATCTTTTTTTTTTTTTTTTTCAAGATTTACTTATTTATTTTAGAGAGAGAAAGAGTGAGTGCACAAGTCAGGGGGAGGTGCAGAGTGAAAGAGAAAATCTCAAGCAGACTCCTCACTAAGCACGAAACTGGGCTGTGGGGCTCGATTTCACAATCCCGAGATCATGATCTGAGCTGAAATCAAGAGTCGGACACTTAACCCACTGAACCACCCAGGCGCCCCAAGTAGTATCTATTTTTAAAGAAAGAAATGAATGTCTGTGGATGGTTAGAGCCATGGAAGGCTTCTTTCTCCTTTTCTCATCTCACCTCTTCCTCTGAACCCTCATACATACCATTTCTAACTCCCAGTTAGGATTTTCCTCCTTCATGGAAATGTATGCTTTTCTCAAGTAGCTTTCTTGTCTACTTTATGACGAGAGTTTGAATCCCCTCCAGTACCCTGATCCTCATATGTTTTGATTATCAGCCCCTGAGACCCATTTGCTCATGACTGACTTCCTCCCAACTCTGTTCATTTTGTCCTCTGGATTTCTCCTCATATGGTAAAGACCTCTTCTACATCCTCATCGTCAACCTCTTGGTAATTAGTTCCCCCTATTTAGGGAACTTACCCAAAACTTGTTATCTTTCTTTAATATACTGCTTCTCCCATCAATTCCCTGATGAAATTTGTTCATTTTCCTACACACCACACATCCAGGCAAAGGGCTGCAGATTCCAAGCTGATGGTTTGCTTTGCTGTGTTCTTTTTATTTGTTTGTTTGTTTGTTTTGTTTGTTTGTTTTTGTTTTTTCCTTGAGAAGTATGAGATCTGGAGGAAAACATCTGGAGAAAGTGAGAAGGTGAAAGGTGAGATCCAGTATTTAAGGAATTTGCAGAAGGTATGGCATGAACAGTGGGAGATGAAAGAGAGGAGTAAAATTGCAATGAGTTGCTGAAAGCTGTGAGGACAGAGCTGAACTTGTCCTATCACCGAATGGTGATAGGACAAATCCCTCCATGGCATTTGGGCTCCTGTATCTTCAGTAACCCCATCACCTTTCACCAGCTTAAAATATGCTTAGCACTCCTCCACTTTTAAGCATGTGTGAGATCCCATATTATTTTATGGATAATGTTCTAACTTATTCTTGCGCATCATATCCAAGCTTATTGATCGGGACAATCAAAACTTTTCAGCCCCTTATCACATCACTAATAAGCTCTGCCTTGAAAAACCCAATGGTCATTTTGCATCTGATTTTTCACTTGTTCTCTCATGCATTTGATGCTATTTCCTAATTCAACCTTTTAAAAATGTCTTTCTCCATCAACAGCTATAAAATCAATCTCTCATTACCCCTCCCTCTCCCCTACCTACAACTTTTTTTCTCCAATCTTCCCTTTTCGTTCACCTTCACTGGCTTCACTTATATAATGTGCCTGTGTTGTATTAGTGTTACCCAGGGATCTATACGTAGTCCTTGGCTCATTAAACTACAAAATATATGCCAGTGACTCCACACACATATAGCTTCCTAAACTTGGAGTTCTTTTCTTCATGCACATCAATTTCACTCAGTAGTTGCAAAATGAATTCAACACCTTTCCTGTTAAAACTGCTTGCTTTTTCCTCTCTACATTTCCCACACTAATGAATGGATCATTTTTTTTATCCAGTTATCCAAACTCGGGTATAATCCAGGGCTACCAAGCTGTCCAAACACAGGAGGCACTCATAGAATAATGCCAGTCTTCACCCTGGACCCTCAAGTTATTACCTCTTTTACCTTGGTAAAATCTTTGGACTTCATTTTTTTTTCCCTTCACCCTTCCTACTGTGCCATGGTTTGGATATTCATTATCTCTTGCCTAGACTATCCCCAGGAGATGCCTAGTCGCCCTTCTTAAGTTTTATTCCACATTAATCCATATTTACCAATATGGATCTTGCTAATGTGCAAATCCTTAGAACTTAAAAGTAGACCATCATACCTACATTATAAAGTCCAAATGCCTTGGCTTAATACATAAAATCCTCCAGGGTCTAGTCCCTACTTATATTTAGAATAAAACAATAGGGAGAGAATCTAGTATTTGTAGGTCAACTACCATGATAGCTATGGAGGTATTTTATATTATGCTTGAGATCTATAACAACACTTAAATATGGCTATCTTTATCCTCATTTTCTAGATTCCCTTTTTGTGGCTCCATGGTGTGAGGTAGGAGCTTCATAGTAGGTTCTGGGAGTGGGGAAACTCTTTCTTGTGGCTTTTGCCCCACTTTTATCTTCTCGAACAGTGATTCAGACCCAGAAGGGAATATACTTCTCCCATTTCATAAAGGGGAAACTGAGGCATTGAGGAACAGACTTTTGGACATGGTTCTTGCAGCTTCCATCTAAGCCATTTCAGGGTCCCAGTGCTCCTATCACCTTCTTGTCATCCTCTGGTCTAAGACAAGGTCAGAATATGTAAACCTCCCCCAATAAAATATTTGACAAAGAAAAAACAAAACAAAACAAAACAAAAACAACAACAACAACAAACTGTGCTTTCACTCTCTCTTTGAGAAAAGTTTCCCAGGAACAACCCCTGGGAGTCTCTCTGCATCCCAACAGACTTCAAACACATCTTCCTCAGTTGTTGTCTGAAGGTATCTTCAAAAACTTCATTGCTTGAATGAACACAATTTAGTTTCCAGTTGTAACCTCAGCTGAATTATTATTTATCCAAAAGAACTGCACAGGAGGGAATCCTACATTCAAAACAAAACAAAAACTTTTGCATTCTCACTGAGATATCTATAGGACTGAAAGAAGTATATGAAAATTTATTTTTGGTGTAAGACAATGACAGTGAGACTATGGAGTGTGTCTCTCATTTTCCACTGAATGAAGTAACCATAAGATCAGTAAGATCTCTTTCCAGGAGCAGAAAATAAATTTCTTTATAACTTAAGAGATAGGAAAAAGTGTAGCTGAATGAAAGAAATATGATTTAATGAAAGGCCCCAAGACATATGTCAAGTTCCCTTTTTCGCTCAAGAAAATGAACAGACTGACTCATTGCTGTGAGGAAACAGAAAAACATTATTGATGAACATGAGGAACTCCATAAGTATAAGAGCATTCTTTAATATTTGGGAGAGTTGAAATAGACAGTTGGTGAGCAAACAGCACTGAAGGTCTTGTAGGCAAAAGAAAAATAATTGTCTAAGTGATGGGTGTCTGAGTAGCTCAGACTCTTGGTTTCAGCTCAGGTCATGATCTTCATGGGTCATCATCTCACGGGACATGAATTCCTGGATCATGAGATCAAGTGGGGCTCCATGCTCAGCGGAGAGTCTGCTTAAGATTCTGTCCCTCTCCCAACTAACATGCATGCATGCACTGTCTCTCTCTCTCTCCCTTTCTCTCTCAAATAAATAAATAAATATCTAAAACAAAATGGTCTAAGTGAGAATAATATTCATATTCCAAAATTAATGTTAAAAATATAAGTGACACTAAACCAAAACATGGTCCTAATACTATAAGAAAATTAATGTATGAATATTCTTTTGTGACCCTGTAATTGTCAGTCTTAACATACAATGGAAAGGGGGAGGAGAATTGAAATGCATTTGTCCAAAAAATATAGAAATAAATTCTTGTAATTTATTGTAACTCTTGGAAATAAAAATGCAATTTGGGAGTAAGAAGAAAAGCTATCCAAATTTTAAAAAGATCCACTAGAATTGAATTTGTTTAAGAAGTTTGTCTTGTCTTTGGATTCGTCTTCCTTTTCCTCTTTTTTTTTTTTTTTCTTCTGCTTTTAAATAAGAGGCAGCACCTGAAATTGGCTTTCAGTAATTTCGGCACAAGCTGAGGAAGGATTTCCCGGTAACTAAGAATAAATTCTAGATCTGGACATTCTTCCCAAAATAAAAGGCCCTGGGAAAGTTCTTTTGATGATTCAGAGAGTAATATAAACTTATGACTCTTGGAAAGATTATAAAAGAAAAACTTCCTACAAACTACAGTAAGTTGACACACGTTTTCTGTAACCACATTGTTGAAAAAAAAAGTTTCCCTTTCCTTATTTCCCTTTTTTTAAAGCTAAGCTAGTATTCTTTATCAAAATGCAATTTTGAAGATCAAAATATTGTTTTCTCATTTGTAAAATGGAAATGATAAAAATATAAAGTAAGTGAAAATGTGAAAGCAGTTTGTAATTATAAAGGGTTAAATGAGCATTATTGCCATCATCACCATCATCATCTTCTTCTTCTTCATTATTTTTACGCTAGTAGGATGATCTTGAGCTCCTCCAATCTTTTTTTTTTATTTTTCTCAAATAATAACTAGCTGCTTCTTTGAATCTCATTATCTAATTTCAGCAGTGATAGCTGTGTAATTTTTTTTTAATGTATTATTTATTTTGGGGGGGAGGGTCACAGGGAGAGGGAGACAGAGAATCTCAAGCAGGTTCCTCACTAAATGTGGCACCTGATGTGGGGCTGGATCTTAGAATCCTGAGATAACAACCTGAACCCAAACCAAGAGTCAGACACTTAATGGACTGAGCCATCCAGGCACTCTTCACCCTTCCAAGCATCATCTTTATATACATATGCTTTTTCTTAATTATACATACTTATAATTTATATTTAAAAAATAGTATCCACATTTATGCATATGATGTTGGTATGTATTGTCTCAGGAAGGAAGTAAGCTCTTTTACCTGAAATGTCCAAGCTAATTACTTGCTGATTATGAAATGACACAGAAGCATTTCCATCCTCAATGGAGTGGTCCCTTGGATCTTCAGATTTATATTCAAAAACCAGAAAATATGTGAAAGACCTGTCTGTTTTGTTCATCTTTATATCTATAGTTAGCACAGTGCCCAATCCATAACCCATAATCAATAAATAGTTGTTATAAGAATGGATACATGAATGAAGATGAGGAAACACTTGAGCAAAGTATGAGAAAAATAAAGTTATCTGCACTGATATAGCATGATAAGGAATTAATGTTCTCACTGAGAAGAGAAAAAAATTAATTCAAGTAGGATTATAGGATTTGGAAGCTAAATTTCTCTTTGCAGATGACTAGTTATTCATAGTAGAAGTTAATCTCTAGGCAAGTGGTGGTAGAAACTGGTAAGATTTTGTTTGGATATAATCTCCAAGGTCAAGCCAATTCATATCTAGCCCACAAGAAAGCTCAATGACCTTGAAACTTTCCTGAATTCTATTCCTTAATGGCTTGGGCTCCTGAATGATGTTTTGTCCAATAATTTTCAGCTGTGTTATTTGTATCTTGCCCATATAGATAAAAGGTTCTTCATGGGGAATAAACATGGGGGATTAAGTAAACTCTGGTAAGGGTTCACCTACCCACATGTCATACAATGACCATGGCCATGTCACTTAACATCTCTGAATTTCAACTTAATCCTTGTTATCATCAAAGATAAGTCTCCTGACAACCTCATAGGGTTGTTATAAAGTTCAAATTAAAGCAAATATAATGTTCCAAACCACAGAACTCATGTATGCAAAATATATATATTCTTGCTTTCTGAACTGAACTTAGTTTCAGTCTAGGACACCATCCTGTCTCTGGCAAGATAAAGTAATCTGCTTGGCTACAGAGAATGTCAGCCACTCCATTGTTTTCTCTGGCAATTGACATTGCAGGCCTTCTCTCATTTCCCTCCTTCTCCCCATAATGGCACATAAGGTCTGTGCAGCCAATTTTGTGAAGTAATCAAGGTGGGGGAGGATTGTCAGAAATAGCAAATAAAAATGTCTTGTATTTTCTGGCAAGTTTAGGGTGAAAGCATTTAGGCTACAAAAATCCACCATCCTACAATGCCATTGGCACTAATGTAAGCTCCCCCTTATGGTCTTTTCATTGGTCCATATCCTTGGTGGCAGTCATTGAAGCTTCCACAGCGCTCATTTCATCTCTTATCCTCGGGGCCATATATATGGTAAATAATGCAAACTTCTCAGTTAACCACTTTTTCATTCTTCTCATAAATGTAGGAAATAATCTGGTTCTGCTTCCACAGCACTTTGGTGTTGAGCTGTCTCAAGACCTAGACATGCCACAAAGTCTCAGCTGGGTACCATGGTGGTATGGAGAAATTCTCTTCAGGACTGGCCCTTTCTCCAGACTTAACCCAGGGGATGAGGCTGAAGCTGTCTCTGTTCTTAGGCACAATCTGAGCACTTGGATAGATGATGGATGAGTCCGTAGAAGTAGGGGAGTGGAGCTCCATTTCTTCCGGAGCCCTCACAACCACCCAGATACTCTTATTCCCTGATCTTTTTTCATTTTCCCTCAGGCCATGAAACCTTGAAACCTATTCTTCAGTGAGGGGGTGGGAGTGGAAGAGATAAGGAAAAGGTTATATTGACTTCTCAACTACCATCTTTTCTATCAGTTCTTAATGGCAAAAGGTTTATGCCGGGATTCTGTCTTTTTCTCAAGCATTTTATTCTGAAAGTTTCAAATATATAGCCAAGTTGAAAGGATTTTATGATATACACTGGTATATCCACCACCTAAATGTTGCTACCAACCTTTTACTATACTTATTTACCACGCATCTATCTACCTGCTCACCCCTCTTTGTATGCATTAATCTCTGTTATTTTTTGAGGCATTTCAAAATAAACCGCACAAGAGGAATTCATCTTTAAAAAGCTTTTAAAGATAATTTTCAGAGAAAAAAAGTATCTTTTGCAATTCAAAGTTTTGGTCTTCAATATGGTCCCTAGAGTTTGGAGAGTCTATTTTGAAAACCAAAGGTTAGGTACCTCTTGGTGACTCAGTCAGTTAAGTGTCTGCCTTTGGCTGAGACCACGCTCCTGGGGTCTGGGAACTGAGTCCTGGCATAGAGCTTTTTGCTTAGTGGGGAACCTGCTTCTCCGTCTGCCTGCTGCTTCCCCTACTTGTGCTCTCTCTCTCTCTCTCTCTGACAAGCAAATAAATAAAAATCTTAAAAAACAACAACAACAAAAGAAAATCAAAGGTTGAACAGGGACCGTTTTTCTCTTTGCATTTAATGGCAAACTTAATCAGCCCTGGAGGCAGAAGAGATCATTAACCAAGCAGAGAAAGGATTAGTTACAGAAAACAAAGAGCAGTGCCTATTTGGAGCAATCATGAGTTAATCAAGATATTAACTTATCTCATAAGATGTGATAAAGCTCTGTGCAAATGTAGGAAATGTTATTGAAGACCACATTTATGCCTTTTAAAAATTCCCACATAGCATGTATAAGTATTTATATTGCTTATTATGAAATAGTAACCAAGATTAAGAGAAAAAAACCTTAAGTCGGGATTTATATGGAGGCAAATATATAGAGAGATCATATAACTAAAATAGAGAAAGATAAAATATTTACCTATAAAATGAATAAAAAGAAAATACACAGAAATAGAACAGTTTTTTTTTTTTTTTAATGGTTGATGCCCCTACTCAATCTTTTTTGATTTGGAGGCAGAATATATAGCTTTGTGTGACTGTGGTAATTCTCCTCCAGGCTGTATTCTTAGAAGTGGAGGTGTGCTATAATTTCCTACTGAAGACTCATGCATAAACAGATACATTCAATAAAAATGGATGGTTTCACTACTCTGGAGTCTGAAGGTACTATGTTAGTACCCAACATTCAAGTGATAAATATTGACCCTACCTTTAAGAAGCTTCCAGCCTCTCAGAAGGGAAAGGTACATAAAATTAATGACTATTTTACTGTAAATGCTGGAGTTGATACCTCACAAAGCACCTTGGCATCACCAAGGAGGAAATAACTAATGGCTGTAAAGAACCAGGGCTGCCTTCACAGGGAGGGCTGATGGTCCAGCTGTCTCCGATTGCTGGCTACTCTGTGCTGTGCTGAGAAACCTTCAGATGTGGAAGTCGCATAGAGTCTGCAGTTGCATAAAGACTGCAGACTAACTAGCAGAAACCACTTTGCCCTTGGATGTATCTGATATGCACCAAACACTAAAAGTATATAGAGAGAACAGACTTCAAGCAAGTCTAAACTGCCTGAAAGAATTGCTTCAGAGTCAGAAGTTGGAAGGACAAAACCAAACCCCGTCCCCCATGATGTTATGGAATTTGGGACACCTCCCTCACCTGACTCTCCTAGTCCAAACCCAAATTTGGGGTCTGAAGGAGAGGTGGTTTCCTAGTTTGGAGGCTAAGAAGTTGAAGGCTTTGATCCTTAGATCTTTTATAATCTCTTCTGAAGATAGCTGATTCAGGAACATTCTTGATTTAATTTTGGGTAGCAAGGAGACTATGGGTGTCTAAGCATTACGTGTCCTCGAGTAGGCACTAAAATAATTGACATGATCTTAGATTTGAGAAACATGGAATGAACACGACAAAAATTATTATCATGAAGTTTACATTCTAATGGTGGGAAGCCACAAAGAAGAAAAATCTATATTGCATTATACATAGCGGTATGGGAAAATACAGCAGGGAAGGTAGACAGATAGAAAGTGCTGGGAAGGAGGGTAACTTTAAATCAGGAGGTCAAGTAGGAATTCAAGAAACAGCGGACATTTAAGCAATCACCTGTTGAAGGCGAGGGGGTGAACCCAGTGGATATTAGGGGAAAGGTAGTTCTTGGCAGGGAGAACAAGGAATGTGCCTGCCAGGTTCATGGAGCAGCAGTGAGGACAGGACACAGGGCAGAGCGAGCAGAAGGAAGAACAGTGAGAAGTCAGAGAAGTGGAGGTGACGCCTTGTGGGCCCCTCTGTGGAGTTCTACTTTCACTCTGAGTGTTCTGTGCAGAGAGGTGTCATGAAATTGTTAAAGATTCACAATAGCTCCTATATTGATAATAGACGGGGAGGAGGCGCAAGAGGAGAAGAACAGAGGCTATTAGGTTATTGCGTCTACGGGATGAGCATGGCTTGATCACTTCAGAGCTGCTAAGCACCTTGCCCAGGTTCACATAACTAGTAAACGTGGAAGCAGGATATGACACAGAGACAGATTTCAGCCATGACTGGACGTTCTCTGAAATTGTGTACGTGAATAAAGTCAGGACACAAACACTAAAATTCCCATTTTGAAAAAGTTATCAAAAAGGTACATTTACTTCACCTTTGCTGCTGTCGTTGAACTGGGAAGCCTGTAGGCTCTTGGGCCCATGAAGGGCTCTCCTTTCTGGTATACTTTCAAAATGTCTACAGAATGTTCTGATAAATTGGATACAGGTTGGGAGGGAAAGAGGAATCAAATATGTCAACTCTAAGATTTATAACATGGAGCATGAAAGGTGCCATTGAATGTAATGGGGAAGACAAGTTTTATGTGGAAGACCAGGAAATGGGTTTTATACCCAGTGGAGAAAGAGATGCATCCAAATAGAGATGACAAGTGCATGATTAATACTGGAGTGAGGCTGCTTCATTCTGTGTGCCCTAGACAAAGTGATGGTTAAATTGTTGAATATTTCAAATATTATTTTTCATTATATCTATAAGGAGGTATTGCAGTTGTGGTACATAATGTGTATATCCAGGTTTCTTTTTATGAAAAAGATATTTTGATCATGTAAAATTCCTTTTCTCAAGGGTCTTCAGTGGCCCCTTATGGCCTATGCAATAAAGTCAGAATTTTTGGCTATGAAGTGTAAAGCCTTTCACAATTTGATCCAAATCAATGTTAGATGAGCTCTACTTGGGTTATATTGGGCTTGTTAGAATCCTTCATACTTGGGTCTGTCCACCTCCATTCTGTTTATGTTGCACACATTATAGCAGTGTATCTCAGCTTCCACCACCTATCAAAATCCTACCCACCGTTCAAGGCCCAGCTGAAACTGAAGCTCCTTCCATAACAATGAAGGCTGAGAATGAGCTCTCTTTCCTCTGAATTCTCACAGACAGGTGTGTGCGCACACACACATATGTGTATATACATTAATTTCATTAGAAGCAGGGACCTTTGCTTATTTCCCTTTGGCATCCACTCAGAGTCAAGTGAAATCTAAATGATAGATAGCCCTTCTTTTTCTCGTATTATTTGTACAACAAATCGATATCCCAATCTTTAAGATATTATTATTAATATCTAAATATTAATTAATAATCAATATTAATTATTGATTGGTCATTAATTAATTATTTAATTAATTGTTTGGTTGACAATAATAATAAATAGATATTATTATTGATATCTAAACGTTTGTATGTTTTACCAAAGATACCAAGGAGGACACAATTGTGCCCCAAAGAGGAGGACACTATTACAATTGTCATTTTACAAATGAGGAAGTTGAGGGGTGCCTGGATGGCTCAGTCTGTTAAACATTTGCCTTCGGCTCAGGTCATGATCCTGGGGTCCTGGGATTGAGTCGCACATCAGGGTCCTTGCTCAGTGGGGAGCCTACTTGTGCCCTTTGTCTCTTTCTATTTTACTCTCTAACAAATATATAAAATCTTTTTAAAAAATTAAAAAAAAAAAAAAAGCAACAAGTGGAAGTTGAGCCTCAGAGGCCTTAAGGATCATGCCCAAAATCACAAGTGGTGAATGGTAAAGCCAAGTTATGGGTGCAAATGAGCTGACTCCAGTCAGACCTTTGCATTCCCTGTTGATGCTCTCAGTCCTTCCTGGATAGTACACTCACTTAAAAATTTGTGCCAACAGGTTCAGGAAGCAAAATAGGGTTTCAACCTTCATTCTAAAAGGATAATTAAAAGAAAAATGTTTATTTTACCTGACAAAGAATGCCTCCAAGCATTTATAGAAATGTGATGATCTCTCTTAGAATAGTTTTGAGAGAATTATCATCAACTCACATGAGAGTTGCAAGCCAGTGACTGGTGGTTCCTTGGTCCTTTCTTCACCATATCTCTTTTTGTAAATTATTTTCCTCTATGTAATATTTTAGTCACTTGAGAAATGAGGACTCTTCAGATTCCAATTAGAAACATAGAATGACATGTCTTTTCCTCTGAGGGTTATTGCAGCCAGTAGGACTTGTCAGGAAACAAAGTCTGGCCACAAGCCAGACTCTGACACGGTGCATGTGAGAAGGCTGGAGGTGAGGTAAGGAGGGCATGTGTAACAGCCTATATCTAGCTTATTTCTCAGGCTGGCATAGTGCAAGTTCCTTTTTTCTCAAACCAAACTGGGGGCTCTCCGGAAGAGCCGTTGTTAATTCATAAGTTACCACACTGTTCTCTGGAGCTAACTGAAAAATCCGTTTGCTGTTAAACTGCATAGCAGAAGAGGCAAAGGAATTGTGATGAAAAATGCAAAGGTAGAGGACTTCCACTCCATAGAGCCATCATGCCATGTTGTGCTATAACGATGAGTGTGCATTGGGAGAACTATACAAAGGAGACCCAAAAGCCACCAAGGCCAAGGACGGTACTTTCTGGCAAGAAATGTCCTTTCCAACCACCCCTCTAGGCTAATGTTAGCATATCCACTGGTTTTATTATTACCAAGTACACAGATGAGGCTGAAGTGAACCTTGAACAATATGCGTATAACTGTTATAGGGGAGGAGGATTGGGAAAAAATATTTTCACATTACAGTTTGTTTTCTTCATTTTTGATGAGCAGGTTTTAGTGTTAATGAAGTGTCAGTCTCCAGGGAATCTCTGCTTATATCCCTTAAAATCAGATCATATGTGAAATCTGAACAATTTGATTCCCACCTGCATTTTTGGATATTGCCTTAAGGAAACATCACTCTATTTCACTAGAGTGCACACCTAGGACAGACCAAGAAACCAGGAGAAAACAAAACCATGTACATATACATACAGACAGCAAAAAATCTATAAATTTGGCATGTAGATATACATCAATTAATTCATTCAGCAGAATGTGTTGAACACATGCTGTGTGTCACGGTGCTGTCACGGTGAAGCAACCATGCAACCATGCAAATAAACTATTTTAAATACTAAGTAAGGGTTCTGCTTGGTTGGTAAAAGGAGGTCAAATAATATCATGGGCAAGAGAAGCATTAGCCAGGTTTTCCAGGTCAATTAGTTGGAGTGGGCCCAGAGGAGGGAATGTTCGGGGTAGAGAAAGCAACATGTATTAGACATATGGCTTATTTCAGGAAATGAAGGGGATTCAGGATGGCTGGAGCACAGGAAGAGCTGGGAAGTGATGGAAGATATGAAAGAGAAAAAGGACAGCCGAATTTGGGGCACCCACTATTCTCTTTTAAAGAGTTTGAATTTCGGGAGTTTTAGGATTTACCCCACATATAAGAGCCCATCCCATAGGAAGGTGTAAATGAAAATGTAAATTAAGTGATTGACTATAAATTCTTTCTTTTGCTTTCTATATTCTTGGCTGGTTTTTTGCTCCCTCTCCTCCAAGCCCAGAATGAGGTCTTCTGCTCTACCATGACACATTTGTGTAGCTCCAAGCATCCATCTTTTCATGCTTTTATCTCCATGACCCAGGATTCCATGACCTCAATGTCCAGTAAAAGGATACGTCAACTAGTTAACACTAAGATATTAGTGGTAAAATGACAACAACAACAAAAACAAAACAAAACATTGAACTGCAAATGAATCATGGAGAAAATCTGGACTTGATCTATGGAAAAGATAGTCTTAAACTTGAGAACCGAGTTTAAGCTTTCTGCCAATATAAAAGATAAGCTTTGCAAACAATAGCCAGGTTTTGTTGTAATGGATTTTCGCTTTTAGTTCCATAGGAATTAGTAGCACTTACAGAATTGTGAATGACTCATTAAGTACAACATGGCTCAGTGCACAGTTAGAAGGCATTGCCAGAAAATCTCGCCTTAAGGGAAGCAAGTAACAGAGTTGTCAAAAAGTCAACAGTTACCTAATTCTCTGGGAAATACAATGAAGTTATAGAAGTTTGGCTACTGAGGCAAGACTTGGTTTGCCCAGGTTTTCTGTGGTAACTTCCTCCTCCAGTGGGAGAAACTGCCGGTAAAGGAAGAATGACAATTTACTTACCATAGGCAAGGCTAATAGGCCTGTCTTAGTCACAGCCTGCCTCCTTGAGACATCCTGGGAAATCCCTATCTAGAAGAGAAGAAAAGTTAAAATCACAGATGCTGTGCCGATGACCTTATTCTGCGTAAATCGTATACAGATTCACTTCTCTTCATTTTTAATGAAAACTATGACTGTTATTTTCTGTCATGAGTTAACTTTGTAGTCTTTTTAAAATTGTACATATTTGGTCTCACTTTAAAAAATACACAGGAAACATTTTCTTTCTCTTTATCTCTCTGTCTTCCAAGACCTCAGGAAAAACAGCTTCCACGGCACATCTTGCACAGGGAACAACTAGAATGAGTGCTGCAGAAGGTTCTATGGAGCATGCAGAGGTAAGAACACATTTCTAGGGGATGAGTTGTCCATCTCTAGCATCAACTGCATTTCCTATGGTTCATGAGCCAAGGATGAATAAGAGTAGAAATGGCTAGTTTGTTTTCTTTAGGTACTATCTGCTACATATTTTTAATCAATGTTATTTAACAAAGGAAAAGTATCTGGGTGATCCTAGCATTTCCTTTGGTCCCTCTGAGCTACATTTCTTCTTGTACTGGTTTACAAAGTCCTTTCAGTGGTCTCCTGGGGGCTCCATATTTTACCCTTGCTTTAGAGAAACTTGGTTCAATGTAAAATTTAAAAAAACAATATTCGTGTAGTTGGAAATAAAAGAGTATGTATGTACAATTAATACCATAATTTTGTTGGGTTACTGGTTACTGTAACAGAGACTTACTACATGAATGAATGAGTGAAAGTGCTCTCTTAAAGTTCTTTTTAGAACTTTTTAGAATTTTGGTTCTTTTTAGTTCTTTAGAACTTTTTAGAACTAGTTTTTTAGAAGAACTTTTAGAACTTTAGAACTTTACTACTAGTGTAGAATCAAACCAAGTGATTTAGACATTTAGATACTTAATTTAGCAGTGTCAGAATTTGAGTATCTTAGAAGCTCTTTTGGGTGTTATGGTAAATGAGAGAGAAATGCCCAGATACTTTAAGCACAGATTACACTAGACAAGGAATAATTGTTTTGTAAGTGGGCCCTTAGTAGAAGCAATGACTGAAAATCTTTGTATTTATTGAAACATCAGATACCTTCGTAAGTAACTGGAAAGCAAAGCAAATACAAATGGAAATTTCTCCCAAAATTTTGTGTTTGATTGACTTTGCTTTGTTTTAATACATTCCTGAGACATATGAACCATGGTAACATGTTGATTAATTTCCAGAGAAACCTCTGGTGATATATTTATGGCATGTAAGAAATTCTTATTACTGTGCTTTCTCTCTCTCTTTTACAGATTTAGGATCTAGTTTTTCAGTAACTCTTATTTATAAAATAAAAACTAAAGTCCAAATGTTTTATAATTTCTTTGCAGAGAAAATTATATATGACAAAAAAATACACACTATATAATTACTTTTAATCTGGATTCCCAGAAGCCTGGGTCATACAAATGTTTGCTGGTGGCGGAAGTTTGTTTTTTTTGTCTATATCACAAATAGAGAGGAGATTTTTTGAGGACCCCAGATCTATGCCTCCAGGCATAGTCTGGAACAGGAGAAACTTGAACTTTAGTATGAATCACTATAACCTCTGAAATTTATTAAAAATAGAAATGGGAGGGACGCCTGGGTGGCTCAGTTGGTTGGACAACTGCCTTCGGCTCAGGTCATGATCCCGGAGTCCCGAGATCGAGTCCCGCATCGGGCTGCCGGCTCCAGGGGAGTCTGCTTCTCCCTCTGACCTTCTCCTCACTCATGCTCTCTCTCCCTGTCTCTCTCAAATAAATAAATAAAATCTTTTAAAAAAAATAATAAAAAATAAATAAATAAAAATAGAAATGGGATAAGTAGCCTGAGCACAGAGGATTTTTAGGGCAGTGAAACTATTCTGTATGATACTGTAACATCATTATACATTTGTTCACATTGACAGAATGGGTAACACCAAGAATGAACCCTGATGTAACCTATGAATTTTGGTGATGTGTCAGTAGAAGTTTGTCAATTGTAAGAAAAACACTGCTCTGGTGGGAGTTGTTGATAATGTGTGCATAGGTATGGGAGCAGCAAGCATATGGGAAATCTCTTTACCTTCTACTAGATTTTGCTGTGAACCTGAAAATTCTCTAAAAACTAGTTTATTAAGAAGGAAATGGAGTGCTATACTCCCTTTTCAGAAATTCTGTTTCAGTGTTCATGATGCCCTATGTTTAGCAAGCTCCTGACAGTGACTTTTATCTGTTCTTGTACTAAGCACCACTGCTTTGGAATCTGGTCTCACTGACTGTCTGCTTTGCCGAGTTTAGGATACCCTAAATACAGTTTACTCACGGCACTTTCCAAATCAAATGTACCTAATAGTCTGTTCTGAAGCGGAAAGAGTCTAGACTCCCTAAAAAAGGGAAAGCCCAGTTATAAGACCAATGTATTGTCACCTGGATTTTGATGTTCCTTTTGGAACTCCGCCAAATCAGCTTCTTGAGGTCAGACGCAAGCATAGTAATTCTAAACTTAATGACCCCCTGAAGAATATCTCTTTTTAAATGTGGCCCTAATTGTTCATGGGTCTGAATAAAAAGAAGCTAAGAAAACTAAGAACAGTATCTATAGAGATATAAAGTATCATCTAGCCCTAAAACATCGAGTGAGATACAGATAAGTAGAGAAAAGATAGAAAAAGTTTTGTAAATCATGTCTAATGAAAAAAATCCTGGAAGTCCCATGATGATTGTAAAAGAACATGTCCTATAAATATTTTTGGCAAAGGCTGACACATGTTGAAAATATTTAATTGTTCATGAATATCTGTAATCAATTTCCAAAACTACTGAGCCTAAAACTGAATAGCAGACTTTGGACTATCATCATCACCAGATTCGTTGTATTGTTTATATGACTTGGAGATGAGATGGTAACAAGACTATTGAGTTAGTATAGAGAAAACAGCACTTAAGTGAACTTTGTTGGTGGTCCATTTAGACAGATGGCACACAGTTTCCAGAGCTTTTGTTCTTTCTTTAAATAAATATCCCAGTGCTAGGTGGGTGGGGGAGAGCTGAAAAGAAAGGTGGTTAACTTTTTTGCTGTGCCAATGATTTATTATGTATCTCAACTTATAACCTATTGGCTTTATTCAAAAGGCTGGTGAGAATTGCAAAATATCGGATAATCTATGGCAACCTCTCTATAACATAATTGTATGATGGACACTGAGGTAGCTAATTCATTATAGTCTCAGAATCAGTTTGCTGCCTTTTAGTTATGTGTATTGGTCTTTTTTTCTTGATGATTCTATCATTCCTCTGACTTTTGCTGGGGTTACTCTTCAGATATGGACACATCTACAGAAATGACTTTTTAGAAATATGTATTACTTACTATAAATATCCAGTGCTCGCTTCAGCAGCACATATACTTAATATAAATATCCAAAATGTGTCCATGAAACCTACCTGATTTCTATAAGAATTATTATTATTTTTGTTTGGAAAGGGGTTGAAATAAAAACTCATGAAATCCTAATTTCTTAGGATCTGTACTTTGACATAGATACATTTGTAATTTATTAGAGAATTATTTTGTCAATTACTTCATATAAAGGAACCTGAAACATAATATAAACAGGTCTCTATGATGGACTATGGTGTGAGGGATGGTACCTCTAGAATAAGATATTTTTATGAATCACCACAGGAGAGCTGGGCAAATGCATGGAGTTTGTGAAGGATAACATTTCCCCAACTTATGTTGTAGACTATTTTGTTTCACTCTTTTTTCTTTTCTTTCTTTTTTTTTTTTTTTGTTTTTTTTAGTATGATCAATCATCAAGCAGAAAGAACTTGACAAATTCTCTTGAACAAAAGATAAGGTGTTTGGAAAAACAGAGAAAAGAGGTAATTTAGAAATATTAGTTGAAGCAACATGTAACATGCTTTAATGCTAAGAATAAAATAGAATGTATATCTAGAGTCTTTTATTTTTGTTATTAGATCACAATAGTTCTAGGATATTGAAAAATGTTATTTTGAGAGCGAGTGCTTTTTTCTTAATCACTTTTATTTCTCTTACTCACTCTCTCAGTTTTTGTGTAGAAGAGTGAAAAATGACAGTCATAAATCCCATTATTATAATCTTAATTTTCTCAAAACTTAAATGTTTCATCCACATGGACTATGTGAGCTTATTAACTATGCCATTATGCCTTGCAACCTGACACACTTTGAGACTCAAACTGTCACAGGCTTTAAGTGTAATTGATTTAGGTTCTATGACTTTATGAGCTGGGCATCCAACCACATAGGGGTTAAGGAGCAATATCATGAAAAAAAAAATGTTTCTTTCTAAAATGCCATTAGGGATGTAATGGATGCTATTTTGAGTTCTGTTTTTCTCAGTTTAATGAATGTTAGAAACTCTTTATTCTTCTTGACAGAGAAGTGAAAAGTATGACAATTTTAACCCTGTGTATGTTGTCAATTTTTAAATTACTTTTCTAAACAATTCGACATGTTATATGCTTCATGTCTTCTCTGTGGTTCCCTCTACTCCTTGTTGATACTACATAAAATATTGAACCCTTCTGGAAAATTACTGAACGATAGCAGAGTAATGTTACCATAGCATAGAAATGTTAATCCTTAAAATGCCAACAGATCAAATATCCTTATAGAGTAATATTATATAGTCCATACTAAAAACCCATATCTATTTCCAGCATAAGATTTACCTAGTGATTGCCTGTCAGGATTAGGTATTTTGTTTTATAACTGGGAGAATATCTGCTTCTTTTTAGTCATTGTGACTATCCTCTTGATCTCTGTCCCATATTGACAGTGTTGGATTTCTCTTAATGTAGGAAATTACAGACTTCCCTTACAAGAAAACTAAAACACAGGTCATAGTGTTTTTTCTTCCTTTTATCTAGCATATAATTTTAAAGCTTCCAAATTGCAGCCTAAATTATTTCTAAATATTGTCTTACAGTAAAACTATTATTCCTTGAAAATCTGTACTTTGAAAAAGGTGATATTATCCATTCACTGAGTATACTTTACAAATCATGTGTTGATTTTAAAAAGCACAATATTGCAAGCACATGTGATCAGTTAATATAAATTGGAATTTGTTAACATAAATTCTGCTTTTTAAAAGCTAAAAGAAATATTTCATTGTAATAATCAATGTAATATGGAAAGGTTTGAAAAAAGACCCTTTATATATTAATAAATTTTACAGAAAACCATCAATGCTCTCACATATTTTTCCTGGATTTTAATTGGGCTAAACAAAGAAAATTCAAATAACTAAGCAAAGTGGAAAGTTGCTAATAAGTGGTTCAGCTGACAAGTCAAGATAGACAGAAGACTTAATAGTTTTTCATACATGAGCCACTTGTGAAAACAGGAAAAGTGTGCTCATTTAAGTCATCGCAGCCCTACCAGTACTTGGTGAAAGGAATACTGTCTTCACCCATGGCTTGCAAGATCTTAGTACCCCCAAAAAAGGGATTTTATTTTGGCCAAATTTCCAAATGGGCAAAAATCCATATTGATTAGCTAAATTTTAATAATTTCAGCTCCTGGAAGTCAACCAGCAATGGGATCAGCAATTCAGAAGTATGAAGGAGCTATATGAAAGAAAGGTAAACACCTCCCTGTTTAGTATTGTTTAAATCAATAAGCACTGGGACCAAATCTATGAAGATTCTCACTGATTTCAGCTGAAGGAGATTCGTGACCAGCCAACTGTTGAATAATGATGGGGGCGGGGGGAAGGTGCTGAGTGTATTATTGGCCTCTTGGTACCGAAGATTAATGAAGGATATCAGTGAATTCTCTTGCGCAAGGCAATACAAAAAACAAAGTACTAAAAATAGCCTCTCGAGGGGTCTCTAGAGTTCTTATGCACACATTTATCATAGCTCACAGAATATCGTAGCAGGAATGAACACAGAAGGTTATAGGTGCGGTGACAGATGGTTTAAGGTTCATACTGTTTTTCGCAAGGCTAGTTCTCGACTTCTTTAATTAGATAGCATAAGCTCTTTCCACAGATAGAGAAATAAACAACGGTAACAGTGGAAGTGTGAGGGGAAGTGGTGCATTCCCTTTCCCCCCTAAAGTATGTTCTCTGTCAAAGAATCTTTAGTTTGGGTGAGAAATTTTGGGAGGGATCAACTTATCATTTTAAATTATTTCACGTTCAAAAAGAGGGAAAGGGAGAAAGTAAATTTCCCTGAATAATTCAGAATTAAGAAACCGGACCACGATGAGTAACATAGCAGTATTGCTCTTCTCCATTTTGATAGGCATAAGTATTAAATTTAGTTAGTGCACGATTATGTTCCACGACATGAGGCCACGGTCAGGTCACCTTATTAGAGTCAGTCTGGGACAGCTTTTGTGTCCCCAGATTTTAAAGAACAGGATCCCAGAGAAAATGTCTAAGCTGCTCAGGAAGAATGGCACGCAGGTTTATGAAGACCGGGGGTTAACAACGGGCATCTTTGATGAAGCACCCTTTCCTAAAGCTTCTCAACTGGACCGGCGTCACTCCGAGGGCTGATTCGGCCTTTCGTAGGGGGGGTCCAACATTGCACGTGACTGATGAGTTAAAAGCCATTGTTTTTCTCTGGTGTAGACATATTCACTTACCCCCTATCCCTCCATGCCGCCCTTTTCTAGTCAGGAAAGGGCCCATGTTGAGAGTAAGGAATAGAATGACAGGCCCAGAAGTGTCCCCTCACCCCGTCTAAGGTCCAAATCTTTATTCCCTCGGAAGTGGTGTGGTTTGGAGAAAAGAGGGAAGGGGCTGAAGTCTGTTGCAGGGGTTTGTTTTTCCCCCGGAGAGGAAGTCCTTTTTTTAGATGCACTTGTCCTGATCTCTGCGAAGGGGGGGGGGGGGGGGGGGGGGGGAGAAGAGCTTCTCCCCTTAGGGGCCCGCCCAGGAGGGGGGCGTGTCTGTCCCCAAGTGCCCTCGGTGGGAATAAATCCGGGCGGGGGGAGGAGGGTGTGAGTTTCAGAAGCGGTTTCAGAAGCGGTTTGTGCGACGCTCTGTGAACGACTTCCTCAGGTCGCGGAGCTGAAAACGAAACTGGACGCCGCCGAAAGATTTCTCAGCGCGCAGGAGGAGGAGCGGCAACAGAGTCAGAGAGCGAGCGACAGGCGGCTCGAGCTGAGCCGCGAGCGGCTGCAGCGCCAGGAGGTGGGCGGGGCTCGCCGAGCGGACCTCCCCCGCGCCGCGGCCGGGAGTAGCCGGACCCCACACCTGTGTGCGAGGGCGGGGGGCTTGTGCGGGTCCCCAGAGGCGCAGAGCCGGGCAGTTCTCCGCAATCCGAACCCGGGACGGGCCCCGCTCGCTTCCTCCTTTGTTGACCAAATGGGCTTGCGGTCCTGTGTCGGTAGAGCACAGATCTACCGGCAGAGAGAACTGATCTGAGATTTGGAGCTGTCTTTCTAGCGCATTTCAGCCTAGAAGATGAATTTCGCTCTTTCGATTTTACTCACATATATTATTATTAGTGTTAATACTAATAGGACAGTACCTTGTATTTGTACAGCTGCTTTTCAGCTTACAGAGTTTTACAAATAAACATGGCTTTTATCATAAAATTTAGGACGTTTTAAAAAGCGGCCTCACCTTCATTATCTCACTTAACAAGCTCTTCTCATCCCTGAGGAAAATATTATTTTTGCATTTTAAAGACAAAAGAGCTGAGATGTGAAGAGGATGCGTGACTTGCCAACCTTGCCAGCCCAGTACTTGGGAAAATGGGAGTTGGACCCCGTCTCCAGATTCTAATTCTCCATTAATTCCTGCAGAGTGCAAGGCGGTGGTCATGAAGGCGAAAAGTTTCTCCTAAAATACTCTTGGTTTTGAGGCTAGTGGATATTGTAGAAAATGGGAGAAAAACCTTAAGTTCTAATGGACTCTCATTTTTTAATGTATGTTCACAAAAAACAAGAACTGTAAATATTCTAAGGTGAAGTCTTGTGACTGATTCTGTAAGGCATTGGCTGTATTTTAACAAATGCACCAATCTTAACGCAGTGCCTATAATCAGTGCAGACATTCCTCGGTGTAGGTTTCCTATTTGGGGAAGGGTGTCTCCGTCTCAGTGAGAAGAAAACGAAGTTTAGCAAGTCCTTCTGGTCCTGGAGCAATACCTTCCTTTTCCATTTAGACCCTGACCAACCGGGAATCGTGACAATTGTTCCTTCATGCAGTTGGAACCATATTCTAGTGAAGTCCTTTTCTTCTAAATTATGCCAAGTTAGAAAATGATTGATTCATTCTCTAAGCGTATATGAGCTCATTCTAGTTAAAGCAAATAGAAAGGTTTTCACTAAAAACAAATAAACAAACAAAAAGAATAACCTAAAGTAGATATCTTAAATCTCATTATTATATTGGGAGATATTAATAACTAAAAGAGCATACTTTAACCTGTGTATTAGCTATCTTCTCATCTTGAGAAGAAATATTTATTTTATTAGGTTAAAATCTGAATGCCATTAAGAATCTAATTCACTCCAGAAAAAGTTTACTATCTAAAATACAAATTAAGAATTAGAAGACAGATGTTGTCTGAATCCAGAGCTGGCTAGTGTCAAAGCAACAAACCTTACTTCAGTTGTTTAAACCACAGGACATCTTGAAGGTTATCTGGAACACGGAGGAGTGATGGCAGTTGGACTAATTGATCTCTACCTTTTTTTGTCTTTTTTTTAAACCTCTACCTTTTAAAAGTAATAATCACAATAATACAGTGCTCTGTAGTGAAGGCTCTCATTGGCGTGAATTTGTATCCTCTTCTCCCCCTTTTCAGAATGATGCAGGCAGGATTGGGTTTTGAGATATTTTGTGTTTTTGTTGCAATGATTTTTTTATCTTTTTTGGAGTTTAATTACTTTCACTAAGTCGCTTAACTATCATTTTGTAATAGTACATGGGAACTAGCTTATTCTGTGGACCCATTTGACCCTTGAAAATGAGGATTGGGCATTTTGAGCTTTTTTGGCATCATAAAACTTAACAGCACTGAGTAATAAAGAAAGATTTTCTCAATCCAAACCCTGTCCTCGACCCAAAGAATATTGCTTAAATGGATCAATTAAATGAAGATCTAGCAGATTTTCAGATTTTCAGTTGTATTTCAGAAGTATTCCTACAATATTATGTCCTCTGAATTTTATTGATTTCAATTTTTTTTCTTTCTGTTTACTTCAGAAGGAAAAGGAGAGCCTACGCGAAGAATTACATGAATTGAAGAAAGAAAATAAGTTCTTGAAGGAAAAAAATGCTCTTGTGAACAAGAAGAAGGAACATTATGAGTGTGAAATAAAACGCCTCAATAAGGTATTAACTGGGACAAGCTGGGGAGATGGAAGGAGAGGTCCCTGTATAAAGAGCACATTCGTACCTGAGAGTCACAAAAAAATCCGAGCTGCAGTGTTGTTCCCAGTCCTGGGAGCTTGCACAGAACTTCTCTGTAATTTTCTCAGTCACTCCTGTCTGCATCTTTCAGCCATACTTGACTAAGGAGGCTTTAAGGAATTAGTGTCCCTACAAAGAATCGCCATGAAAAAGAGAAACAAGGAGAAATTTTAGAAGACAGAAAGAACTTTTTTTTTTTTTTTTAGTTCAAAGAACCATATTAAGCGAGTGTGTTTTGTGAACAATAGCATACCTCTTGGTCAACCGCAAAAGTTTCCTGAGGAAACAGGCTGCTCTTTAAAATCATCACTATGGAACTGGCTGTGATGCAGACTCTATGGAATCATGCTAAATACCAGACCCAAGGCTGAGATGGTGGCTTTCCTGATAAGAAGCCTAAAACTCACTTTTTTTTTTTTTTTTAAGATTTTATTTATTTATTTGACAGAGAAAGAGATCACAAGTAGTCAGAAGCAGGCAGAGAGAGAGGGGGAAGCAGGCTCCCCGCTGAGCAGAGAGCCCGACGAGTCGGGGCTGGATCCCAGGATCCTGAAGTCATGACCCGACCCAAAGGCTGAGGCTTAAACCACCAAGCCACCCAGGCGCCCCCTAAAACTCACTTTTAATTGGGGTGTGGGGTCCCGATGGGGGCCGGGGGCTGGAGGGGCAAGTCTGTTAGAAAAACACAAGTGGTTAAATGCCTTTGCTTCAACTTAGCTATTTCAAGGGGCTACCTGTGAATTGCTTACCAAAGGATGACTAGGGAGAGTTTGTGCATTTGTGTGTCTGTGTGTCTTCGAGAGCTAACAGCTTCATTTTCCTGGGAAAGGGATTGCTGACTTGCTCAAGAAAACAAATCCTTTGCTGTTGATTTTTCAGAGAGCCACATCAGATGTGGACCATGGGAATACTTTTAGTACATGTTTGAGTCAAGATATTCATCTCTGAAGTTAGTGATTTCATTTTTTTTAAAGATTTTATTTATTTGACAGAGATTATAAGTAAGCAGAGGGAGGCAGAGAGAGAGGAGGAAGCAGGCTCCCCGCTGAGCAGAAAGCCTGATGCGGGACTCTATCCCAGGACCCTGAGATCATTACCTGAGCTGAAGACAGACACTTAACCGACTCAGCCACCCAGGCACCCAGGCACCCCTCAAGTTAGATATTTCTTAACCAAAATAACAGAAGTTGCCTTCTGTTATTAGGAAGGTTTTTTCAAGCAAATAGGAATGACCAATGTCATTGAAAATGTACCCAGTGCCTGTATTTTGGACTGTGCGTCTTGTGGTTAACTAGTGTTGAGAGGATCTTTTAAAGATCCCCCAAGTGTTAAGTTTGTGCCTGTACAGTTGACAGGATGCTTTACAAATGTGCTGCTATACTTGATCTGCTTGTGAGATCAGTTACTGATCAGAAGATGGGAAAGTAGTGACTAACTTCCTGAACAATGTACTTCTCTATCCTCTAAGAGAGGAAAACGATGTTCAGAGATAAAAATTTAGGGCAAATGAATTTTCCCTTTTATTCTCTGTTGGAAATCCTCCACAGATGAATTAGAGGAACGAACACTGAGATTATATTTGAAATCTTTCCCATTTGTGATATATTGTTTGATAGATTTTCTTCTGTTCTCTAATTCATTTCTGTAAGTGTAAGTGTTGGCACAAGAACATAAATGCTGTAGAAATTAGAACAGCCAAGAACTCTGTTTTTTGCTCATGTCTACATGTACCCTTCATTTTTGTGTATCTGTATCTATAGTCAACAGAAATGTTTTAAAAGTCAGTAAAGAATTTTAACCCTTAGGATTATAATAAAATTGAGAAAGTAAGAACAATTACTTTGAGTAAAATTCAGGCCTTAAACAAATGTCATCTTCTCACTAAGAAGATTTTTCTGGCCATTTTAATTAAAAATACATACCCCACATCTGATATTTCCTATTTTAATGTTTCTTTGTAATTTATTGCTATCTCATGTATGTTCAGTGTCTCCTATTATCAAATTTGTTTCCTGTCTCCCAATCTTAACTGTAAGCTCCATGGAGGAGGAGTTTTGCTGAACTGACTTCTCTATCAGGCTAGTAGGCACAGTACTAGGGCTCATGATACTTATAGTGGCCTATTAATATGTTTAATTTCCCTTAAAATCAGGAGAAAAAATGGACTTCAGGTTGAAAAAAGTTTTCATATTAATATTATTACATTCATCTTTATAAGAATGCAGTTATAAAACATAATTTTAATATGTATTCTTTGAAGACAAGGACTCACAAATATAACAGTCATAGTGTGGCCTAAGCTTTTCTGTTTTTTGTTTTGTTTTGTTTTGTTTTTTACGGCTATAGTCTGACTGCCAGCAACAGGGCCTTGCTCACAGTATGTTCTTAGATATTTATTGAATGGATGAATTAAATAAATAATTTAGCTAGTACATAATACGTTCAATAGCCAAATCTGGCTCTGAGTTTCCTGCTTTAGCAGGCATAATGCATTACTTATGACTAGTGGGAAAAAAAATAAAAATAAAAGGGCACTTCAAGCCAGAAAACATTTTGTCTGCCACATCTATACCATAAGGTGTCATTAAAAAAAACATAGATGTACAATGATAAACTATGAGGTTTTTTCCCTCATTTAATCATGTATTAGGGTCTAATGAAATGTATAAGATATTACTATTCATTTTTACACCGTAGATTTGACTTGGCTTTTCTTTTCTTTTCTTTCCTCTCCTTTCCTTTCCTTTTCTCTTCTTTCCTTACCACTGTAATAAATAGACGTTACTCAAAATGTTGATTTGGGTAGCTGATTGTGCATACCATCCAACACAGCATGGAATTTGGGGCCCAACCTCCTTGCACAAGCAGACCGCCTACTGACCCATTCACTCAGCAGAAATTTGTAGCATGTCAGTTTAGTAATTAACATATGGTTTTCAGAAGTTCACACAACTGTGTGTACTCAATTCAACTTATTTGCTTTGAAGGAAATACCCAAGGGCATTGTTTTCTTTGAGTTCTTAAAGAGAAGCCAGATGTTTAACCAAAGTGAGAGAAATTACCTGAGGCTAGTCAGCCAGTGCCACCCATGGGCAAAATTGATTTGTCCAACATCTCACCGTCATGAGATGGGTAGATCTGTTTAGTTTGCCTGTGCTGATAGTAAATTACTGTCCTAGAGTAGGTTACAGGTGTTTGTTCAAGGAAGTTGGAAAACCCCAAGATGGAATAAATGTTGATTAAACTCACCTTTCGTTTATGACTCATTTGTAAAATTTCTAGGAGCCTGAATAGCATGAAAGGTAGACCAGGAAATTCAAATAAAACAAGACCCACAAAAATAATCTTTTCATAGGGGTAGGATATGAAATCAGCATTTTTGATTTAAGTCTTATTTGGCTCACTCCATCCTAGATTCTCACCATTACAATTAACACATTTTTAAAAATTATAATATGATACTTCCTAAAACTCTGTAGCTTAGCAACAAATTCTAACAAAACATAAATTATTAAATGACATTTGTTGTTTTTTTAAGTTCCTCTCATTTCTCTTACAATTTCCTGAAAAATGGTACTTACAATCAGGCTAGACAGTACCCATAGGGTTAAAAGACATTCTTTTTTTTTTTAAAGATTTTATTTATTTATTTGACAGAGAGAGATCACAGTAGACAGAGAGGCAGGCAGAGAGAGAGAGGGAAGCAGGCTCCCCGCTGAGCAGAGAGCCCGATGCGGGACTCGATCCCAGGACCCTGAGGTCATTAGGAAATTCTTAGCCTGTCTACACATATTTAAGATAGTAACTGCTTTTCTTTTCCTATCTTAATAACCATATTGTACAGTAATGCAGGAAAGTAGTTACTAATAGTATCACCAAACGCACATCATTGAAGCTACCAAAGCAGTTTAGAGGAATTGAAATCTTGGAACTCTGAAAGTGAAACTTTTCTGTTTGTATAAAGGACTCATTTGATAATGAGCAAGTAGTCATTTTGTATGTGAGCTCCCAAACCACACCAGGATGAGGCGTGTTGTGTTTCAGTTTTCACAGCTATTTATTGAACTCGTCGTGAACTGAGGTCTTCAGAATAGAGGTGATGTCTTTTATATGATTTGACGAAGTATAGTAAATGTAAGAGATCATGGGCTAGTGAATAACGAAGGTAATCTTGTTGGCAATTCTAAGTGTCTCTTGTTGCTTTCACCTCCTCACCAGTGAAACCACTAAGTTGGGCTGGGTGTCAAGAAATCATGGAGCACTTGGGTGGTTCCATCAGTTAAGCATCCAACTCTTGGTTTCAGCTCAGGTCATGATCTCAGGGTTATGAGATAAAGCCTTGTGTTGGGCTCCACACTGAGCATGGAACCTGTTTGAGAGTCTCTCTTTCTTCTCATCTGCCCTCCCTGCCCCATATCTTGCATACTTTTGTGCTATCTCTAGGGAAAAAAAAAAAAAAAAAGAAGAAGAAGAAGAAGAAGAAAGAAAGAAAGGAAGGAAGGAAGCAGAGTACTCTTTGTACCCTGCAGTGGGTTAATGAATTTTTTTTAAAGATTTTATTTATTCATTTGACAGAGGGAGAGAGATCACAAGTAGGCAGAGAGGCAGGCGGGGTTGGGGGGTGGGAAGCAGGCTCCCTGCTTAGCAGAGAGCACGATGCAGGGCTCGATCCCAGGACCTTGAGATCATGACCTGAGCCAAAGGCAAAGGCTTTAACCTACTGAGCCACCCAGGTGCCCCTAATGAATGTTTTATTAGAGAATAACTATGACTGTGGCTAGGGCAGGGCACGGTATACTGAGGACGACAGGGCAGAAGAGCAGCAAAAAAGTAGATCTAAGGAATATAGATCTGCATGGGCTAATGTTTCCGTGGGTCTCGCTCTCTCCTATCGGGGGCAGGGCTGGATAGCACAACATCAGTCATGATGTCATCTGGGACCAGCAGCATCAGCCTTTGAGGAATGCAGATTCTCAGACTCTCTCCCCACATCTACTGATTCAGGAACTCCGGGGATAGTGCCCAGAGATAGGCACGTTTGCTACCTCTCTAGGTGATCCTGATGCTCTCTAAACTTTGAGCATTATTGATAAAGTATGTGTTTGACTGAAGCAGAGAATCTGAAGGAAAGTTATAGAAGTTTTCTTTTCGTGGTTGGCTTGGTGGCAGGGAGATGCCCAACATCAATATCAAAAGCCCTTCTAAATAAAAATGACAGTTGAATAACATAAGCATCGTCATGGAGAAAAGACAGAGATTCTGAAAAAAAAAATTGTATGCTAAAAAAGGAGAAAGAAGAAAAGTTATTCAGTCGGAAAGGTAGCATCAAAAATGGAGTTCTGTCTTGCAGGGGTCATTTGAGATCATTGTAACAATTATAGAGGAATTCATAAGATGTGGTAACTCTTAGCTCAACCGCATGCTTATTATATAACACAGGCTCTTCAAGATGCCTTGAAAATCGAGTGTTCTTCATTTTCGGAGGACTGTTTGGGCAAGTCTGCAATGGAATACAGGCATGAGGAGATGCGAACAGAAATGGAAGTTCTCAAACAGCAGGTGAGAAGTTGAAAGTGGCGCAATCATGTAGAAAACTCAGGGCCCATTGTTCATGCTCCTTTGGACATTTTTGGAAATCTTTCTATTCAAAACATGTCCAAAGTCTTCGCATTTATTTTCATTAGAATTATCTAATTTTTTTTAAGATTTTATTTATTTATTTGACAGAGATCACAAGTAGGCAGAGAGGCAGGCAGAGAGAGAGAGAGGAGGAAGCAGGCTCCCTGCTGAGCAGAGAGCCTGATGAGGGACTCGATCCCAGGACCCTGGGATTATGACCCGAGCCAAAGGCAGAGGCCTTAACCCACTGAGCCACCCAGGCACCCCTAGAATTATCTAATTTTAAAGCTTGATAAGAGAATATATATCAGCTAGCCCAACTCACACTTCATAAGAGGGGAATTGAGTTTCAAATGGGTGAAATGGTTTATCCAAGATTATACAGTTAAAAGAAGGGCTTCCTAATTAACCTTTTGGTGAGATTTTATTAGCACTGGTCTAGAGAGTTTCACGTGGACACAATTTATTTTGAAAACACTACCACCGCAAATTGTGGACCTTTTCAGAAAATGCTTGCAGCCAGGCTGTTATTCTGAGCTGTTGGCCTCCGGGCCTTTGAACAACACAAGCAGTGTTTAATACTCTGCACTGATCATAAGCACTGAAGAGCCAGCTCTGTGCACCGACAGCTACATGTGGATGGCACCACCTAGCAATTTATTGACACACAAGGCCCTCTTCCTCCCCACTCACCCAGCCTCAACCCCACGTGACCAAGTGGACAGAAGAGTAAAGGTGTTAGCTTCTACATGTATCAGCAACATGGGCTATAGGCACAGAGCACTGCCTGACTGATTTGGATCTAAATTTAGTTCAGCCAGCTGGAGCTGGCTTAGCTGAGGGGCCACCCATGCATATCATATCTCTTTTCCTGTAAGAGGTTAAATAAACTAATGAAGATAAAGTTCATGGAACAGTTCATGGCGATGTCAGTAAATATAGGATACATATAGGAATCCTATCTCTGAAGCACACATTGTCAGTAATATATTAGCGGTGGGGGAGAGGATGTGATAGAACAAAGGGCTGGGAAGTATGTCCCTGGAACTGATTTGTTGGCTGTTCTGCTCTGAACAAGGCCAACTCCAAGGATTCTTGATGCAATACGCGAAAGAATGAAGCAACTGCGTTCTTGTTGTTTATCGTTATCACTCCTAAGAAATAGCGTATCTGTAAATCTAGAAAATTCTAGATCTTGCACTTGATCGTAAAGTTGCATTTTCTCTTCTTTTAAGCCATTTGAATATTCGGCCCCATTACATTCAGGATCAAATACATGGTTTAAAAATAAACCTATGAAGAGAATAAGGGTAGTTTTCGGAGTATTAAAGCTCTGCCAAATTCTCAACCCCTAAAGTACCATTGCCACTAGCCAGGATTCCTCTGAAAAAAACTACTTCTTATGTTCAGACACTTGAATCATCTTTGATGCTCTCATATAATGGATCCCACATGCGAGAGAGTCACTCTTACACATGCATAGAATTTGCAGCAATGGTTTAGCTCATATTGGATGCAGACAATGACAGGTATCCTTTTTTTCATTCTCCCCAAGAGGTCCAGAATCCATCTCCTTAGCTTTTGCTAACTTTTTGCTAACTTTATGCATACACATTTTAACGGTGCACATTTTTAATTGGACACCCACAATCACTATATCATCAGGTGTCATGTGATACACTAAAGGATTTCAATTCACAAAGAAACTGAGCTAGAATCTTGGCCACCTGGCTGCAGTGATGACATCACTATCAGTGTTGTGTTTGATAAAGAGTGTTCAGTTCTGATTAGACGAGCTTCTCCCATTTCAAATGCCTCTGGTAATTGTTTACAGAGCATTAGTTTGACTCTGTCTGGAACTGAGCCTCAGATCTTAACCCAAACCCAAACCAAAACAAAATGTCAGCTTAGCTGGGTGTAGTTCCCTTGCAATGCTTCTGGTGGTTGAAACCTTAAAAATTAAATGTGTATATCTGCATCTAGATCTGTATAACATGTTTAATTTTTTCCTTTTTTGCCTATTACATGTTGTTCTATTGTTATCAACTTTAATAAGCCTCTAGTTAAAACGTGGTGCATTATTCATGGTGAAGGTGCAGAGTGCATTGGTATTAATAGACAAAAATCTAACTACTAGGTTCCCTTGGAAGTTGTAATTTAACTCATTGTCTTAAAGAAATTCCTTTGCCTTATTCCCTAAGCTTCATTTATTTTTATAGTTCCACATGCTAGTCTCCAAACCATCAGTTAACACTATGCCAGTTAAAAAGAATAATGATCAAACCTGTTTTTCTTTTGGTTTGATTTTCTGGAATATGTGGAATATTTCTTGCAAAGCATTCCACTAAAATATTGCTACTTTTAAAAAACTGACATATCCCCAAAATTACTGAGGCCAATTGTGAATACCTTTTAACAATCATACTTGGCTCTTTCACATACATGAGCCTTTAATTTCTATTGCATATTCAATTTACTATTTATATTTGGAAACTGGCATGCCAATATTTAGTGGCTTCACTTAACAGCTATTGCCAGTAAACTGTCTTTTAGAACTTCAAACACTATTCCTACATCAAAGCTTTGTGTTGGGGATGGATGGCTTGCTCCAAAATAGAGATACTTAACACTAGGCAAGGGGAATGCTTATCACAATAAGGAAATATGCAGCGAATAATGGGTAAGGGAAATATTTTTTTCAAAATATCCATGTTGTTACTTTACTTCTGAATTCCTGACACATACTCAAGGAGGAAAAAGTTGAGAACTGCCATTCTAAAAAAAGCAAGAGATAAAATTATGGCCAGATCCATTAGGATGGAGTCTCATCATGAAAAAATAGTGATGAAAAGAGGATAGGAATTACTCAGATTGGACAAGCCCAATGATTTCTTCTGAAATCATTTTAATAGTTTAGAGAAAAGGCTGCCAACAGTAACAAGTCAATATTTCCTAGGTGCAAATATATGAAGAAGATTTCAAAAAGGAGCGATCAGACCGAGAAAGACTTAATCAAGAGAAAGAGGAGCTGCAGCAAATTAATCGAACTTCTCAATCCCAGTTGAACAGGCTGAATTCTCAGGTATAAGTCAAAACAAAATAATCTTTGCCAGCACATGTGTGTGGGTTTTTTTTTTTTTTTCATTAAAAATATTCAAGACTTTGGCTTCTGTTAATTGACATTGATTTTCTTTGAGAGGTAAGCACCTGGGATGAAATCATTCTTAAACAATCTTGTAAAGAGATGAAAATGACTGGCGATTTCTTTTAACTTAAATCTATTAAGGAGTTACCTAAGAAATTGGATTCCAAAGTCTTTTATAAAATTCAACTCTTTTGATCTTTTTCTCATAATATTTATCTTGGTGGAAAGGGAGTTGAACTACTTAATACTCAAAATTCAAATCCAAAGCACTCCAGCATCGTGAATTTGTTTCTACAACTCTTGTCATTTTCTTTGATGGGTCATATTGGAATGTTCCTGTCTTCCAGAAACATACATATTTCTAAAAGTTATTTATAGATATAAAATACAGTGAAATCGAGAATTTTATTCAGTGGGTTCCCCGATTAAATGTAACTGGATCACTCTCAAGGAAGCCACATAATGGTAGTTTATTGGAATAGAATATATTAAATGTAAACATATTATAATTAAATGTAATAGGATATATTAGAAGTAGACTCAGGAAGTGGCATGATGAGTAAATATTGATGTTAATGAGGAAAATGTAGCTAACACAACTTTGGCTTAAGAAAATGAACCACAGAATTTTTGATTTGCAAAATCATTCAGTGCTTTTCAGTAAATAGGAAGTTGTTGTGGGATATACTGTGACAGCTTCAGAGCTGCAGGATTTTTAGTCTCAAAAGAAATGTTTAACTATTTGTCATCCTCTTCTTCCAAATACAAAGTATACTGTGAATTAAACTCAATTTCTTCTGTGACATATTTTCAAGGATTCATTTGGAATTCTTAATCTTACATGCAAAAATTATTTGGCCAAACCATTTTCTAAGAAATTAAAAAAAATAAAATAGTCATTAAAGTATAATAAAATGCTTTTCTGAAAATGATTCATGCACCTTACTTTATACAAACGAGGAGCGAGGAAATGTTCTGATGACTCTCGGTGAGGAAATCACTCTTGATTTGTATCTCTTATGTGCAAAGCTCCGTTAATTTCCTCTAAGTTGTCACTGCACTAATTATTTTACTTCCAGCCAGATTTTAATTTGCTCATTCCACTATATTAAATTCAGATTGATGATAAATCTGTGTCTAAGATTGGCAATGTCTTTGCCATTGTAGACGTTCTAGTGCTTCCAGGAACACATAAAAATCTAAATAGAGACTATAATCCACAAATAATTTTTATTTCTCTGTCATCTGTAAACTAACTTTTAATTGATATCAGCAAAATAATGCATTGTCTACATAGAGTATGGTATAATTGTATTGATAAACTAAGGGATAATCTTTATGAACCTTAAAATTACCAAAATTTTTCTTTAAATGATGATAGTCCAAGCATTTATTTTTCATCTTTTTAAAGATTTATTTATTTAGGGCCCTTGGTGGTTCATTCGGTTAAGCTACTGCCTTCAGCTTGGGTCGTGATCCCATGGTCCTGGGATTAAGACCCACATCAGGCTCCCTGTTTGGTGGGGGGCCTGCTTCTCCCTCCCCTTCTGCTGCTCCCCCTGCCTGTGTTCTCCTGCTTGCTTTCTGTTAAATAAATAAATAAAATCATTTTAAAAAATAAGGATTTATTTCAGAGGGAGAGAGAGCTCTCGTGCATGCATGAGTTGGGGGAGGGGTGGAGGTAGAGGAAGAGGCAGAGAATCTCAAGCAGACTACCTCCTGGGCACGAGTCTGACACAGGGCTCCATCCCATGACCCTGAGATCATGACCTGAGCTGAATTCAAGGGTCAGACACTTAACCAATGAAGCCACTCAGGCACCCCCAACCATTTATTTTTCAAAAATCTCATTCACTCTAGTCAAAGATATAGTAGATGGCTTAACAAACTTTGTTTAATGTATTAACAGCAAATCGAATGCCATGATACAATAGAATTGGCATGATGTTATTTGAATAGCGTATTATCTGTGGTCCAGAAAAGGAATTCTTAGGTCAAATTATTCTGGCACTAGTTTCCTGTGTACCAGAGTTTATACATTCTATTGCTAAGGATGTTTTAAGCCAATGACTAGTAAAATAGGAGTGTGGTAAAGAGCAAGATACTTAGAGATACTTAGGAGTAGGAGTAGGGGTAGAAGCTTCATGTCTGTCCCTGCTTTGACAATCAGGAACAACACTGAGCAAGTTCTCCAACTTTTCTGCGCTTCGTTTTCTTCACCTGTAAAATGACAAAGTTGAACCAGATGGTCTCTAAAATATTTCTTATAATTCTAAAACCTCTGTCTCTAAAAGTAAGTTTCTAAATCTCTTAGTATACTCACCTGTGAGATATATGGATGATGGTTTCCACCACCTCCTGACTTCACAAAGTTGTTCTCAGGGTGAAATGAAAAAAAAAAAAAAAAAAAAAAAAAACCCTATACAAAAACATCTAGTTCGGGACATGCCTCACAGGTTTTTCACAAAATGATTTTAGTCTGTTGGCAGGTGGAGTTTTTAAACAGAGTCAGTTAGTTACATAATTAACATGCCACATTTAGTCCCTTGTAATTTAATTTTGATGCTTTATTTCTCCAAGGCATTTGTTATATACCGTGAGGAACTAAAAGAATGATCCTTGCTATTAAAGACTGACAATATAATGAGGGAGACATATATAGCCTATCCATATGGACTCCTTATAGTCTATCCTTGTGGATTCCTGATAGTCCTTAAGGATTCCATATTGGTGTATCTGTCTACTCACTGAAATGTATCTGTCACCCCAAAAATCAATACTGGTGCCACCTAAGTCCATTTGTGAATATGTACAGAGCAGAAAAAAACTTGAGTCACCTTGCACAATTGTTCCCAGTTGAGGTCCAACAAGGCCTTGCCTCCTTGCTTCAGCTCTCAGACTATAACAATTATCTTTTTTGTGGTTTATTTCATCCCACGTGTTCTCATTTTTGTCCTTTTTGTTGGTTATTGCTTTGCTTAAAATGCCCCCCACAGAGTGCTGAGGTGCTACCTCATTTCCTTTAGCACAAGAAGGCCATGCTGTGCCTACAGAGAAAAGACATGTTAGACAAGCTCGTTCAGGGAATAACATGATACTATAGGCCAAGAGTTCAATGTTAATGGACCAATAATCTATATTTAATAAGATGCCTTTAGCAGAAACACACATAAAACAAGATTCTGTACTGATCAGTCAGCAAAAATGGTCTGACCAGAAGCTCGTAGGAACCTAACCCTGCATTTCCCGAGGAGCAGTGGTTGCATTCGCCACTTCATGTTCATGGTGACTTTACAGAACATAACTCCTGTGGGTTATGAGAACTGATTGTACACAGTACACATTGGACTATAAAAAGTCACATGGAAAATGTATAATGCTAAATGGGAGGACAAAGGAAGGAGAGTGGCGGGACTTGAAACAATATCATTCAGTGGGGATATATGCCTTACATGGATGAGGAACAGGGTGTGTGGGGATGACAAGAGCATGACTAACGAGTCAAACAAAAACGGCTTTCTCTAGTTGTGTCGGATGTTGAAAAACCGCAGGGTGGGTAACTCTGCTGGGCCTTAAATAGGGAGAAGCCATAAAGTATAGCAGTGCGACATTGGACAAGTTCCTCAGTATCTCAGAGCTCCGTGTCCTCATCTGTAGAACAGGGATAATAACACTGAGTACCACATAGAGGCATTGGGAGGAATCAGTGAGTTATTACATGTAAAGCCGTAGATCAGTGTCCGGCACGGAGGAAGTGCGTGCACAACTTCTAGCATTGACTGTGGTAGCTCTTCAGTGTACAGCAGACGGATTCCAATTTTGCAATAAGCCGTGGAAGCTGTTTCTGTGTCTATCTCTTCCTTCCTCTATCTCTTCCTATCTCTTCCTTCTTCTCTACATTTATGTCTGTATATCAGAATATCAACCTAAAACTGAGAATGACAGTTGTTTCAACAAATTGAAATAACAATTTAAAATGATTCCACTTTCCAGACTTTACTTGGGTTTTCAAGATAGAATCAACGCGGGTCTGGAAAATCCAAAACGTGACTGTTTTCAATGGCATGACTGCTGTATCAGTGCTTCACTCCTGGGGCTTCTGAGCAGATCTTGACAGCTGGGTCAAGAGTAACTTTAGAATGAACCATGTGGACTCTTTCGATAAACAAATGCCTTTGTTTTGTCTGTAGATAAAGGCTTGTCAGATGGAGAAAGAAAAACTCGAAAAGCAATTAAAACAGGTACGTCACTCCTTAACCTGAATTCACCAATCTTCTGATTGTAGTTGAAATGGCAACATTAAGTTCTGCCCCCACATTTATTCCTGGGCACAGCAGTTCCTCATGGTTGCAATTAAAGATGTATTCAGGCTCTGCTACAGATGTTCAAGAACAACCCAGGCTTTGCTTTAGGGACTAAAATGCCAGTGGATAGATAATGCTTACATTCCACCAAAGCCTCTCAGCCCTAACACTCATGAAAAACACATGCTTTCCAGAACATGTTACCAGTAGCACATGCCTTAGCGCATAGAAGTCTATGGGGATTTTTTCATAGACCCATGAACACCTGGTAAGTATATTTCCTAGGTGTTTCTTGCAGTTGCGTACACAATGTACAGTGGAAAATTACATCAAATGTTTGTGCCTCTTCAAGAAAATACAATATCTTCTTGGCACAGAAGTGTTCTGTCCTATTGGTTCTCTAGTAGGCTTCAGGGATGAATATTATTTCTCTTAATTCTTAATTTCCTCTCTGGACTTCCATTATGCTGTAGGAGTCTTGTTAAAACTTCTTTTATGGTTTCAATGGCTGGTTCTTCTTAAGTGAGGACTCTCTGTGAAGATAACTCAGACACATAAAGTTCAGTCTATACCATTTAAGTGTTTCTGATGTCTTCAACATCAGAAGCTAATCATCTTCCCTGGGTGCCTCATTGCTGTCAGCCCAGAGGTCACATCCGTGCTCCCACTATGTTGAGTTGGAATTATGAAAGAGTTCGAAGGAACCTTAAGATTTCAGCCAAACCTGGGGTTGTATAAAGCAAGTGTCAGTGTGACTCCCCAGTTTCACCCACTTCCAGTGAACCAACGACATTATCCTCCCCCAGATGTTGTTCCCGATGTGTAACTGCGGCTTGAATTCCCACGGGCAGGATCCATGTGCACCAGCAGGCCCTGGAGCTGCACGGGATCAACAGAAGCCCCCAGTAAGTAAGAGCCTGCGTCTCAACACACGAATGCTTATATTACCTAGTAGGTGCCAGTATTTTTTTTTTTTTCTGGTAGAAATGCTGTCTGTCTCTATAATTTGGACACACACTCTTGTCCACAGAAAGAGCCTCTTTTTATCTTGGCCTCTAAGTTAGAGAGTTACAGTGGTCATGGTACACTCTACACTTTTTGGGACACGGAATCCATAGGACACACGTGGATACAAATAAATTCACTGAATGGCATCAAATTGAGCTGTAATTCATTGAACGATCACACAACATTTTATAAAGGCCATTTTAAATGACATACCTGACTCTTCCAAAAGAGGGCTTTTGTGCATAAAGAGAACCAAAATGAATATCACAAGTCTGAGAGATGCCTTTTTCAGTTGTAAACTTATATTGAACTACTGGATATGGCTACATCTGTGCAATATAGTCTTTGACATTTTCCAATTAAAAGGATATTCTTAAAGGATCCCAGCAAAAGTGACCCACTTAAGTTGCTCTCCGTGGCTGTGTCTAGCCAGGCAAAATGAAATGAACTGTGGAGCAATTATTTGTGAGTTGAATTGATTTGGACAGTCAACCTGAATAAGCCAGAACCAAAGCATCCTTCCTTCCCTTCTCCATAGCACTATTCCCCCCACCCTCCCCCACCATCTGGACGCTGGTCTCTACTCTGTGTTTTGGCTACATAGACAATGTCTTTATGCAGGAAAAAAAAAATTATGCATTTTCTGCATTTTGGAAATGCTCAGGCAACTCCCCTCCCCCTTACTTTGTGTTAACTGTGTTTTTAATTATGCAAAGAATCTTGAGATTTTAACTGGGATTTTCCTGGCAGAGCACTTACGGAGAGCATGAATCTCTTGCTTGCCATACTTTTGTATTTGAGTGTGACTCAAAGCCCTTTTCCCAAGGGAGGAGGTAATGACTCTTTGGGTGGCAGAGGCATGTCAGAATTTAATGAGCATCCCTTCTTTGACCCTGGAGTGACACACAGCACACTGCTGAGAATTGGGTTCTTTTTGTGTTCTCGCCCGTTGTCACTTCTGTCTGCTCACCCTGCCCCGTTTCCTTTTTTCTTTACCTGTCTGCTTACTTTTCAATCTTTACCAGAAACACTTCTGGGAATCCCCAAACACAGCTATTGTTCCTTAAATTTTTGTCTTTCAGAATGTAGAAGTAAATTAATATTGTGGGAAACATAAAGAGATAAGAGTTCACTTTGGATTGAGCTCCTACAGGTGCAGGAATTGGAGAAATATTCTTGTGAAAGGTTAACAATAAAACCAATGAGTCATGCAAGTTTATCTAGAAGTAAAAATGACTGTTTTCTTCAAATACTCATTTATGAAAAGAAGACAGAAATTCACCTATTATAAAATCTCATCAGACTTGCCCAATCAATTATAAGAGGCAATACCTTGTCCAGACCATGTAAAATTATCACCAAATAAAGTCTTGTATTTGAAAAAGATTCCAAGCCATGTATAATGGCCTACATTATCAGGCAGTGTTCAGTCAAACAGAATCTTGGTGTAACAGTAGAATTTCACTCCTGGAGTTCATTTTAAAAGAACAGTTCATGCTTTATGCTTATTTCTAAGCCTGAATTAAAGGACAAGCAGTAGTGTTTGTAAAATTACAGTATATTTGCCTTCTTTTGGCAACTCTCCTGGAATCTAAAACTGAGGCTCACGTCACTTATCCTATGTGTTCTTTGAGACATCTAAAAATAAACGAGGAGATAAAAAACAGAGGTGATCTCATTTCCTCTTTTAGCTTTTTCGTGGACCAAAATGAGCCAAGAGCCTAGGTGTCTGAGTGGGGGTAAAGTGGGGTCAGACTGTACTAAATGCAGAGTTTCTTAGTGTCTTGTCAGATAATTGAGCTTTAAGGCAACTTTCAGTGGTCTGGCAGCCCCTGCAAATTCTCCCTGTTGGCTTATCGGTAGAGACATTTTCAGGAGTTATTTCAGGAGGTAATTAATTAAGAGAACAAAAGATCTGTATTCTGTGTGTCTTGGGAGGTGGGGAGTAGGAGGCAGGGGTGAGCACTGGGAGCAGAAAGACAGACCATCCTCATGGGCAGGGGAGGCTGGGTTGCTCTGTTCCAAGTGGCTAACTATAGAGGTACTCCATCTTGGATTTCTCTATCTCTGACTTGGAACTCTATCTTGAATTTCGGGTCAGTAGTTTATGATTTACTCAAAGTAGTTGTGTTCTTAACTGGTGAAGCCTAGAAGAAAATCCCACAAGAAAAATCCAAGTCTACCCTCACCTCTTACCTCCTTTCTAATCTAAACTCTCTGAACGATCTAGAGAGTACTTTCTATGGAGGAACAGAACGAAGAGAAAGATCAGCCCTGCTTCATTGTCCTGAGCCTCTGTAAGCGCTCTCCTCACTGAATGGCTTAGATTTCTTCCTTGTACCCCAAAACACTAAACTTGTCACTGTTCTCTTGGTCTCTCTGTTGTCTCCCGTGTGAGTGCTTTAAGCGCAGTACTTATTGATGGTAAACTGCTTTGTTTTATTTATGGACTGTAGTAAGTTTTACCGAAGTATTTATATTTCTGCAGATATCCCAAACACATCTGCTTAAAAAAAAAAGAAAAAATGCCACAACCCCAAAGTAGAAGGAACTCTGGCCAACACAAAGTGGATTTGGTGGGGGAGGGGGGGGTTGGGAGATGGGGATAGTGATGAAGGAGGTAAGAGAAATAAGCAAGATTGGCAACAGGTTTGGATAGAAAGGACTTTTGTGCTGCCTACGTAATAAAAGCCACATAGTATAATTATATTTTTAATATGCCACTATGTTTTGTTTGAAGTCCATATTGCTATAATAATGTTTTATTGTTCCACACAGCCAGACTATCAGTGGTATGCTCCTGACCAGTTTCCGCCAGATGTGCAGCACAAGGCAAATGGTAAGACCACAGCTGTATTGAGCATTCTTTCATGTTTACATTTTAATGGGATCTTTTTGGGATGTTTACTCAACATACATTCATTCGTACTCGAGGAGGGCCTTCTATAAAGTCGTGTTGAATACACAACTCTAATTTGATGCACCTGGGGTTAACTTGAATTCCTTCAGAAACAGAAAATGATCGAATGCAGAAATGTAGGAATCTCAGTTCTGGCTTCTGCTCCTATTCCAGGCTCGGAGTCAGTATTCCATCTGGGGCTAGAAATGAAAACTTCAAGTGCAGCTATACTGTAACAACAACAACAAAGCTCTGGGATTCCACTACAAAGGGCAGATGCACATCCACTATTCCAGGTTGAGTTTGCTAGACAGATGTTTTAAATGTCACTGGCAGACAGACAGAGGAAACCAAAGGCTCAGAACTGTGTTCCCAAGTGACTAAATGTCAGACTCCAAGTTTAGGCCAAGGTAGCCCACAACACCCACCTCTAAGTGTGCTGGGGAAAAAAACAAAACAAAACAAAACAAAAACACTAAAAAGTCACCTTTCAAGTACTCACAATGGAAAACTCTTTTATTTTTCTTTGGTTGACCGTTCTCCTCTTCTTTCCAGAATATGCCACACTTTCTCCTGCTTGTTTCTGTGCTCTCATGAGATCACTCAGGAACAGGCTGTATAAACTGGGCTATAACTGTAATCCCACCTCTATTCTCATCACAAGTCAGCCATGCCTGCTACGTGTTTAAAAATCTCAAATGACACACACCTGTGACCCTACATTCTTAATTACCAGAGACTTTAATCTATCTAGAAAGGCTGAATATGAGCCATATTCCAATTTCAGGCCATACTTGAAGCTTGATCTCATTTAGTTCAGATCTGAGATCATAGAATTCTAGATTTTACTACAAGGAGCCCATTATGGAGTAGAAATAGAATGCCAGGGATAACACATGTGGTTTTGTAGATTGTGTACTTCACAAGTTCAAGTTCTGTAAATTGAGCTTCCTAGAGTTGCACAATACACAACCTGGACAGGTGTCCGCAGCAGCACTAGGAGTGGCAAGGGCCATAGCTTATAGCAGCTTTATAGAGAAGAAAGATAAAAAGTGAGAACTCTATAAAAAAATGTCTAGGTATGTATCAGAAAACTGTAGGACTCTTTTTCTTCTGTTTCTACTATGAATACAACCATTGGTTTTAATGAAATTCTTGGGTTCCAGTCATAAGAGAGAGCTTTTATTAGAAAGACATACTATTAACCATAATGGTTGTTGCATAATGTCTGTGTTTTTGAAATCCATTGTTGTATAATAGCTGAGCTGCCACCCAATTATAATTTTCCACTTCATATTATATTGGTCTGAAATGAATATTAAAGGTATTTTCTCCCTGAATTGGAGTTTAACCACTAGAAAATACAATTATGCAGTAGAGAATTCAGTAATATCATAAAGCCATTTTTGTATCACTAATAGATTCTTCTTGGACCAGTGTAATAGAAGCTAATAATTATATAAGGTAGAAGTGAATTGTGATGACCTTCAGAAACTAAATTAAATATGTAAAAATAGAATGTTATAGGCAGTATGTAAGACCTAATGATTTTTGTCTGTTGGGAAGAAACATAATGAAGTTTGTGTTGCATAAACATGCTGTGTAAGAGTCTACAGATGTAAAATTACAGTAAAATATAAACCTCTATTATGTAGCAACCTGAGTATTTTTAAGGACATTGCATTAATCTTCACAGCAATGCTATAAAATAGGTTTTATTATATTGTACCATTTTACAGATGGGGAAACTGAGGCTTGGAGAAAATTAAAGTAGCATGCATATATCACACAGTTGATGAAATTTAGTCCTGGGATTAGATTCTAGTCATATAGGACTTCAAAACACCTGTGCTTTGAATCACATCCTATAGTGCCCTCAAAAACCTACCTCTCTCACTATATTAGAGTTTTCTATAATGACAGATAGAAAATGAGAATGGGGATTTACCTTGCATAATTATAGAACTTAAATCTAACCCCAATAATCTTTTCTTCCTATGAAGCCATAACATGTGTTATCTGTACTACTCATTTGGTATTTTGAATATCACAGGGAAAAGACAAGGTATTATGTAAGATTAAGTATGTAATAAATATGTTATGAATCAATGCATGCTTTGTCAGCCCTTGTCGAAACTGATGGGATATGTTGCTGTTTGAACCCTTTCCTTCTGCATACCAGCCCAGCTCTGCAGACGACTGTGGCTTGTCTGCAGCAGGGACAAGGGCTGATCAGGGATAGGGAACCACTGGAGAAATAAATTCCTTACTCAGGAATCTACCTGTTTTTGATTTCTATTTCTCCTCTTCTAGCTTTCAAAGCTGATGCTATCTCAAGGTTCAAGCCAGTTTGGCAAAAACTCTGAAATCACCCTTGTCAAAAAAAATCCCTCGTATGCCATTATTTAACTTCAGGGGTGGTTCTTATTTTTCTTTATGTCATTTAATTGGAAAGCTCGTAGATCCAACTCAATTGCTCAGAATTCTTAAAAGTAACTTTGTGGTATCGTTAAATAGTTTGAAAAAGTTTTTGTTAAGCAGACATTTTTGTTATGTTATTACTCATTGTCTTAATACTTGGCTAATATGTTTATCTTTCACTATTCACAAATACACTGCTAGTCAGCACACCCTGTGTTTTGGGCTATAAATACCCAAACTCAAACAATCAAGAAAAAAATGAGTGGAAAAATTAGGCTCTGTTTCTGGTAAATTATAAACAGAAAGTATTTTTAAAACTCTTATAAATATTTATTCATTTAATAAGTACGGAAGTTTTCTACTTGTATTTCAGTGAAAATAACCCTTTCAGAAATATGGATATTCAAATGAATATTAATCTGTGTGCGTGTTTTGTACATTGTCCTAGTTCTCAGTTTTTATTAATTTCCTATGACTCCCAACAAATTTTACTTTTCTGACCCCAATATATATAGCACATTGTAGTATGATCCTAGTATCTATCCTTATAATTCCTCTTACGGGAATCTAACCTTAAATAGTGGCTCTGACATCTACACGTGGAAGCGTTTGCAGAACAGTAGCCTTTTGGGTAATGAATGATTAAATTGCTATGATCACTAGATCCTCCTTTAACATGAGGCATGAATACATGGAGAGCTTCGTATTTCAGGCTCAATATTTAAACGTCATGAAGCGTAGAAACTATTATAGTCTATCCTCCTATTGACAAATATAGCTGGAAGGGTAGATGAAATTTAAAATGCTCACATTCCAACCAGGACACAGCGGCCCAGGAGGACCTGAGCTGTGGCCCATCCCCTTTACTTCCCACCTTTCCACTGGAAAGGATCTTGAGTGTGAACTTGCCTACAGCCCAGTTGGCACATCCGTATGTCCCTCATTACACTACAAACAGCGTAACATAATGAGGGACTTCAGGCCTGGGCTTCAGGCCACATGAGGCTGAGAAGCAGAAACAGGATCACTTGGGCAGGAATTTTGAGGTTCCTCATGTAGGTACGAAGAACTTGTTCTAGAAGGAGGCAGGTTTACAATGGGGAGGAAAGTGGCTGGAGGAGGGCCAGAGCAGGGTCCTCTAAAAGTGGGAAACAAATGAAGGGCTTCCTGGCCAAAGAAGAAAGTCAGTAGGTACTGAGTACTATCATGCAGTCTTTGGGTCACCGTATTTCCAGCTTTGCTCTCAGTTACATTCTTTTGTTTTTTTGTTTTTTTTTTTTTTAAGATTTTATTTATTTATTTGACAGAGACAGTGAGTGAGAGAGAACACTAGAAAGGGAGTGGGAGAGGGAGAGGCAGGCTTCCTGTTGAGCAGAGAGCTTGATGTGGGACCCGATCCCAAGACCCTGGGATCATGACCTGAACTGAGGCAGATGTTTAACGACTGAGCCACCCAGTCGCCCCATTTTCTGGTCATTTTAGAATGCTTTGCAGACACATTGGAAATTAACTCTTCTTACAAAAACTCAAGATTTAAATAAAGGTTTTTAAGGCATTTAAGACTTACTTGGCTTTCTCTCTTCACATTACTAAATAATTGCATTTTTATATGTTGAAGTCTATAGATGTTAAGGGGTTACTGTTTCTGTTAAGAAACATGATTTTATGCAGAACATTTTAATCTCATTTCATCTGTTATCAGAATGGGATGCAAAATGACTTCCATGTTTCTAGAACAATTATGGCATTTTAGAGTTAGTATAACCTTGAAAACATGTTTTTTGTTTCTTTCTTTGTGAAATGTCGAAAGACTGTGTTTTCTAACTATATCACATGCCAGTCTCTTCTGTACCTTCCAAATTTTTCATATGCTGCAGAGCTGAACTTTGTCTAATGAGCTAGAATTCAATTCTTACATGTTTGGAAAGACATGAAGTGTGGGCACGTGAGATTGTGTTGTGAGCAAACATAATTATTTCTTTATGATATAAGAGATCAAAGCCCAACTATTATAATTGGTCTTTACTAATGTCTAGTAATAACTAATTAACCGAATACTGACTAAATTCCTTTCCTAGGGCTACCATAACAAAGCACCAAATACTAGATGGCTTAAAACAGCAGAAATTTTATCCTCTCATACTCTGGAGGCTAGAAGTCTGAGCTCCAGGTGTTGGCAGGGTCATGCTCCCTCCAGAACCCCTAGGGAAGGTTCCTTCCTTGCCTCTTCCTGTTACTGGTAGCTCTAGAAGTTCCTTGGCTTTGGCAGCATAACTCCAATCTCAGCCTCACTCTTCACATGGCCCTCTTCCCTCTTGTCTGGGTCTGTGTCCAAATTTTCATCTACTTATAAGGACTCCAGTCATATTGGATGAGGCTAATCCAGTATAATCTCATATTAACCTGATTATGTGTACAAAGACCTATTCCAAATAAGGTCACATGCAAAGGTACCAGGGGTTAAGACATACACATTTGGGGGGAGGGACACACAATTCAACCCATAACATTGGCCATGTGCCAGAAACTATTTTAGGCATTGTATATATTTATATATTAGTTCATCAAAACCTTAGAGCAATGCTATGGAATGAGTACTACTGTTGTTCCTGTTTTAAAATTTTGGAAACCAAGAAACAGATAATGTCACTCGTCCAAGACCACATAGCTGGTTATTGGCTAGGACACAGACAAGCCAGGAAGTCTGCCTCCAAAGCCCATGCTGTAACCACCAAGCAATATGGACAACTCCATGCTACATTAAAATATAATAGTGTCATCATTTAGATCTATTCTATTTAAATAAATTCTAATGGATCTATCCTGAAAGCCAGAATCTGCAATTCTCAGTTTGTGTCTTTTTATAACTGTCTTTATAACTGAAAATTACAGATAATTTTACATCAGTAAAATGGCTGGATTAGTTGGATTTTTTGCAGTGGTATGAAGAGATATAGGAATCAGCATAAATAGTAGAAGGTACTTAAGAGATGTAAGAAAGAAGAAACTTGGACACTATACTTGCGTGATTTTCAATACAAATGGATAAAATACTAAGAATATTTTTTTATAAAATATACTTAATTATCTTACCAGCAGTTAATAAAAATAATCAAAATTTAGAGACAAATAGTTTTCTGTCTATTTCTGGATTTTTAGAAAGAATTGCAGGAGAAATGCATCCTCACCTTATAATGCCATAAAGGTCAGCTTAATGGTAAACTAAGTGGTTTTGCGAAGGGACATTAAATAAAGTGTAAATGTATAATTATATGTACAGGAACATATTAAAACACAGGTGGTAAATATATTCCTATGCAGACATTGATTTATAAGCAAAGACTAAACATTCTGATTAACATCTTATATAGATAAACATAGGTAGGTAGATAGAACCTAGATGAGAAAAATGCCCACAGTAAGCTTAGACTAGTCACAATTCTATTAGGTGAATAAAATTGCAATATTTGTCTTAAACCGAAGATAAAAATCTGTAGGGAAATGAGGTTTCTATTACATGTCGCATCCCAGCTGGGAAGAATGTCTACTTACCTACGTTTCCATACTGTTGATGCTTGAGCACGCACGTTCTGAGGTGAGTGGGCATGTAGAGAGCAGAGTCCTCCTTTTACCTCTCTGCTGCTCTGGGGCACCTCCCCTCGTAGAGGACTTTAGATTCAGCCGATCCTTGAGATAGAGTCAGACATGGCCTCTGCCACCAAGATCTGTGGGTCCTGTTCAGATCACTTCAGCATCATGGGAATTAACCTGCACTCTTGTGAACATAAAAGCATAGAGTGTAACGCATACCATTAATAAATAATAAGGCACACAATCGGTTACTGGAACTCTTTATCAACCAGTAAGGCAAAGCGGACTGTGTCTGCACTATGAGAACCCATGTTTCCCTGGTGGCATTTCTCTTGCCCTGCCATTTGAACCGTGGAGCCAAGTCCGATGACAGAAGTCTCTTCCCACATTCACTGTATAGGCACATTCTGTCTTCCATTCAAGAAACTGAAGACCTATTTTTTTTTTCTTTTGTTCACATTTCCATTCTGCCACGGGTCCTCTCAGGGGTCACAACCTCTCTCTGCTAAAACATGGGAATACTGATTTCACCTCTGTATCTATTTCACAGGAGTGCTATAAAAACTATAGAGAAATTAATTTTTCTTAATGTTTTAAGATATCTAGGGGTAGGTATCATAAATGGATTAAATCTAAACTTTAGACTGGTAAGACCAGTGGATTATACTTCTGGGTCCAAAGTCATGCTCTCACCATATTAGATACCTTTTTAGTAAAATGGGCACCATTCTTAGAGGAGTATTTTATTTAAGCCTGGAAAGGAAACAGTTCATTAGTTTGAAAGTTTGTTTATTTGAAGTACCAAGTACAGGGCAACAAGTGTAGAACATTTAACATGTTCTCAGTTGTTATCATGGATAAGAAAATACCTTACTTCTTGAAATTTGTATGTATTTTTTTGTCACCCTGAGTAGATCTCTTTGATTTTGTCTTCCCTATAGTGCTCATTTGTGGTATTCTATCCTAGTCTTACTGAAATATACCACGTTTTTCGTATTGGTCTTCATGGTACATTAACACATCTTAAGTACAGTGATCTTTTCTATTGCTCTGACAATAATGTACCCTTTGCCATACTTAAAGTAGTTTATGTGGTAATTATCTTCCCTGGGCTAAGCACTAAACCTAATAGTAACAAATATGACTTTCCTAAGCAAATGCTTGAGCTACCAAAATGCCAACAGAGATAAGAAGTAGTACAGAATATTCCTCTTCAGGCATGAGTAGAACTAGGCCACAGCTGATTTCACAAAGTGGTAAGCATATGTCAATGCTTAAAATAATAACCCTCCATTTCCCGCCTCTTGATTTTTCAGTGTAAACTTGTGGGAGCTCATGAATAAAATATTTCTCTTTATCTTTTTTTTTTTTTTTTTTTTTTTCGCCAACCTCAAAGTTTATGTTAGCCCTGAGCCAGAAGAAGAGAAATAAATTTTTAATTTTTAATCTGAAACATTTCTCTGTTTTTCATAGGTTTCTCCTCAGAAAAGAAAGTCAATCAGTAGAAGCACACGCAAGTAGAGGAACACTCGGCCCAGAGGGAGAGCTTGGCTGACGACCCTCATTTTTCTTTTTACTGGTGGCTTATGTTGACACAACTGCACATCCTCTACTCCATGATTCGTGCGTGGTGGTGTTTCCCTTTGGCACAGAGAGAGGAAAAGACTTGGGACAGCTAAGATCCTGATCAAATCTGAGAAGCCAGCATTACACAACCAAATGCAATGTCCAGTTTCCTCGAAATGAGATTTAGCAGATGGATTATGCACCATTCTTTGAAACTCTCTTCAGCATATTGCTGTTGGACTTACAGAGGCTGATCTCATGATTTCAGCAACTCCACTTTTGGTACAGTAATATTCTATGTTGATTGAAATATATATTCCCTGGGGGAAGAGTTACTGCAGTTATAAATTTGTAACATTGCTCCCATGATTTCTGTCGGGGCTTGGTTCTTTAGCCAGTGTGACTAGGTACTGTGCTCGTCATTGTTGGTCTTGGTGAACCTATGAATAGGACTGAAGACATGTATAGACCTCCTTAAACTAAATGGATGGTTCAATCTGAATAAAATGGTAACCTTGAAACTATGCTTTGAACAGATCATTCCCATAAGGCAGATAGAGAAATTGTGAGCTTCCTTCATTCTTCGGTGGGATAGTTTATGAAAGACAAAACTCCACTGTGATGTTGATGGCTTCGCTGTGTTCATATGTACTGCAGTAGTAGTTTGGAGACACATGGATTTAGGGTGGAATCTGTTTTTATTTCCCATGGATTTGAGTAACTATTGATGAACAACACGTCTGACTCCTCAAACCTATAAAATTGAGAAATGAATGTATCCAGATTCTATTGTAATTAAATTTTACCGTGACATGACAGATGTCTAAAGACTAAGCAGATTTAAAAGTATTACGTTCATCCATTTAATAAGGTTTCTGCTAGGACCAACTGGAGGTCCTCTTTGTGAGGAGATGTAGAAGTGTGAGACCCATGGATATATGTAATCCTAGAAGCACCTAAAGAAAACTAGGAGCATCTGCTGAAGCTGCAGTCAAATGAAACCATCCGACACACTGCTGAAACTCTGAAACTCTTTGGCTCCAGCTTCCAGAAGTTAAACTACTTATTTCCAGTTCAGACTCTTCTTTTTTTTCAACTCCTGAATATACTCGCAGCTTTGTGTAATGGGAAGGTGAACCAGCCTTAGAAAGTTAAATACTTTCAGCCGGGGTCTGGCGACTAGGAAGATAATTCCTGAGAAAGAATTATCCTTCCTTACATTAATTCTCCTAAGCTTTGTTTTTGCTGCTACTTATTAAAGAGACAAATCATCCTTGAGCAATTCTTCAGCATAAGTGAATCAGAAAAACAATGGGGTTTACAAGTCAGTTTCATCAATGGGGTTTACAAGTCAGTTTCATCAAAGCTTTTTTTTTTTTTTTTAATTTCCATTTCCTCAGATTTGTGGAATAGTCATTTCAATAATACCTTTCAGTGGTGGATTAAGTTTGCCAACTGAGATGTGCCTATAGGAATAAAAACTGAACATATACGCAAAACGTACCCTTTGATAGCCTCATTCTAGGTTAATCCAACAGCAATAAAACATGATTTAACCATCCTATTACTATTACTGAAGTCATCCTATTATTAATTAGCAAGTTGGCAAACATTGGCAAGATTATGCAAATGATAATGTAATGGGAAAAACTCCAATTTAAGTGAGACCTAATTTAATTTGAATTCCCAGTGGGTGACTGCAAATGTGGGAAGAGGACCCCTTGCCCAGAGTGCAACAAAAGAGAATTTCTACAAGAAGACAGATTTCTACAGCCCCGGCCCAAGAGCCAGTCAGTCCCTCCTGTGTTCCTCTTTCCAAATCATTTGTTTGGGGACTTCTGTCTCAGCTCATGCTTCATCCTCAGCTGTGGCCCTTGCTTCATTATCACACACAATTTCTGGAAATTAGGTGAGGAATAGCTGTGTCCCTTTGTAGGAGAGGAAATCATACCACACAGTCTCTTTTATTGAGGAAATGGAAGACAAGGGCACATTTTAAGTTTTTGACAATCATGGAGAATTTAACCTTGAAGGTATCACATGAAGAAAATGATGTATTCACCTTGTCTTGGTTGTGACATGAAGTAAAAAACAAACAAACAAACAAAAAAAACCTTCCTTCGGACCTTCAGGTCTGGTTAAGTCTGGGAGTTCGGCCAGCCTCTGATGCTACTAGCATAGTTTATTTTTACTCCATTTTTCTGACAGAAAGGATATTTTGGACTAAATTGCTAATATGAAGCATGAACATACTTCCAGGTGATTTTCTTTATTTACTGAGCTCTATCCCTTAATGTTCAAGTGCATTACATGGTGGAAGTATGGGTCTGAATGGTCACTTTCATGTATTAATACTTTTACGTAGCTCAGTCATAAATGAAATCATATCTAAAAAGACATATGACCTCCCAACTCAATAATTCAATTTTACAAATTTTTTTTTAAATTTAAAAAAAACAAACAAACATGGTGTGCTTCACCAATTCATGTGTCATCTTTGCTCAGGGGCCATGCCAATCTTCTCTGTTTCACTCTAATTTTAGTATATGTGCTGCCTAAGTCAGCACAACAATTATTAGATGAATACCCACTTGTTTTCCAAAATGTCTAGGCAACAGCAAACATCAGCCCATTCCTTTCTTGGCTTCCAAATAACCATTCCTCCCCCCCCCCCCCCCCCCCCCACCCCCCTGGAATAGCACCTGGGTATGCTTTAGGAAAGTTACCCTTTCCTCATTGGACCCAGTATGATCTAAAGTGCCCTGGCCTGTTCTAGTCAAGAGGCAACCATGTGATCCAAACCAGGCTAACTGGACACCCTGTTGCTGAAATTTGAATTTCAAGCCCGCATAGTCCTGGGGAGGCCATGGTCCTTACATTTGATCATGTTCTGCAAGTTTCATATATTTGATGTGAGTAATCCGGTGTCTCTCCAATCAATTCTTGAAGTCAGAGTTTCTCTAGTTTGAAACAAAAGAACCTTAAATTACACACGTGAGAGTTAAAGCTCAGAGACTGTCAAGGATATTGTGAGGAACACATATGTATGTTACACACACACATTTTTAATGATATATTTTAAAGTGGAAAACAAGCCTTGTAATAATATAATCAGATAAGTTAATTCAAATGTTATGCTTGCCAGTCTTACAAAATATTACTTTGGATCATTGTGCAGTATATTTTAATATCTTTAAAGTGGAAAACACCATAATAAAAAATAAAATACAAAAGCCCCTTAGGAAAAGCCCCCTAGGAAAATATTTTAACTAGGCAAACTTGGGAAAAGTTCCAATGAAATAAAACCACCAAAGCCCATGTCTAACTTCCTTATTTCTTTTTCTGAAGTGCTAACTTGCATGTAACTGATCATTTACATTTTCATAGGTTGTTAATAAATAAATTATAGGAAATAGGATTCTTTTGTGTAAGAACAATACCAAATGAATTCTCCTTTAACATCTCAGTGGGATGATGGTTTTTTCCTCAGCAAAGTTAAACTCACATTATAAAATTCCCATTATTCTGTAGCAGAATGTTCATTCAAATGCAGAGTAGTTCCTTAATGAGAAGTTAAGATAAAATTCCTGAATGCTTCAAAATCAGTATAGTTTTATTTATATTTGATCAATTCTACACATATCCTAATTCTCATCTTGATCAAATATCTATTTTGGATGTTATCCTTTGTCAATGTCATTTACTAGAAATTTGTTTTGTTTTTGTGAAAATGTGTGTGCAGTGATGGGACATGCAAAAGCAACAGAGACACTTTCTATTCTTTTTACTGTCTAAGGAGAATTATTCTAGCAGCTGTAGGCAGGAGGCTCTGAAGCCAGGGTGAGTGAAGCTCCTTTTAATTTCCAACATATTTTTTGGCCTTTCAGTGTCTTCAGAAGTATCATATTTTTACGCAAAGCACAGAAGAGAGTCAGAATTTGGCAATTTATACTGAGCAAGATATTAACATATTCAAGTGCTCTAGCAACATTTTATAAGTTTTCCTTTTTACAAAAATGTGTTCTTTCAATAATCAGCAGAATCTAGAATCATTTCCTATGAAAGGACAAGTAGCCTTTAATTCACTTTTATATTATTTCTAGCTCGTTAAGTTTCTAGCAGTTTGACAAAAATCCATCTTTCCCATAAGGCATTAAAGGTTAGTCTCAGAATATAGATTCATTATTAAGAAAACTTACAAAATTAAAATGTATTTTTTTTAAATACAGGAAGTGGAGAGCCAATGTTCTGACTTAAATTAATTTTTTTTCCCAGTTTCATCATGTTTTCCTAAAGAAAATTATCATTAATACTATTCTGCAAACTTTTAACTTTCCTTTGGTCGTTCTTTCTTGCTTCAGCACCAGATAATTTAACATCTATTTCTTTCACCTCCTCCACCAACTGGGGAGACAGGATGTGTGAAATTGCTTTCCAGTCAAATGAAAAAAAATCAAGTAAAAATAAGTTATTATGGGTTTTTTGTTTGTTTTTTGTTGTTTACCAACAGAAGGAGTCAAGGTAGCTTAAGACCTCTTATCCCAAATCCTTCAAGAGAGCCACTTTTATCAGAAAGAATGTAATGAGTGGGTATAGCAACATTTTATAGAAAGAGTATGGTATTGGAGTCAGGCACAGATTCTGCGCCTGGTTATACCAGCTGTGACTATGAACAAGGGAGCCTAAACTAGTGAACCTCGGTTTCCGTAACTGAAAAAGGACAACAAGAAAACAGTCTCAGAAGATTTTTGTAAAAACCAATTCATATCACACACGTCACGTTTCTCCCTAGGTGGTGGTTGGGATTTGTTAGCTTCCTTCTGCTTATTGTGATAGTGGAAGAAATTTCTCTTGGGTAACATTTCCCAAAGTGTGCTTGGTAGGTGGGAAAGTGATTTTAACCCAGCTGTGCAGGAGAGGATTCCCCATCTCCATGAATGTAAGATGTTTTGTCCAACTCAGCTTTTACTGTGGGACACTTCTCTTATCTCTTCATGTCACATAGCAAATTGCAAAAGGTATATCGTGGATTGTTCTCACCGTGTCAAAATGTTATGTTATGTTGATAAGGAGAACATACATAGAATTAACACAAAAATCCGATGCCACTCAAGATGAATCTCTGCAAGATAGAGGCATAAAATTCCAAATTCTCTACTAAATTTAGATATATTAGGCTTATTAAAAGTTAGACCAAACACGGAAAAGGTTATGATACCACATATCATTAAGATTAGCTTCTTGTGGGGTGGGACAGGGTAGAAGGACGAAAAAAGGAGGTAAATAAAAAAAGAGGTATACACCTTGATGGGATGGACAGGTGCAGATGATGGGAGGAAGCCCAGCCCCATGAATGGGTGTGATATGCCAAATAAAAGGTGACTCATACAAGGGAAGATCAGTTTGGATGGAAGCCCCAGCAAAACCAACAAGGAGTAACAATGGTGTTCACAGTGAACATGACTGAAAATGGATCAAAGCATGCAGATTGAAAGGGTTATCCTGATCCAGAAAGAGTGAAACAAAACAGAATATCTGGACACATTCTGAAAAAGCTGTACGATAAAGATAAGGTAATAATCATAAATTTGAAAATCCTCATACAGGTTTCCAAGCTAAAAGAAAATCAGTCGGTCTACAAAGGAACAATAGAGGGACACCAGCCAATCCTGGACAATGCAACATACAGGAAGATAATGGAGTAGCACTTGTCTTTTTTTCTTTACATTATACTCTTATTTTTCATTTACCTTTTCACTCATCTTTCAAGTATCAATGTAAATCACATACTGAACGTATATAAATAATACACTGAAATTATATTAAATTTTATATAAGTTGCTCTATAATGCCCTAGGAACCTCTCCTAGAGTTTATGTTCCAGTTTTGCAAATCTGAATGGTTCATTACTTTTATAATATACAGGTCACAGTTCAAAGCCAAAGACTGAGTAAACAGTGTTTATCTTTTCAATCTGAGAGCATTTTACATTTTGGCCATTGCACAAAATCCTTATTTTTATTTTTATTCTATCTTGCAATTCAGAAGAACTTCAGGTAAAAGTCAGATTTCATGTTATCTCCCTTAAAAAAACAAATCATATCATGGAAGGAGAAACTGAATCACACTGTAGATATAGAGTTACCAACCTAGTATAATTTTTATATAATTTTTTATATAATTTTCTAGTTTGTAGGGTCCTGATGAAGCCAAACTTACATATGCCACTTTATGTAGGGGAATTTTGGACATTTTAGTCAATATTCTAGAGTCAACCATCTTCAAGCACATTCTTGATAATAATGTCTGCAAGGCACCTCCAGTTTCCAAAACACAATTAAATTGTTGATTGGTTTCATCAAGTTCCTAATTAGGTTATTTCAAAAGTAGAAATATGGGGCACGTGGGTGGCTCAGTCGTTAAACTTCTGCCTTTGGCACAGGTCATGATCCCAGGGTCTTGAGATCGAGTCTTACATCAGGCTCCCTGCTCAGTGGGAGCCCTGCTTCTACCTCTCCCACTCCCCCTGCTTGTGTTCCTCTCTCGCTATCTCTCTGTGTCAAATAAATAAATAAAATCTTTAAAAAAAATTAAAAGTATAAATATTCCATATATACACCTGATGTTATTAAAGTAATAGGAAATTAGTGGTAAAAAGCATAAAATCTAAATGTTTTTCCTTTATAATCAATCTGTGAAGACAGCATATATATAAGTATTACATATATTTTTTAAGTAGAGCACTAAATAGATGATGAAAATATTCTAACAAATGTAAAAATGAAAGAACTGAGCTTTAGATAAAACTGTTTTTTTCTTCTGGTAACTTTCTGAAAGTCCTTTTGTACCAATAAACATGCCACCTGGTACCTTTCAGATTCTTTTTTATTTTTTTAAGATTTATTTATTTTAGGGAGAGAGAGAGAGCCAGCAGGGGAAGGAGCAGAGGTGAAGAGAAAGGGAGAGAATCTCAAGCAGACTCCTAGCTGTGCAAGGCTCTATCCCAGGACCCTGAGTTCGTGACCTGATTGGAAATCAATAGTCAACAGTGTAACCGAATGAGCCACCCAGGAACTCCATTAGATTCTTTATAAGGGATATCCAAATTGATTGCTAAGGATGTTACATGTCACTCGTAAAAGTTAGAAATAGTCATGCCAGTGTGGCTTTTGCATGTTCTTGGACAGAGGATTGCTAGAATCAGAAGGAGAACTCAGAATGTAGTGGCCCTAAAAAAAATTCTCCTTGCATTCTCATCTAAGCTCCCTTCACAGTCTTCTGATTTCACTAGTCTCTAGGAGTAACGGGAAAGGAGCTGGCAGACTAAGAGAAGATGGAGGGTTAATAGGTGAGTTCAAGGAAGGGTGACATCAACGAACACCCATCATCTGACACATCCATGACCAAAACCAATGAGCATCATTTAGTTGAGAATCCCAGGAACATTACAGCCAGAAGCCAACTTAAGTGCCAATGTCTTTGAAGCCTTGAGGTCCTCTGATAAATTAGCACCTAGGACAAGCTACATGGTAACCATGAACAAGGCCAGCCACAGATGGCAAAATGCTATCTGAATGGCTCATGGAATGAGTCATCATGTTCTTAGCACAGAGTTCACAGCCTAAGAAGTTTCTCTGTTCGTTACTAGCATAAGGTCAGCTTTGAGAACCCATAGGAAAAAAATGGCTATCTTTGCTCTGCTGTACTGGCATTCACCAAAATCACTGGATTTTCTTCTTTTACCCTTTACAAGCTTTCTTAAGAAAAATAGTTGCCTTTTTTCTTCACTTTTTCCTCTATTAACAGTTACTGTCTTTGATTTTTTGAGGATGATACTTGACTGAGGACCTTCTCATTATTGACCCAGCACCAGCCATGTTGAGCCATGTGGCCCTTTCCTCAGAGGGTGAGGACTGTATTCCTAAGCTTTCTAGATGGCTGAGAGCACCTCTCTGAGCCAGACCAACTGTCAAAAGTCAGAGAGGATCCTTATAAAATATTGAAAAGAAAATACTGTGACCCAGTATACTTGCCAAAATCTTGTACCATGAGTTCCTATATACAGGAGCTCAGAAAATATATCACCCATGTGAAAGTCTGAAAAAAAAATGTTTTAAAGATACTTTGCAGCTAAAGAATATATTCTAGATGGATTAAATAGTAAAAAGAAAAATATAAAACCCTAAAAGCAGTATTTACCAAAATGGAAGAAACAACAACTAAAACCAACTTATTCAATCTATAAAACGCAACTATAAATATGTAAATATACATGAGGAAACATGTATGTAAACATGAACCATAAAAATCATAAATACTATATGTGGTATTTACATATAACATATAGGTGACTATTTTTTTTTAAAGATTTTATTTATTTATTTGACAGAGAGAAATCACAGGTAAGCAGAGAGGCAGGCAGAGAGAGGAGGAAGCAGGCTCCCTACTGAGCAGAGAGCCTGATGCGGGGCTCGATCCCAGGACCCTGGGATCATGACCTGAGCCGAAAGCAGAGGCTTTAACCCACTGAGCCACCCAGGTGCCCCGGTGACTATTTTTAAAACAATATAAATATGTAAACACTTACAAGAAATACATATGTATATCAAATATGATGGACAATTATCTGAAACTCTAATGTATAAATAGTTTTAATAAATCTTTAAAAACACGTTTATTTAATAAATATTTGTTAAGGAATTACGTTCTATGCTATCTAAAATGAGCCTGGAATTTTCATGTATTACTAGTGAGAATGTAAATTAGTTAAACTTTTCTGGAAAGCAGTTGATGCCATGTATTATGTGTTTTAATAACCCTCCAGTCTTTGATCCCATAAAGTCCTCTTCTAAGAATCTAAAGAGTCGGTAATGTAATCAAAGGTCTACACGAGAGTTGTTAAATAAATTAAGAAACATGTAAGAGCCATTTGTTATTATTAAAATTATTGGGGCGCCTGGGTGGCTCAGTGGGTTAAAGCCTCTGCCTTTAGCTCAGGTCATGATCCCAGGGTCTTGGGATTGAGCCCCGCATTATCGGGCTCTCTGCTTGGCAGGGAGCCTGCTTCCTTCTCTTTCTCTCTACCTGCCTCTCTGCCTGCTTGTGATCTCTGTCAAATAAATAAATAAAATCTTTTTAAAAAATAAAAATAAAATAAAATTATTTACAAAACTTTAACATATTTGAATGTTTATTTAGCTCTAAGTAAAGAAAAATCACCATTTTAAAACATGGATTTAGGTTCATAATTCATTATCTGCAATTCTGAAATTTAGAAAGTCCAAGTAATAAAAATTATTTTGTAACTCATTTAATAGCTAAATATGACCTGAATTCATATAAGGCTATTTATAGTCCCTATTTATCTTATTTATTGTGAACTTCAAAATGTAATATTAATGTATTTGATTGAAGGGTCCTACCCTAGCCCACACTGGGGATATTATGTAATATATAGTTATATCATATTATCTTTACATAGCTAATCAAGTCTCAATTCCCAAGCATATTTTGGTTCGGGTAAAATTTCAGGTAAGAGATGGAAGACCTATGTACAGTCTCAACTAAATATATCTATATCTATATAAATATATATATATATCCATCTTTGTATTTATTTTTCATTCTATCTAGAAGGATGGATGGAAGGAAGGGAGAGAGGGAGAGAGGGAGGAAGGAAGGAAGAAAGGAAAGGAAGGCTGAGGAAGAGTACAGGTATGAAAAAGAAGGATTTTTCTAAAATAGTAGTTATCTGTGAACAGTGGGACTATGGGTGATTTTATTTTCTTTTTAATGTTCTGAATTTTATAAAATAAGCAAGATTTTAGAACAAAGAAAAATTTTAAAAATACAGAAAATTATTTGGGGAGTATTTTATATTACAAGCTCTTCATGGAAAACACAAAGATAAATTTTTTAACCAATCTGTGTTTGAATTATCACAAATTTTAAAATAGTGAGGGATATAGTAATAGATACTCAGTATAAAAATACATGTATCTATATATAGCTAATACTTAATTTGAATTTAGGTTGTGTTTCTGTAGTCATGTAAATATATGATACACACACATACATTATATATGTACAGTTTTCTCTCATGAGATCTACCCTGTCCATTTAAAAAGGCAAAAGGCAACATCTCTCATGCTCTAGATTTTCTCTCATGCTCTTTTTCTCCCCAATCGCACTTACTATCTTCTAACATAGTATATTTACTAATTTATCATGTTTATCACTCCTGCTAGAACATTAACTCACAAGGGCTTGGATCTTTTCTCTTTTTTGTTCACAAATGTATCTCAAGCACCCAGAACAGTGCCTGGAACATATTAGGCATTCAGTGCATATTTGCTGAATTAATTAAGATACATATAATTCCAAAATACCCAATAACAAAGAGAACAACACACATTTTAGTAATTCATAGAATGTCAGACTTCTCAGAATCATATTATCTGAAAGGACCTTGCGTGCTCTTCAGTATAGATAAATATGGCTTAGCTGAATATGGTTTTAGGACATTACTCACTTTCTAAAGGTTTTCCACTGAAGAACCTCCAATGGCAAAGCAAAAATGAAAATGTTGACAACACAGACACTTTTTGGAAGATTTCCATCATCAGTAAGAAAAATTTAGGACAATGTTGCCGTTGTATCTATTTGTTTTCATATATAAATATTGACTAAAATTGAGATGTCAGAAAGATGTGCCATACATATTCTGTGACTCCACTCTATTTATATTCCAGACATTCCATATTTCTTAAGGAATATGCATTCTGTAGTTTTAAGACTTGAGAAAATAGTTTCTTCCTATTTTAAAATCTTAAGAACTTATTTCTAATGATGTTAGACTGCAATATCATACGTCGTCAATAGGTGCCACCACTTCACAGAATTTACCAGAATGAGCAAATTTTTTAGTTCAACGTCCATAAGTTAATTAGTACATTTAAAAAGGAGTATGATAAATGTAGAAGATGCATTGAATAGCTTTATTTAAAATAAGGATATTTTTCAATGGGAATCTAAGAGAAGTAAAGTTGCATAGATAAATACTACCAAAAAAGCTTTGTGAAATTTCATAAACTCCATAGAGGATAATGGATGCATCTTAGTACAGCACCCATTATTTTCCTTATGTTCCTAGAGTTTAGGATACTAAACTTGCTATTACGATAGATTATGCTACATTCAAACTTGAATTTTTTTTAAATGAAAAGATATGATTGTTTCCAAACATATTTAAATCACTCTCTTTTTCATTTCAAAATTTTATTTAAATTCTAGTTAGTTGTCAAGTATTTTTGTAAAATTGGTTTCAGGTATAGAATTTAGTGATCCATCACTTACATATAACTCAGCGCTCATCTAAAAAGTGCCCACCTTAATACCCATCACCCATCTAGCATCTGCCCACCTCCCTCCATCAACCCTCAGTTTATTCTCTATAGTTAAAAGTCTCTTATGGATTGCTTTCCTCTCTTTTTTTTCCCCTTCTCTTGTGTTCACCTGTTTTGTTTTTTAAATTCCACATATGAGTGAAATCATGATATTTGTCTTTCTCTGACTTATTTTGCTTAGCGTAATACATCTTAGTTCCATCCATGTCATTGCAAATGACAGGATTTCATTCTTTTGATGGCTGAGTAGTATTCCATTGTGTGAGTATATATACTTTATATATATACGTGTGTGTGTATATATTTTATATATATATACATATGTGTATGTGTGTATATATATATATATATATATATATACACAGTTATATGCATTTCCATCATTTGGCTATTGTTGATAATGCTGTTATAAACATTGGGATGCTTGTGCCCTTCTGAATCAGTATTTTTGTATCCTTTAGTTAAATACCTAGTAGTGTAATTACTGGATCATAGGGTAGTTCTACTTTTAACTTTTTGAGGAATCTCCATACTGTTTCCACAGTGGCTAACACATACTTGGAAAGATGCTCACCATCACTCATCATCTGGGAAATATAAATCAAAACCACTTGTGCAAGATACCACCTTGCACCTGTCAGAGTGGCTAAAATTAACAACACAGGAAACTAACAGATGTTGGTGAGGATTGGGGAAAGGTGAACCCTCTTGCACTTTTTTAAAGAAAAAAGTAATAATGGCAAAATGTTGTGGTGGAAAACACATGGGATTTGGAGTTAGAAAGATGTAGGTTCGATCCCAGCCTTTCCACTTACTACTTGGACAATCTTAAACAATTTACTTGACCTTTTCTTTTTTTTTTTAACTCAGGGTTGGTATATCTTAATCGCAAGGCTTACACATCTGACAGAGTTCGTGGAAGATTAATAATGCATATAAATCACCTGATACATAGGAGGCATTCAAAAGTTAGTAGTTATTAGCTGCAGTCATGTTTCAGCAAAGCCTCATAAACTACATTATTACCATGGCATAAATATGGTGGTGTTGAATGTTATTATTAATAGTTGTAATATTAAGTTATAATATTAATTTTAATGGTTTCTAATCCACTATCTAACATTTGAGAGGTAAATTTATTTCCATATCAGATCAACTTCCATTTAGCTTTACTATTCTCTCGTTGGAAACTGAATTTGTACTTAGATTTAACTAATCTGGTGACCCAACGAGGTAGGAAAAAAGACTCATTCCAAATATCGGACGCAAAGGCACTTAAAGCAATGGACTTCCATGGCCCTGTGCATGTATTTTTGCTCCTGCTCTCAGGACACCCCAAGTTAGGCATACCATCATTGTAGGTCAAAGTTCAAGGGTTGAAGAAATGAAGTAAAAGAACATCCCCTTCCTCAATCCCACCCTTGACATGATAAACCACTTCAACCTAGTGTCCCTTATAGAATTTTTCCCAGGCCCAGAGAACCAGAAAACAAAAGACTGCAGAGGTGACATCCTCACATAAAACGACCTCAGAAACTTCGGGGCAGGCTTGGACCTGACCAAGGAGAATAGGAAGGACGCCCTGCTACTGAGGGTATCATTCCTGACATGCTCTATGCCACTGCCGCCATCTGCAGAGCACATCCTGACAAGTGGCTGATCATGGACTGTATACAGCGTGAGCATGGGTGAAGCACTGCCCAACAGTGATGTCTGCGTGAGTTTGCCAGGGCTGCTGCAAAGTGCCACACACTGGGTGGCTTCAGTGACAGAAGCTTCTCGTCCCACAGGTGCAGTGGCTGGTGATCTGAGATCAAGGTGCCAGCAAGGTTATCTGTTCTGAGGGATGTGAGGAAGGATCTGGTCCTTGCCTATCCCCTAGTTTATGGTGGTTAATTGACCATTTTGGGGTGTTCTTTGGCTTGTAGAAATAACAGTTCATTTTTGTCTTTATCTTCACATGGTCTTCTCCCTGTGTGCATGTTTGTGTTCAAATTTCTCTTTTTTTATAAGGACGTTAGTCATACTGGATCAGTGGTTCACCCAACTCCAGCGTGAGTTCATCCTAAGTATAATTATATCTGCAATGACCCCATTTCTGAATAAAATTGTATTGTGGGGTACTAGGGTTAAGACTTTGACATATAAATTTCGAGAGGGTGCAATTCAACGCATAACAGTGTCACTTTAGAAGTGGCTCCAAGATACCCTGATTCTATGGTCTGAAGGTTTGTGTCCCTTTCCAAATTCCTATGTTGAAAACCTGAAGTTGAAAGTGATGGTATTAGGGCCTTTGGGAGGTGATAAAGTCATGAGAGCCAAGTCCTCATGAATGGGATTTGTGCCTTCACAACAGGCTCCAGAGAGCTAGCTTGCCTTTCTATCATGTGAGGACCCAGAGAGAAAGAGGTAGAAGTTATACAACTCAGAAGAAGGGTCTCACCAGAACACAACTCTGTTGGCATACAAATCCTGGATTTCAGCCTCCAAACTATGAAAAATAAATTCCATGTGGCACTGACTGAAGATAAGGAGAAAATCTACCTTAAAAATGCCAAAGTTAGGGCTAGAACTCTTATTTGGCAACTTGGAGAGCTAGCCTTGAGTAATGGCAATAGATATTCTGAAAGAGTCAGCCATCTTGCTTTAATGAAAGAAACAACTTCTGTAGAGAATCCCTTCACGGCAACAAAAATGAAGCCAGAAAAATGGCAATCACCATCGCTGTGTCATTTCTGGCCTCCAGGACTCTTATCTTGCAGTTTTTGTCTTCAGATTCTCTTCCATTTGTTTCACAGTACTTTTCAACACATTATTTGGTTGAAAAGAGAAAAACAAATTCATGATATCCTCAGGCTTTCCTAATGAAAACGGTCTTGCAATAATGACCATCCGGTTTTGAATTGGGTCTTTTTCTTGGACTTACTTAGGATGAACACACTTTCTGAAAGAGAAGCAGAGGGGATGACTGTAGGGACCAGGTCTTCCTCCACGGTGGAGAAGCCCAAATATTCACAAAAGCTGAGAGCATAAGGGTGCTCAGCACATGGTGAGTGCTTAAAAGAACACCAGCTGCTTGACTGAAGTGGGCTTGGAGTAGATCTTTCCGGATCAGTCCATCTGGGATTTGCGCTTACCTGGCTCCAGCCCACATGCAGAGTGAAGAATGGCGACCATGCAAATACTTGCATCGTGGGAAGAGGGCTAATCGAGGTGCCTTTGTGTGTACAGTGAAATAGCATTCTACACTGGTCTTAGTGTTTTGCATTTATATGGGCACATTCAAGACATCATTCCACACCAGCCTAGCATGTAACTAGAAGGGGAACAAACACATTTTTTCCAGTATGACAGAGCCATAACTAAAGGGTGCCATGGAGGCTATGTCACATTGATCTCAGCTAGTCTTTATTTTACCATCTGGCTCCTTTTCTAGGGCTCCCTCAAAAGGGATACCCCTAACTAACCCATCAGGGCCTTCTCTCCCATACATCAGTCCATGTAGAAACAACAAAGGAAGTCAATTGTGCTGATTTTCTGTGTAAGGCCCCATACCAGGCTTGTTAGCAGAAGCCTCCTCCTTCACCCAGCCTGGCTGGCCTCCCCTGCGCAGTCAGGAGTCTTCATTTAAGTCCCTTTTAATGAGAGGAGCGGCTGGAACTCAATAGGCCCAACCTTCCTCTTAAAGGGACTGAGCCCCACCCTCCCACCACAGCTACTTCCAACAGCATTCCTAATAAGACTCTGTAATGTTTCCTATGATACTTATTCAGCGTCTCCACATTTTTATTTTCGGAACCAACAGTGCTATTTTTCAGAGTAAGTGTTACGTTAAACTTGTCCATTTGAAATAGGACCCTATCACCTACTGCTTTCCCAAATTACCTTGTAGAATGAAGGCCACACATTAATAGGCCGGTTTCTATACGTAATATATAGTAGTGAAGGCTTGGTCGCTCACGGATGAATATTGGAAACCCCTTCACCAGTTCGAGCTTATTCCATAGGAGATCTAATCTACTTATCATTTCATTGGGTTAAACCTGTTCACTGAGGAGATGTGTTCAGCAGTCAAAGAAAGAAAAACAGTGTCTAACAGCTACTTCAGTTTCCAATTATTTCGGTGATTTATTTGGAGCCGAAGAAGCCACTTAATCTAAGAATGCTTAAATAATGCACGGGTAAGCTGTAGCTTGCTGAATCTCAGTGGTAGTCCTTTTGATTTAGGATCCGTGCGGGTTCCCAGACCTGCTTGTGGACATCACCAGGAAGTCTATTCTGTGCTGGTCTCTTTGTGCTTGTCTCCAGCCGACAGTGTTCTTCAAACACAGTGGCGTGTTCAAACATATATATATAGTGCAGAGTGTGCTCTGATTGGTGACTGGAGCAAATACATGGCCTCAGATTTACTTGTAAGAAATCTTTTTAATCATCTAATAGAAAATTCAAAACAAACGTTTGTATTTTTCATGTCCTCCATTTACTTGGCATGACCCAATCATCTTGCCTAAAATGATAATCAACTCTCTCCCACGGAGGTAAAATTTATCAAACAACTCCCATATTGCACATGTCGTCTTGTGTGTGAAATCTTTGGGAAGCAGGCTGGGCAGAATTGGTGCGATCTCTTCACAGCAGCATGAGAGGGGCTCCAATTTCCTCAAGTGTTGTCTTAACCCAGTGGCTTGACCACAATACTTCAGGAGCCCTCTAAAAGCTGTGACTTTTGCCATTTACACACTGATTTCCTCATTGTAAGAAATAACGTTATTATTGTTTACAGACAGTGGTTCTCAAAGTGTGGTCCCCAGACCAGCTGCATCCGCATCTGCAGAGCACTTGTTTGTTAGAAACACAAATTCTTGGGTCATACCCCAGAGGTTGAATCAGAAATTCCAGGAATGGGAGTCTACCAATTTGTTTGAACAATCCCTCCAGGGGTCTGGTGCATGCTGAGCTCTCATGGGTGAGATACTTAGCAGATGGCAGATTTTACCTGCACATGAAGTAGATAACGTAAGGAGTCTCTTGTTGTTGAAAGTCTTAATAAAGCAATGCACAGAAGACGTTATATCAGCTTTTTTCAGCTTTTTGCCTTTATTCTAGAAATGGTGAAATTTCAATATTTCGTTTTCACCCAAATCCATTTTTAGCACATGAATCATATTCTCTGACACCATAAGCCCTGTTGAAAAGATGGAGGTGAAAAATACTAGGCCATGGGAACACCAGAGATAATGACAGCAGGCCTGGTTCCCCCAAAAGGGCCCGCAGGCTGTGGGCCTTTTTTAATATTTTAAACATACAAATCTCCATGTGCAGGATTTTCTCTCTCTTCATTACTGAAGCTAAATCTCTCACTCAGAATGGGTTTTGCCCAAGGACTTTGGTCTCCTAATAGGCTTTCCTCTCGAAGCCAAGTTTCTTTAATCCTCTCAGGTCAACTCTAAATACAGCCACTCTAATCATCTTTTCTGTTGTTGTTTATGGACTTGAAATGCCAGTCATTCCCTTTGATCTTTTCACATGAGTTCCCAAGTTCAGGTCTGGAGCCTGCATGTCCTGTGGTCATCTTCAGGCAATTTGGTCCTGTGTGGTCTTCTCTGTTCATTGACTATCTTCACCTAAGCTATTATTTCATAAGTGTCCTTCGACTGGTCCTTTGGGTCCCATATCTATTTAATATCTGGCAGCATCGCCTGTAAGTAGGTAAGCTAAAAAGCTGTCTACAATGACAGGGTAGATCCAAGACAGGGTAAGATGAGGACAGTCCCCTTGTGGATAAGGCATTTTAACACAGCATCTGTGTGTGAAAGAGGATTGAGGTTGCTGAGGAGAAAAGACCATTGGTAGAAGTCGGCTTGGCCAAGATGGCGCCATGGCTTCACCATTGTTCATGTGTTCTGAGTGTTCCAACCCACCTCCAATTCCACCTCCCACTCCCTGCTTTGCACATCACTTACACCCTTGGCACACCCCATGCCTCTGTGCAAGCTACAAAAGAAAGTGATCCCTTTGAGCAGACCAATGATGAAAAGATACACAGGACAGACATTCTGCAAAGGGGCCCTACCAAGTGGACAAAATAGATGACTCTTCCTTCAGGTTAAGGTAGTCCTCAGGACTCAGGAAGTGAGGTAGGGGCTGGATTTCAAGCCCCCTCACCACCACCACCTGTACTCAAACTTTGTTTCATGCTAACACTGCACAAACCAACCCATGGTGCTCTTGTCTTTTTCCCCATTACTTACTGCTCTGTCTGAAGCCGTGGTTCCCAAGGTATAATTCTTGGGCCAGGGCACTATCACCTAGAAATAGGTTAGAAACACTAATTCTCGAACTGAGTTATAGACCTTCTGTCTGCCTCAGCAAACAGCAGTCTGTGTTTCCATAAGCTCTCCAGATGATTCTGATGCACTCCTGACTTTGGGCACATTAGAAGATGCCTGGTACTTTCTATCACTGCTGCATGACAGGTACTCAGTAAATGTGTATTGTGTTTATTGGTTGGGTGGATAAATAAATTTTCCATCAAAATTAAACTCAAGCATCCCCCCACCACCGCCCTTGAGAATAGCCTCCTTCAGCCTCCATCTTATCTGGCTGTGCCCCTTCACAGGGTTCTGTATCACTGTGTGATGAGATGTAAAGCACTGTAGAAAATCATTGGCTTACTTGGCTCTTCCCATGGCTTCAAATGGCACTACTTGAGGTAGGAACTGTGTTTCTTGACTTCATTTCTGTACCCTCAGCCCAGTGCTTGCTCCACAATAGTAACTCAATTCTCATGAAAAGAAGCAAAGGAGGAAGACACAAAGAAACAACCAGGCAGAGAGTAAAGTAGTCACCGGCCAGGAATTGGTGCCTCCCCAAAGGGTCCTGGACTAGCTGATTGGAATTGTAAAAAAAAATCCCAATCAATTCAAAAACTCATTCTTGAAAAGGTCTTTTCTTATTGTGACTGAAATAATGTACCCTTTCCTCTTGTTCAGTGGTTTTGCTTACTCTTACTTAGTTAAATAATAAAATTTGTTTATTAAAATATTTAAGCCCCCTGTGATTTGCCAAGGGCAGCATTTGCTTCTGTTTCTAGATCTACTTGGGAACAGGATAAGGAATGAAGATGGCTGAATGTTTGAGATGCTAATCCAGTCAGCAGCAGGAGTCTAAGGATACTGGAAAGTTGGCCTTATATGGGTGAAACTCTAGAGCAAGAATGTGTGAAACTTGCAGAAAATGGTCCCAGCACTTCCCTGTCCAGACAACTGCCTCTCAAGTCACCCAAAGGCCTTTTTTACTAGACTTACGGCCCTTTGTTTCCCCTTCCAGGTCCCTCTTCAGCACAGCATGTGGAGGATTAGCTCCTACATCTCTACAAGTATTCTACCATAGACCAACAATACCCTAAGAAACAAGGTTTTTTTTTACTTGTTTTAGTCCACTAGAGCCATCATAGTAAAACACATCAGAAATGCATTTTCTCATAGTTTTGAAGATGAATGTGTCCATATGTTTGATTTCTTCTTGGTTTGCAGATGGCCACCTTCTCCTTGTGGCCTCACATTGTCCCGCCTCTGGTATGTGAGCATCCCTGGTATCTCTTTGTGTGTCCAAATTTTCTCTGCTTATAAGGATACCAGATTAGATTAGGGTCCACTATAGTGACCTCAATTTAAATTAATCACCTCTTTAAAAATCTTATCTCCACATATATTCATATTCTGAGGTACTTACTGGAGGTCAGGGCTTCACCTTATGAATTGAGGGGAAGGGAAACATAATTCAGCCCATAATGCAGCCAAAAGCAATATACCATGTCTCCTGTTCCTGGATTGAGTTGGAAGCAGGTTCAGCTATTAATTAAGGATCTTAATGGGCAAATCAATACACTTTCTTAGGTAGGTTGATGCCCTATTTGTTTCTTTTTTCCCTTTGATTATCTGTACTCAGACTTGGCTGAATCCTTGGATCCCGGCTCAGTACCCAAAATTTTCAAGCTCTATCCTCTGACTTTTCTCGATATGTTACAAGTGCATAGTTTGCTACAGTCCACTGCTCCTAATTTTATTTGAAATCTTTGACCATTCCTCAAAACTCTTTCATGGTCAATAAAGTCTTTTATGTTTTTGTTTGTTTGTTTGTTTGTTTTTTCTTTTCTTTTGTTTTTCTTTTTTTTTTCCCTAGAGAGAGAGTAGGCAAGCAGGGTGGGGGATGCCGTGGGGCTAAGGGAGAGCGAGAGAGAGAGAATCTTAAGCAGGCTCCACACTCAGCATGGCACCCTACAAAGGATTGGATCTCACAATCATAAGATCATGACCTGAGACAAAATCAAGCTTAACCAACTGAGCCACCCAGGTGCTCTTCTCTTTCATCTTAATTATAGTAAAATACACATAGCATAAAATTTACTATCTTAACATTTTTAAGTATTCAGTGTCATTAAGGACATCCACAATGCTGTATAACTATTACCACTATCTATTTCCAGAATTGTTTCTATTAACCCAAACTATACTCATTAAACAATAATTTCCTGTATCTCCCCATTCCCCAGCCTCTGGTAACCTCAATTCTGCTTTCAGTATTTGTGAATCTGCCTATTTTAGGTTCTTCAATAAGTAGAATCATATAATATTTGTCCTTTTGTATCTGGCTTAATTCACATCATGTTTTAAAAGTTCATACCTATTGTAGGTATGAAGCCAGAACTTTAGTCCTTAAAAAAAAAAGAAAGAAAGAAAGCACTTCACTCGTTTTAAAGGCTGAATAACATTCCATTGTATGTACATTCCACATTTGTTTATACATTCACCTGCTGATGGACACTTAGATCGTTTCCACCTTTTGGCTATTGTGAATAATGCTGCTGTGAATAGTAAAACTTTTTCTGAATAGAGTACTGCAGTGGTTTCAACCGCTTTCCATGAATTTCCATTAGTTTCCTATATCAGCATTTCATTTGAGGGTGAAAATAATAGTTTCTTTGGTAAAGCAGAGCAAACTAAGGATTTGGAGTGAGACCGGAAATGCCATTCTGCCTCCTATTTTCTGTGTGAATTTGGGAGAGTAATGTAATTCCTATAGGCTTCTGTTAAATGGATCAATGTAATAATCCAGTTATCTGTTAAATGGATCAATGTAATAATTTCTGGTGCCCAGAGTGTCGTGAAATGAAGAACACAACATATGGAAGTACCTGCTAGAATGTTTGGTGCCAAGTAAGGTAAGAGAGACTGGTAGTCATTGGTTTTCTTTCCAAATGGCCCCATAGTCCAGTCCTTACATTTCTAAACTAACCTAGCTGCTTCCTTTATCCCACTGCCACAGGTTGGAGCTTTGTTCCCACTTTTTTCTCTCATCGCTCTTGAGAGTTTGATTTCAGTCTCTTGCATAGATCACAATAACACTCCTTAATTTTCTAACCTGTTTACCATTTCCTTAAAAGGTCTAGCCAGCACGTTTACCTTCAAGTCTAGTTTATAAATTCCATTATAGAGAAAGATCATTAGAGAATACATTATAGAGATTCAAGACCATTCATGTCTGTCTGAATTATTTTGAGGCTCATATACTGAAAAGTACTTCTGTCGTATCAAAGACAGTTGGTAAGACTCCCTCTATCCTGGGAAATGATAGTTAACTCCTGAGACCCAGAGGGAAGACTTCCAAGGACCAAAGCCCTGAACCACTGTTTTACAATTGCAAAGTGGCGTTTTGTCACCACACAAATATATGGGAATCCCAGGAGGACTACAAACTCACATGCCAAAATTGAGAAAAGCCTCAGGAGGCCCTGGGATTGGTTCCAATGTGAACCAATTGTACAAAAAATTGGTTCCAATGTGTACAAAAGAGGTACAGAAACACGACTTAACCTAAGACTACCTTGGTGCTCAGTTTGTCTGCTCCGGGTTGAGCCAGTCATAGTGAAGTCATAGAAGGGATAAAAGGGAGCCAGAAATGCCCTGCCTTAATGCAAAGAGCCTTGCACCTGAAAATACAATCTGCACATTTTAAAAGATTTACTCGGACCTTAATCATTTTAATTTTTAAACCAAGCTAAAATTAAATAATGATTCAATCAACCGTTTTGGTTTTTTGAAATGAAATTCATGATAGGTCTATTCACAGCCATTCCCAGAAGAGTCAGGTTTTAAGTTCAGCAGGAAAACAATGACAAGAACTGTGACTTCAGGCTCACTTTATTCCAAGAGCTTCAAAGTTTACTCTTAGGCCTTCAGTCAGCTTTTGGAGATCATGGAACTAACTAGAAGTGACACTGCCAGATCAATTAAAAAACCCAACGATGTTAATACTTAGGAACACGTCCAGATGATTAATATTCGAATGAATCATCTAAATAAATTGGATATTTTGCTATTGTGTTGCAAATTAAGCCATTCTCAGAGGTCAAGTTTTTATATGCCCAGTGGTTTGTAGTGTCAATGATATTGGTAGGTAGACCCTCTCGTGCCCTAGGACTAAAGCAGGGGTCGGTATCCCAGGTGTTAGAAAGGGACCAGCACCTAGCTAAAGCGGAAGCCAATAAATGCTGTTGCTGAAATGAATCAATTAATGAATGATTTCCATTGTTTTACATTTGAAAGCTCTTGTACCAAACTCATCTCAGTCACTCCAGTGCTATCGAGCTCAGTCCCGTACACTGTTTAAATGAGTCCAGTCTTTGCTGGATTTCTCTTGTGTTCTTAAACACAGGAGAGTGTTTTCTTTACAAGTAGACATTTTTGTTTCCCAATGTAATATTTGGTTTCTAGTTCATTGTTTGTGGATTTAAGGTTTTAAAACAAAGTATCTCTGCTATTCTTCCAGTTATTTTCTTCTAATGCTGATCTTGTTAAAAGGGAAAACAAAAAGAAAACTGAACATTTGGAATCAAAGGTTTGTTGCTAAGTAAAATGTCCACTAGATGGAACTATTGTTTCAAAAGAATGAGAGCAATGTCTAGAAAAGAGCCCATTTCTAAAAACTTTCTCACTGAAAGTTACATCATAAAAACTGATCCATTCCCGTTCTTTTAGGATTTTTTAACTGTTTTTTTTTTTAACAAAAACGACATTAGCACTTAAAATGAATGCCGTTTGACAGCTTAGCTCTGAAAACCTTTGCATCTGTAAGACTTTTTTAAGATATCTCAATAATGAGTTCTTTTTTTTTTTAATATTTTCTCATATATTTCACAGGTTTAATGAAAATATCTTGGTTGTAAAATATGTCTTAAAATAAGAAGTCTGGGAACTTGCTTAATGAGTCAGAAATAATTCACAGAGCTTAAATAAAAACCCTAAAGCTAAAGGGCTTGCAAAAATATATATATATAAAAACCCGTCAAGTGTGGGAACACACACACACAGATTAAATGTGAGTGTCTAAATGTGAGGTATGTCTGTCAAGTATTGTGCATTCACATACTCTTGTCCACATTACACAACTGTATTTAAAGGACCTATTTTACTATTTGCTAATGCAAATGGCATAGTAAAGTTGCAAATTATTTTTTCACTCTGCAGTTGCTGACATGAATATAAAAATTCTCTTTATTAACTGAAATGTATCATGATTTGCCCTTAATTTAGCATACTTAAGGCAGCTTCCAAAGCATTTTTGTTGTTTTCTTACTATAATTTTTATGACTAATATTTTTAAAGCATTTGCTTAATGTCTTAAGGAATATTATGTGTTATATTTAAACATAGCTTTTTGGGTTAATTATTAACTTCTCTTTAAGAAGTGTAATTTGGAGGAAGCCAAGTTATGATGCCATAGAAAAGCATTTTAGTTTGAGGCTTCAAACCTCCAATCTAATGACAAGCTTCCTCTACATGGCACCCCATAAGTATAATACTTTCAACAATTGATAAAGAGAAATCAATCAGTCCCTCCACAAACTCTTTATAATCAGAAATATCAAAGACTGGTTATTTCATACAGCAAGCCTGAGTCACCATGATGTCATTGAAAATACTTTGGTTCTTTTTTCTCTAGGAAGGCGGAAGGAAGTTTTTTAAAAATTAAACTCAAATAGTTAGAATACTTTCTTAAAGGGTTTTTCAAGACCCTCACCACTGAAAAATATCTTTAACGTTTTAAAAGTAAATATTCTTCCTTGGATAATTTACTTGACAGTAAAATTTAGCAAAGAAATGAAGGTTCTCAAAAACTTATATAATAATTTAATATCCTTCATTTAAATCATTCATCAAAATGAAGTTTCAAATATTAGGTTTTGATTATTATATGCATAAATACAAAAGCAGGTCACACTTCATTAAATTTACTTTTGAAACATTTAGAAGCTTATTTTCCAGTCTTAAGACTAGCAAACTAAATTCACTTATGAGGGGATTGTGGGCCAGTTTGTTTTAGAAATGACTGCACGCCATTGATGTTTGGTTTAAATAGTAGACATAGAGCTGAAGGCAGCCTCCTCACATGATTTTTAGTTATAAGTTCAAAACCACACACCCTTGGTTCCAGTGTTTGAATAACTGCATTCCCTTACCTGTTCAACCTCACGATCACCCCTTCATTTGTTAATCAATATTTCTCAAATTCCTAATATACCTCTTTTAGCATTCGACGTTTTGCATGTCTTTATTTTTAGTATGCTGTCATACCTTTCCAATATGATTTCCAAATATTCTACTTTTTAAATACTAAAATAAATATATCTTCTGTTACTTCCCACCACTCACTGAAAACAAGTCCAACTTGGGTCTGACGTGAGTGGCTTTCTTCAACAGAGTTCCCACTTATATTTTGAGATTTATCACCTACTATGCCATGTATCTTACATTTCACTCAAATATTATCTACTCATTGTTCTCTAAACACTACCTTCACTTTATTGACATTTCCCTTTCCTTAAACTCTTCTCTTACTAGCCAAGTGTCTACACCTCTGAGTTTCTTGCATACTTCCAGACGTATCTTAGATTTTACTTCCTCTATGAGGTTCTAGTCCATCCCAAATCAGAAGCAACTTTTTCAGTCTCTGAGCTACCGTTCATTGCCTTAAGTCATTCATGTCATGTATCACTTTCTCCTTAATAACAGGTTTATTTGCATATGTTTTATCTCCTTCCTCTAACCTGAGAGAGGACCGAGATCCTGGCAAATTCATCTTTGTGTCTTGAAAGCTCTTACTACACTATCCTTTGTTACCCAACCATCGACTATCATCATTCCTTTCTCCTGCTACTTGGAGGGGATTGCCTCTTTGTGGTAGAGGCTAATGCTTCCACCACCATCTCATACCCTCCCTCCCACTTTTTAGGGATCTCCTGCCACTGGCTATTCTCTTCTTTGCTGGCTTCTTTGCAATGGCATATAATTATGCTTAAGTCTTCCATAAGGCTTCTTTTCAACCTCATACACACTTTCAACTAGCACTCTATCTCTCTTCTCTCCCTAAACATCAAACTTCTTGAGAGGCTCTTCTACACATGTTGTCCCCATGACTACAGCCCCCACTCAGTTCTGAACCCTATGTGATCTGGCTTCCATCCCCACCACTCAGGTGAAAATGTTCCCACAGGAGAAACTGGTGAACTTCTGGTTCCTAAATCCAACGGATACTTCTCAAACCCTTCTTCATTTGGCCACTCTAGATCACCTAACACTATGGGCCATTCTTTCCTCATTCAAGTGCCCTTCTACCTTGGATTTCTGTGACATTTTATGTTTCTGGATTTCCTCTTGTGTCTTAACCCATCTCTTAAAATGTGGACTTCAGTCAGTGTGCTGTCCTTGGCCTTCTGTTCTAAGCCTACATACTTTTCCTGACTGGTCATCTAATCCACAGCCTCAGAGGCTAGACTGGTGACTTGTGTATCTTTGTCTGACCTCCATCTTAGTCTTTTCTTCTGTGCTTTATACTCTCATAAAGTCTGCTGGACTTTTCTGCTTGAATGGTCCATATGCACCCAAAGTACATGTTCTAAGACAAACTCATCAAATTTTCTCGTTCACCCAAATCTATTGCTTATTTTTTGTTCCTCATCTCATTGAAAGGCAGTACCAGTTATCAAGCTTCTCAAGCCAGAAACCAGAGAATCTTCTCTGGATTCTTCCTCTCTTTTATTCCAAAAACTCTATCAAACACTAAGCCACACTAATTCTACCAAGTATAAAACTTTTGAATATGGCTCCTCTTATCCAATCTCTCTCCCATTACCCTGGTTAAGACAACCATAATTTCTCACCTGGATTTTTACCATGTCTTCTAACTCACTATGCCTCTAGTCTTAGTTTCCGACAATGCATTTTCCACACTGAAGGTTCAGTAAACCTGACAAATACAAATCTGATTATCTCCCCTGGTTAAACACATCAATCACTGTAATGACTCCTAGAACAAAATCCAACTTCCTCAAAATCGTTTACAATAGTGTCCATAACCTGAGCACTGCTCATTTCTCTGGCCTCATCTGTCATCATAGCCCTTCAAACCCAACATTCCAACTCTTCTAAGGTCTCCAAGTTCCATCACTATACCATGCTCTCTCACCTCGGGCCCTTTACACGTTCTGTTCCTTATGTCTAGATCACCCTTATTCTTACCTCTTAACCTCTTCGAAAGGTTAATTCCTTCCCATCTATCAAGACTTTCACCTTATACATCTCTTCCCCCAGAACATCTCCATTTACCTACCACACCTGGGTCATACCTCCAACGGCATCTTACACTTTATAGATTATACTTAATTGTTCTTGCCTATTTACAAACACTGGTATGCTCAGAAATTGGTATGTAGGGACAGTGTCCATTTTTTGTACTGTCCTAACCATAGCCCCTGATATGTTACCTGGAACAGGCAGTGAATAATACATATTGAAGCAATTGTAGGTGCTCAATAATGTATATATGTACAAATTCTGAAAAGTAATCAAACCTACCACGCTGGGGAGAAAAAGGCCATCCGTGGTTGGTTAATAGTTTTTGTGGGTGTGTGTTGTGTTATTTGTTGTTGTTGCTGTTGTTGTTGTTTGCCATATGACTATCAATAGGAAAACAATGGTGATTTCATCTAAGAGGTCAACTAGATGGTCATACACATAAGCTCCATCATGGACTAGTAGGGCAATTCTATCAACCTATACTTTGACAAGTACATAGATGGGCAGCTCCTACACAGGTTGCCACATCATAACATGTGGGTCATCCTATCATAATCAACAATGACCTCTAAAAGGATCAAAATAAATGAATTGGCTACGAGGCAGTCTGTACATCCCATAAATTCAAACCCAGCCTGTGTTTGCATTTATATATTGTAAGATTTTTATTAAAGAAGTAATCTGTACAGGTTATACTGAATTACTGGAGAAATCACTTTACTTTGTGCTAGACAATTCTAACCATTCACAAATTAAAAGTGAATTCTTCAGCGCATAGATTCACATGAAATCTAACATTTTTAACTATCTAAAATAGCTAACTGTATAAAAGAAATAAATAAGTAACAGTGTGTTTTAATCCTAAAAAGTATTCAATACTTAATTTGCAATAGCTGGACAAGAAAGGGTCATCTTTCTCAATTCTCTCACTGTATAGATGAGAAGAAAGAAGTCCCAAGAGGTCAGATTTCATCGTCCAGGTCACACCACCACATAGGAGCAAATCCTCATCCTGTTAGTAGGATCACAGTGGAAACCACTGTCACACCTTCCTACACGGGGCTCTTTCCATCACCCTGTGCAATTGCTGACCTCCCTCTTTTCCCTTCATTTGCACCTCGTGTGAACGCCCTCCTCCTGGCTCAGAATTTCTAAGTCTTGCAACATTGAGATATGTACTGCATGCAATGACATATGTTGTCTAGCTGGGTTTGTAAAGAAATATTATCGCTACTAACAATAAAATCTTACCTGAAACCACAATGAAAAAAAAAACACACACACAGATAAGATCAATGGATAAGTTTTCCATTTAAATCTTCACACTGTGCAATTTAAGTCTCCATTGTGGAATCCCTGAAGCCTTTTCAAAGGTTGAAAATATCTAGAGAGCAGAGTTGGAAAACTACTCTGGCCTGAGGGAAGTGGGTATTTGGCAACAGGAGTTCTGGATTCTGCCATTCTCCTTGAGCTTGAAGACAGCCCGCTAACATAGCAATTTGGCATTCTTATGTGCCTTAATAGTGTTGAGGGTTGTTGTATTTTGTTTTGTTTTTATCACAAGCAAGCACTAAATAATTACCACAATAAAATATTAATACAACTCAGAGCTCATCCAAGACAAAATAATAGAAATTGGGGGGAAAGGGGCTCTCATGCTATCTTTTCTTTCTTTGTAGCCTTACATGCAGTCATTCAACATTTTTAAAATTATCTGTTTGTTTGTTTGGCAGTCTTTTCCCCTGAGGGGCCTTGGTTCCCAGCATCTCGGCTATTACTCCTGCCACTTAGAGACCTGACCTTGGGTGAACCAACAGACAAATTTTTCTTTTTATTAACATAGTTTATGTTTCAGGCACTGGCCAGCCATAAAAACATTCACACATGTCATCTGCAATGCGTCACTTTCCCCCATCCATGACTCCAAGTCCACTCCATATTTTAATTTCTCAGTCATTCTTCAACTCTTATTTTGCATCTTAGCCCTCTCATAAAGCCCTGTCCAACACACCCAAAGGAGGCTGAGATCGCTTCATCCTTTTTACCACATGCATTTTGCTCAGACTCCTTTTATCATATTTGGGTTCATCACACAGCTTTCCCAGTACTGGTCTTCTCTCTGCTCTGCCATCCACTCCTCTCCACAATGCTCACTTCTATTTTTTTGTTTTTAAGATTTATTTATTTATTTATTTGACAGAGAGAGAGAGCACGAAGAGGGGAAAGAGAGAAGCAGACTGCCCGCTGAGCAGCGAGCCCAATGCGGGACTGGATACAGGGACCCAGGGATCTGAGGCGAGTGGAAGGCAGATGCTCAAACCAACTGAGCCACCCAGGCGCCCTGCATACTTCTATTTCTAAGACAGTTGTGGTGTCACTTACCTATGCATCCACCAGAGCAACTAGCCCAGTGCTTTGAAAACAGAATGGGCTTTAGGAAAGACAAAATCCTAGCCTAAAGACAAATCCTAGCCTTATATTTTTTTTAACCTCATCTGTTGGTGATATAACTTTTCTGTATCTCAATTTCCCCAACTACAAAATGGGAGAAGAGCTATTTATAATACTTTGGCTAAGACAGCAAATAATACATGTAAGTTCCTCAGCCCTGAACTAGTAAAGGAGGCATATCATATCATTATTTACTATATCATTGGTTTAATTCACATAGTATGGTGCTTTGGTTTGCTTTCTGGCCTGTAGGTTACTGTGGTTGAAGTAACAGTCTTCCCTCCAGGCATTGATGGATACGTGGCCCAGAGATTGGCCTATAAACTCTGGTTTATAAAGGCAGATTATTTTTTTTCTATCCAATCTGTTTTTTTAATCCTTTGCACACCTAAGTCAGTGCAATATGATGGAAAGAACAATTTAGAGCAAGAAACTCTTGCTTTTAACCTAAGCTTTCACTGACTGCATGATGCTGAGGAAGTCAGACATTTACATTGTTAAGATGAGGAGAATCCTGCCATATTTACTTCAGAGGCTTTTTGCAAGGAGCAGAATTAAGGAAGTTGGAGCCATGTGAAAACTGTAGATAGCAATACACATATGAATTAAATATATTTTTAAATTTTGAATAGGTAATGTAAACCTTGCATAAAAATACAAATTCACAGTGACAGGCAAGTCCTCTCCCAGTCTTGTTTCCAGCCACTAGGATCTCTCATTCAGGACAAGAGACGTCTTCAGTTTTTAATTTATACTTCCACAGATATTATATTTATATGAAATTTATCATATAAGTTTTAATAAACTCTTCCAACTGCCCCCCACACCTTCCTCCAACCTAAGGTTCCACTTAACACCTTTAAAGCCAGCAACACCCAGAGCTGACACCTACAATTGGCCTACTTGCTCTGTTAACTGTATTTACTACTAAGAGTCACTCAGTCACTGAGAAAAACTCTGTCACAAGTCTGAAAAGACCATCAATTCTTGGCACACAATCCCCACAGGGAGCACAGGGCCCAGTGAAGCCCAAAATTGCTACCTCTTCTGTTCAGAATGGTAACAACTTAAATGGTCCCTATTCTCACACATTCCTACTGAAGCTGCAATCCCCTGGAAATCAATTGTTTTACTTCTCTTCTACATGCCCTTGCTTAACTTAGATGTATATGAAATGATTTATTTGGATTATCCCTTCTATTCCCTTGAAACAAGTATACCTGAAACCATCCCAGTCTTTGGCTGACACATATGTGATATACCTCCTACCATATTCACAAGATTATTGCGCTGATGAGCTGATTTAAGTGTCCCTATTACAGAGCGCTTCCAAACCTTGAGGTGAGAGGTCTGCATTATGTTCTGTAGTTTTCTTATCAAAGGGTCTCCCTAATCTTAACCTACTCCAAAGGTGGTAAACCCTGAAACTTCTTCAGGATTGTATTCTTTAAAGCCTTCTGGGAGGTACATCCTGAACTGCAAAGATCATGCCTCCAATGATCAGGATTACCGTTATATTGTTATTTTATCATCTATGTTACCCTTCAGTCATTACCCTTCAGTCACATTACTGACAAAATCTCTTCAATAAGAATGGAGCCAATATAAAAATTTGAATTTCTGGGGCGCCTGGGTGGCTCAGTGGGTTAAAGCCTCTGCCTTCTGCTCAGGTCATGATCCCAGGGTCCTGGGATCCAGCCCCACACTGGGCTCTCTGCTCAGCAGGGAGCCTGCTTCCTCCTCTCTCTCTGCCTGCCTCTCTGCCTACTTGTGATCTCTATCTGTCAAATAAATAAATAAAAATCTTAAAAAAATTTTTTTTGAATTTCTTTTCAACCAAGTAATAATAATATGTGTCAGCCAAGGTCCATCAGAAAACAGAAATCAGATCTGAGAGAATTTAATATAGCCAAGTATGAAAGAATTGGAAAGGGCACACTAAGGGGAAAAAAAAAAAAAAAGTGGGCGGGGCAACACCTAGGACTCTGAGAGGTAGCAAAAGAGAAAGCAGTGGGCTCCTGTGGGTACAAAGGGAAGAGATGCAATTCTCAAAGCCAAGAGCCTGGAGTTGAAGTGGGGAGGCACGCCAAGCTACGGAAATGCCCACTCTGAGGGCAGGCCCAATCAGGCTCACGCTGCCGTCATTGTCAGATGGGAGAGAACCACCCCGCCTGCGAACCCGGACTGAATCCGGACCCCCAGTCCCTGAGGACGGGCGGCGCTGGTGTCCCTGAGGGGATGTCACAAGGCTGCCTCTACGGGCTAGGAACACCCGCTACCTAGGACCAAGGGTTGCTACTGCAAAATCTGGCCACTGCCAAGGCGGGGCGGGGGCTGGGGGTGAGGGGGTTGCACGGGCAGGAAGTGGTCTGGGTAAGTCAGGGAGGCACAGGAAGGAAGCAGCAGGGGAGTAAAACAGGAAGCATTGAGGAAGGAATATGCTCCTTCTCGCCCCTTCAGCCTTGCCTGATCCCCCCCATCACCAAGCCGCTGGCAAAGCAGAAGTGGGTTATGCAGGGTCCCAGCCTCAACACCACAAAACAGGGGAGGGAGAGGGAGGTGGGTACAAAATGGAGAGAAAAGAATTTAATACCAGACACAAAATGATTCATATCCAACATACACCCATATATTTGAAAGGGAGCCTCATATATGTTTAGACTTCAGGAAAAGCATCATTTCCAAGCCCTAACAGTAAGGTAAAAAAATGAAAGTTCTCTCACTGTTTTAGGAAGATTTGTGAACTTTTCACTGCTTCTTAAATATTGATCAATGGAATGTGTAAATTACTCTCTTCTCCACTTTTGAGGTAACAATAATATTCTAGAGGTGTTCAATAAAACACTACAATATTACTCTTAGTTAAGAATTAAATGCAATGTAAATCCTTTCTCCATCTCCACTCCGAAGTGGAACTATTCTTCTACCTTAAATGAATGTTTGTTTCTATAAATGCTTGAATTAGATGTTTCACCCACAGAAAGATGTCATATAAAAACAAGCCACTTCGTTTTTCCTTTAGGTTAAAATAAGTTAGCCTTTAATTTGGTTCTTCCCATTCATATTAGAAAAATGATTTTCTAATTCGGTGGAACAAACATAGTGCAAGAAACCTGCAATACACCAGGAGGGGTGCGTATTTACGTGAGTGTGTGTATTTATGTCAAACAGGATTTATGAGACTTGGCATCCCAAAATAAGAGCAAGAATTAGAATATAACTGTCCATCCATAAAAACAAAAACAAACAAAAAAAAAACCTGTCCATCCATTCCTCTCCTACTTGACCTAATCCTGTAAAAGTCAGCCCCCAAAATATCCCCAAAAACATGAAAATGAATTTCCAGATTCATATCACCTCTTTTAAATTATGTGGATGACTCTGTTTTTTGAGCCTGTGATTGAGTCGGGATGGATTAGAAATGGCCACAAATTATTTACAGTATATCCCATCAAGGAAGGAGTATACTTGCTCATTTCTTGACTCCGCGCTGGCTTTGTGAGGTGCTTTTATCAACAGAATGAGGCAGAAGTGACAGTGTGAGAGAGACCTCCATTCCAGATGTCAAAGGGCCTTTTCCTCACTTCTGCCCCTTTTCTTCCAGGCCTTGGGGTTCACTGCCTATTGTTTCCTATATTACCTGTCTCCTTAGGATCTTTCAGGAACTTCCCAACACTATGGATTAGACAAGGTTCCTCCTGCTTTCTTCTCAGCCTAGGACTATCTCATTTCACATGCATGCAAAGCAGCAATGGCATGAGATATTACTTTAGACTGGTTCCATGACACATATTTTATTTATTTAATGTGTATGAGAAAAGAAGAACATAACCAGTATATGAAACAGATATTACTGTTTAGTTTGCTAATTTCCCTTTTAAATAAGCTATTTAGTAAAAAAGAAGGTCTGCAGTTTAAACAAATCAAGTAATAGTAGAAGTTATGTTTAAATACAGAAAACTATGGGGAAATTCTACTTTAGGGCATATTGGCACAAATCCCACTTGTTGCAAATATACAATCTAAATTACTTTCTCTCCTTTTCCTAAGAGGACTCTTCTACCTTTAAGATCTTCCCTGCTTCAGGTTTCTATCCCTTTCCCTTTCACTCAAATGGAAATCAAGCTCTTCTTTGAAGCTTTCCTAACTGGGAAGGAGATGGAAATTCTTGAAATATGGTACCTTGTCCACACCCACCACCAGTAAATGTCATTGTCCCTACTTCATTTTGTTTTCCATTGTATAAATATTGGCACTCCGATGTCACTCTAGATTTCGTTCTCAGTTACTCTAGATTTGGTGCTAGATTTTTTTCTTCTTGGATTTCTCCACTCCTCTGATACATTCGCTCTTTATTTTCTTGCCTTCTTTACCTATTAAATCTTCAGCCTCTGAGCCCTCTACTACTGTCCTTCACCTTAACCATTTTGACTTTACTTTCTCCTGACTCTCTATTTTAAACTCTTAACCACTACCTCCTCTTCTCTTCACTCCTCCCTCTGCTCAAACCCTATTTCCCCCTTTCTTCTCCTACATGTGTCTTGCGGGACTTGCCTCAAAATAGAGAGGAAGAGCAACTAGGAGGCTCATAAATGTGTTTGTTCATGCAAAGATAGAGTCAGACATTTTAGCACTTTTGAAGGTCTTTCTGTACTTGGATGCTGCACTTTCTCAGTCAAATTACGAACATTCCGGTCTAGAATTGGTTGGATATAAGATTATCTTTAGTTATTGAATGAGACTCAGTGTTTAACACAAATTACATATTCCTCATAGGTCAGTGTGCAATTTTCCACATAGATAAGGTCATCGAGAAGATCTTTCAAAATCAGAATGATATTCCTATGTTTTGACAGATGCACAAATGAGTTTTTTGGAGTTTAGTATTTCAAGTGACCTCTGAATTTCCAACCTATTTGAATGTTCATGATGTTATTTTCTTCTAATTGCAGAAAAATGCTCAACCCCTCAGCTGCAGTTTCTTCACAATGGGAATTCCCTCCGATTTTGACTGGGCACTGTCAGGTTTAGGAACTGAAACGGATACAGCGCCACTATGATTATCACGATAAGAGAGATATATGTACTTAGAATACAAACACCTACTGACAAAAGGCTAAGAAGAGAAAAGAGAAAAATTCAAGGTTCTATATTGTTTATATTCTATTTATATTCCCCATATTCTATGGGGGAAAATGTCATATAAGGATTAATCTGAAGAATGAAGATTATTTAGGTTAAATTACCTAAACTTACATAAGCAAAAATCAGAATTTTTCTTTAGAACACCGGGAGTTTTCAGAGTCACATCGGGAGTCCATTGGAATGAAAGCTGTTTTCCCAAAATAATTCCAGTGATTCAATTACAATTTATTATCCAGAAAAAATGGCTTAACTCCTTTTACATGACCTGAAATAATGCAATCTTTTTCTTCAATAGAGCATAATGAGAGTTGAGAAGTTATGCTCAGAAAATGAGAACCGCCTCTGTTTCTCATTACCTTGAACATACAGATTTTCAATTTTACAGAGTAGTGATTCATATTTGATCTAGTTTTACAACGGAATCTGATTTGGCACACTGAAGGAAATATTAATACATTTCTTTCCTAGACGTGGTGTTTAAAACGAGAAATGTGACAAAATCCAGCCTTAACTGCTCTAATCCAAAATGGAATTTAGTGTATCTGAGTCTGATAATACACACAAAGAAGCTTAATGGAATTTTTAAATAATGTTATCCTATTTAAGAAAAGTTTTATTTTCTCAAAGGGAACATATTTATAAGAAATAGCTGAAAATGGATGTGGATATAACGGGAGTTGACTTATTCTTTAATTATTTAGTTCATTCCCCACATTTAGGAGGCACCACCTCGAATCTATTCCAAAAAGGGAGAGGACAGTGTCATAGAAGAAAGTGCTGACTGGGTTCCAATTTCTTCTTGGCAAGAAATACAACAAATTATGACAGCCTCAGTAGCCACATCTCTAAAATAGGCAACATGATAATACCTCTGGAAGAAGGCTCTTGGGAGACTAGTGAGCAGTAACAGTAGAGGCATGTAGACACCACTCAGTTAATACAAGGTTTAGACAGTCAAAGGGTTAATGAGGAGAGACCTTTTCTTTTTTTCTTTTTAAGTAATTGAGCTCTAGGGTTAACAAATCACTAGTAATGAAAACTAGTTGAATCAAAGGTATGTAAATCACATGTCTGTTTTTTCTTATGAGCTGCACATGTTAAAATTTTTAAAATTTTATTAGGCCTCCTATCCATCCCATTTTTCATAGACAAGCTCATTTGCTAAGTACCCTTAGGGAAGGTCTTACACTGTGTCAGTTGGATGGAGTTTAAATGGTTGTCTAGGGTGCCTGGGTGGCTCAGTGGGTTAAGCCGCTGCCTTCGGCTCAGGTCATGATCTCGGGGTCCTGGGATGGAGTCCCTCATCGGGCTCTCTGCTCAGCAGGGAGCCTGCTTCCCTCTCTCTCTCTCTCTCTCTCTCTCTCTGCCTGCCTCTCCATCTATAAAAAAGAAAAAAGAAAAAAAAATTAAATGGTTGTCTAGTGAAAGGCTCAGGCAGCTAACTCAGTCTGGACTACTCCACCTCCGTCTGGTTTAATCTTCTAGACTTGGGACCTGAGAAGTTTGTGACCAGAACTGATAAACTGGGAAACTTTTGTGAAGAGCATGTGTGGTTACATTTGCTCTTATGGAATGCCAACAAGGAGCCACCAGATCAAATGCTGTGGTGAGACCCTCTTCTAAAAACTGCCCATTAACCTGACAGCACCAAAAGGAGAAAAATGAATCTGAAAATAGTTGCCACAAAAGGCTCCAAATAATATATCAGCTTGGAAAGTTGGTTAAGTGCAGAGGCTTTGGACCAGACCCCAGCCTGGCCACTTGTGCCTCTAACTCTTCTTCCTCAGCTGAGAAATATGGAAAATTATGTCCTTTTCACTGGCTATTTTAAAGAATAGACTAGAAAAAAATTATAAAGGGAGGGTACTAGGTAGAGTACATTTTGTCAGACACAAATCACTCATTTTGGTCATCCTAATGAGCAGGTTCTGAATGTTCCTTTCATGTTTGTTTTTTTTTGTTTTTTTTTTTTTTCACTTAAAAAATGGCCTTCTGATTAGGTAGAGGCAAATGATTTATGTAAATTGAATTTAAATATAAGGTGAATTGAATCCAGGGAGTAAGAACTGCCAATTATTTAGTATGTATTCTTGTATCAGGCACTTTACATATTTAAAACAGTCTAATTCTGACAACAACCCTATCAGAGAAATTTTATTATCCCCATCTTACAGATAAGAAAACAGAGCCTCAGAGGGAACAGATAATTTTCCAAGTTCACACAGGGACAGAGTTATTAAGAGGCAATGTAGGAAATCATACCCAAGACCTCTGACTCAGAAGCCTCTGTTTTTTCCACTCTTTCTCATGCCATTCAGCCTCACAACATTTAAAAAATAACCAGGCTTTGTGTCTATGTGGCTTAAGGCAGTATGATATCACTGGCATGGAACTATATGGTTCTTGGGTCAAACTGCCCGCACGAAAGAGTCTTCTTTTTAGCTGTGCCTAAACAAGCCATGAGATATAGAAAATAAAACAATTTTTAAATGACCCCACATTATAGGAACATTATCACATACTCCTGACTCCCTGTTATAGCTAAGACATTCAATAAATATTTGTCTGCCAGATCCTGAGGATATGTTACTAAAAAGACAGAAGGTACCCATTTCTTTCAGCCCTTTTTTTACTCCAGATTTTCTCATCTATTTTTGTGTGCATAGACCTTTAGTATCCTTACAATGTTGCTGCGAGCTGAGGCTTGAGCTATTTGTCACTGCTATGTAATTGATCTGGTGCAGGGTGCTGAAAACAGCAATCCGTGCTGATTTGGCCAAATAGCCTGGACCAATGAACAGTGATAGGACACCACAGGCTGAGACTCAATGTCATCAGTAGATTCCTTCTTCTAGAACATAAGAGGTTCTCAGGAAATGTTTTCTGGACTGACATTTAAAAAAATTTTAGTTTTTCCAGTACATAACTAAAAAGTATAATATATCAGAAATGTTTCTTTTCCTAATTGATATATTAAAATATATATTGAAATGCAAGGGTATATTGAAGGGTATATTGAAATGCAATGCATGAATAGATATATACTTTGAAGTGAGACAAATAGGGGATTTTTTTGTAAGAGGAGCTCATTTACTATGATCAAAAGAATGTGTCTTTTACAAACCAGGAGTGGTTTTAAGTGTAGCAAACGGTGCTTGCTTTAATGTTTTATTTATTTAAGTCTTCCTCATTGCCAAGAGGATCAAGTCCAAACCTCTTCTAACATGGCTACTCCAATCTGTCCAACCTATGTATCTCATTTTTCTGTATTAATTCCATTAGCCAAATCCATCCTAGCCAAACTGTACTCTTCCCTGCCTCTTAATGCCTGTTGGTATTTCCTTCCTCTAATCCTTTGCCAAAGACATCCTGTGACTTCGATACTCTCACCCTCTTCTCCATCAATCCAAGCCTTTCCCAAGGTGAGTAAGTTCTATTTTATGATGTTTATTACTCCCTTGGCAATTATCCCTTGGTGTCTGATGTTGTGACCGAAATTTGAAAACTAACTTATTTGGCATTATTGTGCTATAAGCTCTCTAAGGGCAGAGCTTAGTTCTGTCTTTTTAATAACATATCCTCAAGATCTGGCAGATAAATATTTATTGAATGTCTAAGGAAAGGAAAGAAAAAAGTCTGAACTCTTCTTGCAGAGTTGTCCTGGGCAAATATTATTCTATGTATTTTTTAGTATCTCTTTCGGTGGTGACCACAGTGCCTTGAACAAAGTAAGAATAAATTTTCTTTTCCATGTACTAAATTAATCTTTGAAAATCCATGCAAAACTATGTTTGAGGTTTTTAATAAAATTTCAAATTTTTTTTAGTCCAGTGATGCTTTTATAAGATAATGGTGATTCTGATTTAAGTTAATGTATTTAAATGTATCATAGCAATTTTTAAATATACCATTTTACTTCTCAAACAAACTAAACTCAAAGAAATTATGTTGATCATATCTATACCTTTATAATTAAAGTGATTTAATTAAGGCAGTTCTCTCTAGTAATGGCTTCTTTGTAACATTCCCTATATATGTCACTTCCTAAAGTAACTTTAGTCCCCAATAGGTAACATTCCCTCGATACGTTCTTTCTGTTCTTTCTTCCTTCGAACCTTCATTGACTCCACAGCCCTGTTCTGTAGCCCAAGATAACTGATTTACCTTTTGGGTCCCTACTTAGATGTTACTTTCTTCGAGAATATTTTCCTGAGGTCCCATTCCCACCTTCCTCATAGGCATGCACAGAATACCGCCGCCGCTCCCCTCATTATATCACATGGTAATTAGCTAATTCTCCACTAGACTACAGCTCCTGGAGAACAAGGGCCCTGTCTATTCTTTTATTCCAGCCCCTAGCATAATGGCATATAGTAGGTGCTTTACACATATTTATTACATGAATGAATGCCCTCAGGAAGAATGAAAGGTGACTTGGGCTTAACGTTTCAACTTTACATTGGTTCAGTGTGTGAGAGTCATGAAATTAGAAGTAATCATTAATTTCCAAGGAACTTTAGAGAACCACTTCAAGAATTGTGTAAAAACCTTTGCCATGGAGAGGGCAGGGTGGGGTGGGAAAGGGATTGAAACTGAGCCAACAGACAAAAGAATGCTCAGTAGTGGGAGGCCTGGGTGGCTCAGTTGGTTGGATGACTGCCTTCGGCTCAGGTCATGATCCCGGAGTCCTGGGATCGAGTCCCGCATTGGGCTCCCTGCTCCATGGGGAGTCTGCTTCTCCCTCTAACCTTCTTGCTTATGTTGTCTCTGTCTCGCTCTCAAAAAAAAAAAAAAAATGCCCAGTACTGATTCAGTGATATGGGCAGGACTAGGATACTATTCTGTCCAAGCTCCAGGATCTGTACGATGGTTTCCACCAGTTCTTTTGTCCCAGTCCCCAGAGTGGCGATGTTAACCACAACACTCTGCGAAGTTACATAGATGTATAGAAACTGTCCGTGTATGTGTAAAATAAGAAATATGTTGTACAGATACAATAAAGCAGTGGCCAATCAGTAGGCAGAATACTCTAATAGTATCAGTGACTTTCAGTCTATTTGATCTTTCCAACAGACATCTTTCAGTCTATTGATAATGTTTCAAAATCTATTTTCATGATCAAGCCTATTCTATATGACAGGGGTACTCAGGAACACTTTATAGTCTTAAAATTATTGAGGATCCCAAGGAGCTTTGGTTTATGTGGGTTATTGCTATCAGTATTCGTTATGTTAGAAATTAAAACATAAATTTTAAAAATATTCATAGATTTATTTTAAAATAACTGTGGTATATCTGCTACATGTTAACATTTCTTTCTGAAAATAACTATATATTCCAAAGAAAATAATTTAGTGAGAAAAGTGGCATTGTTTTACATTTTTGCAAGCCTCTTTAATGTCTGGCTTAGTAGAAGACAGCTGGATTCTCATATCACTTCTATATTCAATCTGTATTGCAATATGTTGTTTTATTTGAAGTAGATGAAGAATATCCCATTTTACACAGACATGTAGTTGGAAAATGAAGCAGCATTTTAATAACACTTTTAATAATTCTGGATATTCTTCTTTGATGCTACACCAAAATTCTACAAGTGGTAGTTTCTTAAATCTTCTAATTGCAGTGTGAAATATGAAACTGTGTCACTTAATTTTTCATACTCCATTATATTAAAATTCTTCGACCCATCTTGTACTTTGAATGGTTCTTTAACTTCGTGAATGATTTTATAACATCATCCGTCATTGGTCATTTGGAAAATAGTGGTTCACTGAGTCTTGTAGAGCTTCCAAATGTCAATATATTTCATTGTACAATATCAAAAACATATTAATTAAAATTATGACAATCTTAGTACAAAAGGCTTTGAATATAGGAAAGCTACCAAGCTCATGGTGGCAGAGACAAGTTTTCTAAATTCTTTATTTTTTACTTGAAAGCCCATATTTTTCATTGAAAATAAATACTTCCAGTTGTTAACCTTGAAGTGACAGGCTCACTTAATTTGTTTAGAAAAAAAAAATTTGCAAAACATCCAAGTGTAAATAACCATAGCTTGTCTGTCAGTTGTTCTTTCAAGTAAAAATATATCTCATGGAAAAAAGCAGCTAGTTTAGCTCACAACCCAATTACCCAAGGGTTTTAATTCACGACTAACACTGTGCTTTAGAAGATGCCACAGAAGAATTTTATGTGTGCCTCCCATTTTGCCACACAGAATATTAAAAGGACAGAGTGAAGAGTTGAAACTTAATAAAAATGAATAAGTTTTACTGCTTCATCAAAGACATTCTTAAGTGAAAGTGACATTTGTGACAGTGGAGACGACAACTACTAGGAAGCTTGGTTCCACTGTCCTGATCCATGCTAAGGTGATAGCAGTTTTACCCATCACTGTTTTTGTACTCTTAGTGCAAATGTCAACAAAGTAAAAAAAAAATAATAATAACATCTTAGAACTAATATAATAATAGCTTTGGCCTTGCAGAACTCCCTGAAAGGTTTCAGGAACCCCAAGGGATCTATAGACCATATTTGAGGACTGCTGCTTTAAGACACAGGCTTGTTCAAGGAGTTCTCTTACACAGACTTTAATTATATTCTTAGTTTTATAATCATTTTGGGCTTTCCCCTCCAATTAAATAAAAATAAATGTCATAATCTAAAAGTAACCTCATAAATAAATAAATCTCTGCCAGACACTTGAATATGGCATACGACCTCATCCTCACAAAACATCTGTAAGTCAGCTATAATTTGTTCCATTTTTATACTTGAAAAGCAAAACAATACACTGAAGCTCAGTGAGGCTAACCTATTTACCCCATAGCAAATAATTACCTGAGTCTAGAATTAAATACAAGTCTGTCTGACTAAATAATGCCTTCTAATATGACATATCACTCAAGTCTGAGGATATTTAATACATATATATATTTTTAGAAGACAGGTATATTGATATATACAAATCCTGATGTTCAAAACAGAAATATTTTTAGGGACTTTCATAAAAACAACCTTCACAGAGTTCTTCTAGAACTTGTTACATAGATTTGGTCTGTCATGAATTGTCCGTGTTAATGATAAGTCACTTTCACACCTTTTGGACTCCGTTTCTTTCTAATGGCAATTTTAAAGCACTATCTCAATCTCCGGTTTATTCAAACTCCCCACTAATTCTGTGAAATTTATGGGCCAGGTAGGGTGCCCTGTGCATACTGAGGAGGGAACTGACCCTCAAAGAACTTCATAGACTTCTTAGCCTTTCCCTTTCCACCTGTTTTTCCCTCAGTATCATCCAATTAAGACCAAGTGTCTCGTGTAAGAAAGCAAACAAAAATACAACTTCTACACACGTGCTTTTCTTATAATTTTTTTCTCCTTTCCCTCAAGTCCAAACTGTTAGGTAAAAGAGCTGGTGTTCTCTGTCCCCGTGATCCCACCTTCTTTACCTGCTATGATCTGGATCCTTCATACACATAAATTATAAACTACAGTTGCTTAGGTGAAGATCACTGAGACATTTGTAAGGAGTAGCAGTTGCTTCTCAGGCTGGCTGTCTTGATCATTCTGCCACATGCTGCACTGGTCAACAGTCCCTTCCTCTCTTGGTTTCATCAGCCTTGCTCTCTCCTAGTTTCCTCTTCTTTTTCTGGTCTTCAACTCTTTCTTTTGCAGGTTCCTCTTCTTCCATCTATCCCTACGTGAATGGAACATTGGTGCTCTGCCATGTTCCATCCTGTCTCTCCCTGGCTGTTTTCATCTTCTCCCTAGCTTTAAGAAATACCTGAAGGCTGATGATTCCTGATGGATCCTCCATTTTGGATTTCTCTCTCCGGAACACTCCTTCCAACAGCTTACCCAGTGCTGAAGCTCAGCTATCCCACATTTGCACCCAACTCAAGAAGTTTCAAACAGAACTCATTACATTCCTACCAAAAGTGCTCCTTTCTATATGTTTTTTTTTCTTGGCAAAGAGCATCTTCTCCTGCCTTCTTGCCCCAACCAGAAATCTCCATGTCAGTCTAGACAACTCCTATTCCCCACTACCCCCAATATAAACCATTACGTCTTGTCTGTTCTATTTCCTAAATATCTCTAGAGCTGTCCCAACCTCCAGTTGGCACTTCCATTGCCTTAGTTGAAACCTAAATTTTTCTCTAGAGATAACCTCCTCACTGCCATCTCTCTTCTATTTGTCTTCCACAACAATAGCAGCCATAACTTTTTAAAACTCTTACTGAATGACAGTTAGAAACCTTAAAAGCTGTCCTTGCATAAAGCCCTTAGTGTTTCCCAGCCATGCACCTCCTTCAGGAGAGTTTTGGCTCTTTGGGCCTGTAGAGCCTGGTGTGTCCTGGCCATGCTTACTTCGAGCCCCAATCCATCACACCTCCAGCTCCCAGGACACACCAAGTACTTCAACACCTAACCTCCTCACTTGCTCTTCTCTGTGGAATGCCCTTCCCTTCCCCATCCTTATCCGCCTGGCATTCTCTTCTTCGTCCTTCAGAAAACTCTACACTAAAATCTCTATCCATAATACCCACCACCCAATGTGGTGGGTATTATGGAGGGCACGCACTGCACGGAGTACTGGATGTGATGCAAAAACAATGAATTCTGTTACACTGAAAAGAAATTAAAAAAAAAAAAAAAGAATACCTTCCAAAGAATAATTAGCTGTTCCCTTTCCAATGCTCCTACACAGAAATGTACCCAACAGGTACATTTATTATAGTGATATTTCCACTTCCATGTATGCCTCTGTCTTCCCACCAGGCTGTGAGCTCCTTAAAGTCAGCAGGCACTGTGTTTTACCTTGAAATCACAGCACAAAGATATACATAGTACACAGAAGACATTTAATAAATGTTTGCTAATGAATGCCCAATGACCAGCTCTGGGTCATTAAATGCTGCAGTCATTTCTCCTGATCTGAGCAGAGACCAAGAGATCCCCTTTTCCCATCTCATTGGCTCATATCCTAAATAAATAAATATACAAGTTTGCACAGTGATATCAACATCTCTTTTAGCTTAAATATTCTATGGGTTTTACAAAACTACTTTGTGGACTATAAACAGGTTCATAAATCCATCTACAGCAGTATTCTGACCTAGGAGCCACAAAACTTCGGGAGCCCTCTGTGACCAGGTATTTAACAAAAAGACCATAGTTGTTCATAGGACCTCCGTAAGGCTGATTTTCATCTTCTTTATCTTCATTTATCTGCGGTAATCACAAGAGGGCAAGTATTTTTCATGCTTTCAATACTGACACTCGGAGAACTTAAAATTCGAGAGTATAAAAACCAGGTTTGCTGGAAACTAGGTTCGCATTTGGGAAAATGAGATCACTAAATCACTCAGTACTCCCCCTCCTTCCCCCGCCTTTTTTCGATGCCCTGGCCAGGTTGCTAATTAGGTAACTTCTTATCATAATTACCTAGTCAGCCTTAATGGCTTCACACACTCTGCTCCGTCTCTCACTGGTCCTGTAGGGCCGCTTTTCAATTGTTAAAACAGCTGCTGAGTTTCAAGCCGGAGGAGGCTCGGTGTGCGCCGAGGGGGAAGCGCTCCCTGAGTGAAGGCTGTGGTAGGCAGGCGGTCGGGTGAAAAGTGGGACATGAATGCACAGTTTGCACACTCTGCTTTCCGCCTCCAACCTTCTGGATTTAGCTCGTCTCTCCACTCCCCCCTCCCCATCAACCCCAGAGTTCCCCCTTATTGTGCACCCGGGTCTCCCAGACAGTGCGATGGCCCCGCGTACGCCTCTCCCTAGATTTTGTGGCTTTGGGGGGTCTCGGTGGGCCTCCCTCTCCTTCCCTGAGACCGGCGGGGCGGCCAGGACGGCGGTAGGTCCCCTGCGATGCCGCCTGCGAGGGTCCCTGTTTGGGGAGTCCTGGGTCGTGGAGTGTGTGTGTGTGTGTGTTTGTGTGTGTGTGTGTGAGTGTGTGTTTGCGCGCGCGCGCGGTGGCGCGCAGCGGGAGGGAGGGAGGGAGGAACTGAGTGGGGGGGAGGCACCGGGCAGAGGAGGGAGGGGGCGGGCGGGCAGCGGTGGGGCGGGAGGGGGAGCGGCTCTGGGCTTCAGCAGTGACACTCGGGAGCGAACACACACACTCCCCGCTCGGAGCCGCGAGAGAGCGGAGCTTACCGCGCAGCGTACCCGCCGCCGCCGCGCGCCCGGCTCTCCTTGCGTCGCACTCCAGCCAGGCGCCGGTGCCCCGAGCGCCCGCCCGCGGAGCCCGCGACAGCCCCGCTGGCCTCGGCAGCATCCTCCCGCCGCCCAGCCCCCGTACCCTCCCCGCCTTTTAAAAGGACCTCCCGCCACTTCCCCGCTCTGTCCCGGGATCCCCCAGCCCCGGGCTTCTCCCCGCTCCACTCCGCAGCAACTTCGGCGGCCCGCGCGCCGCCAGCCTCGCCCGCCTTTGAAGTTTGCAGCGCCCACCGCAAAGTTGGGACACTTCGGCCGATTTAATTTTTCTCTTTTATCTGCCTCCTCCTACGCCTCCCAGCCCCTTCGGTTCCTGAGTACTGGTGCTTAGCATCTTGGCCGGTGCCTGGGACGTGGACTGTTTCGCACACCACACCTCGGGGAGGGACTTTTCCTCTCATCCTCCCAGGAAAATCAAACAGATTTTTTAAGGTAAGTAGCGAGAGGAAAGCAAACTTGTGACGCCTCGACGCCTTAGTCCGCCACCCCAAGACCTGGCACAGGGAGTGTTCACACCCAAGGTTTCATCCGGGGTGGGGGGTGGAGGCGCGCGACCCCTAAGTCAGAGGGGCCCAGCGAGGTTCTCCGTCACCGCTGGACGAGGGCGCCAGATCCAGAGGAGCAGAGGGCTTTAGGGGCGTAGAGCAGGTCTCCCTCGGTTTTCCACGCTGGCTTCGTGGCTGGGCGGCGCGAACGGTGTTAGGAGGTGGAGAGACAGTTGCACAGGCCGGGGACACTAGGTTCCCGGTGCCCAGGATGCGGCGGAGTCCGGGGAGCCACAGAACCTTTATCCCGGACTTGGCCTGGACACTTACTTTGCCCGCCCGCCGGGAGGGCTGCTGCCTCCCCCTCTGCTTCATGCCCTCTACCCTTCGCTAGAGAAAGTCAGCGGGACTGGGTGATAGAGGCGCATGAGTGTGGGACGAAGAGGGGTCTGGGATGCGCATGGGCTCGCCCGCGGGCTGGACTGAAGCGGGTTCCTGGCGGGCGGCCCCATCCCCGCAGAGGGGGCTCTGGGATCTCGGTCCCCTTCGGCCAGCCGAACCCCTACCGCTCTGGCTCCTCGTTAGTCCTCTGTCTGCTAAGCGAGCATCGTTAGAGAAACTTCCTCGAGCTAAGCAGGGAGGCCTGGGACCGGATCCTGCTTTTGCCGGGGTACTAGAGCAGCCACCGAGGGGACCTTCCCTCTCGCGCCAGACCCAGCGACAGAGCGTCGTGCCCCAGCCCTGTCTGTGCACCAGTCGGTGTTCGCTCTAGTCGGCGCTACCTTCAGTGCCACGGAGCTGAGAGTTGGGGCAGCCCCGACACTCGGGAATCCGAACGAGTGGTTCCACGTCCCAGCTGTTCTCCCGGGACATTTCGCAAACTGCAGAATTTAGATGCGGTTTCGTTTCATTGTGCGCCCTTCCTGCCTCCACCCACCCGGTACACCCGCCGGGGGCTGGAGAATTCGCCGCTGCCCCCGCACCAGGTCCAGGCGGGTCGCGGAGGCCCTTGGAGTTTGCCGTGGGCACCTCTGCAGGGGCGCTGAGCTGTTCTTCGGGCCAGGTCGCGGTTCCCCTCCCGGTCCCCTTCGGGGCGCTGTCCATCTCCTGCTCTGGGTACAAGGAGCTCCCTGAAACCAAGACCTTGAGCGAGAAATGAACCTGAGAAACTCTCTGGGTTTAATTTTTTTTTTTTTTTAAACATAGTTCCTTTAAGCAACTTAGTTGCGCTGATTAATTTGTCTACTTTTCATCATCATTCGATCCTGCTATATCAAAAAACAATTTATTTTTTCATTCAGTCGCTGACCTCTCCAACCACACTACCCTCTTCCCCCCACCGCCCTCGCCCACCCCTTCTTTTGCCTCGCTTCCTGAACCCTTTTTCTTTTCTGAAGGAGGGAATCTCCGCACCTCCTCCCTTTTTCCTCCCACCCGGTCCCTGAACGCCTGTGAGAACGAGGGGAGTCGTCAATGGAAATAAATAGGACCCCCGCTCCATTCTCCGCCCCCTTTAAACAAGTAAAATCCTCCCTGGGCTGGCAGAAGTAGAGATAAAACATCCCTCCAGAGGGAGCGGTTTTGAGGATTTGATGGGAATGAATTGTTTTATTATCCTGAAAGATGTGATGGATGGATGCTAGAGCAATATGGGTACAGATCAGAGTGTACTGAGGGCTCTCAGTATTTATTATTATTAATTATTGTTTATTAAGGGTAATAATAAGACCATACCCTAGCTGAAGACCATGTTTATATTTGGTTTTGTTTTTGGGTCAGTCTCTTATTACAGTGGTCTCAGAAAGTGAATACACCAAAACGATATTAATTTCTTACACCCTTTCTGCATATGGAATTAATTAAATGTCAAAAAGATACTGTCGTTTTACCAAAGTTTTAACCCATGAACTTTTAGAAGGTTGCATTCTTATGAAATGCCCTCGTTTGCCTCAGTCTGTCTCCTTAAAGTTCAAAAACTTGGCAACATAATTAATTATGGTCCCAATTCCCATTTTCAATCTAAACCTATATGCAGGATTACATTAAAATATCCCATCATTTATCCTTTAAAAGTGACTCTGATGAGTTTAAATTCTTGGGGAAGGGGAGTCACCTGGGAATGAGAGGTCCAGAAGTTAGAAAAATTAGTGACTATTTCAGATTTCACTAAAAAAATCCTTTAATTCCTCCTTTAAGGAATGAAATTAACAAGTGTTTTCTCTGTGTAATTCTGAACTTCAGTGAATGTCCTTAATCTTTACCATACAGTAGAAACACAACAGCTTGAAGCTTTGTCTGTATTGTTTTCATTTTTATGTCAGGACGTTTTATTCATTAAACCTGTATGTGGAAGTCACAGGCTCCACGTGGCAGCAACACTCTGTTTTAATTAGTAACTATCATAAAAAAGAAGCTAGAACTCTGTAATGGGCCTAAATTGCTAGGAATTATGTGTGGTTTAAATTACGCATTTATTTCAGCAGAAATGAAACCATGAATACAAAACATCTTTTAATCACTTGCAGACACAGCTTTTATCTCTTAAGATGTAACAAAATATATAATTGAAAAATATCCTTCTAAGAATGAGGGAAGCCCTGACCCTCATTTTATTTGTCCTGGGCCTATTGAACATTCATGTGGTAACATGAATAGTAAGCAAAGAGTGATGTCATAACCTTGGCAATACCATGCTGAGGGCATGCTTACATTCAATGTAGCCATCGTGGATCCGTCTGCAGATAACTTAATGTAGCAACTTCTTCATCTGGCTTCATGAACTTGGTGATTCAGATATAGTTTTCTCACTGGAATTTATTGACCAGACTCTCCATGTGATAAGGGAAGATTTGTGTTGTAGAACTCTAACTATCTGGGATGAAGGTGGGAAGATAGAAATAAAATATACCTGTCAGTTGTTCTCTTCCTGTATTTGTTTCTGTAGTATTTCTATTCAGTGTACCAAGAGGCCAGAATTTTTATTTTCAAACCGATTGTGTTTTTGTTGTTTTGTTAGGACAGAACTTGTCCTTCATTTTGCAATGATGAATGAGTAGATCTGGAAATGTAAGGACTATGCCTGATTTAACAGATAGCAAGGAGTAGTGTGAATTCCAAAGGATGTGCACTAAAATTATTTTAGTCTTTCTTCCCTTAGTTATTCCAGTGACCGGGTGATTGAGTCTAGTGACCAAGCAGTGCTCTCATGCTTTTTTTGTTCCCTATTTCTGTGTCCGGTCTTGTTTTGGGGAGCCCTGCCCTCATCCTAACATCTAAGTTAATGAACGGCAGCCAGTGTCAGCTGCCATCATCTTATTCACCAGGAAGAAAGCATATCCCATAGCCATCCCTATTGGGTGAAAAGCAAGTGTAATCTACAAAAGTTGTTCAGATTATTCACTTGACCTCAAAACAAGGTCTAGAACCTCTAAATATCTACTTTGGAACAATTATTCCAAAGAATATAATTTATTCATTTCCAGTTGATTCACAATCATTCAGTAGAAACAACTAAACAAGTTATAATTGAGTAGTAAACAGTAAATCACACTAAATCTTTAATTTCAGACTGACTTTAAAATTAAAGCCCTCCAGTACTTAAATACTCCATTTAAAAATGCTTTGCAATTTAACCCTGAGGTTAGGCTAAATTCTGCCTTATTTTAACATTATATTACAATGCAAATTGACACCTATGTTACACACACTCATGCTTCCACGTGTTAATTTTCAACTAAGAAGAAATGTAAATACTTGGCTGTTACTGTTAAAAAGAATCACATAGCATGACATAGAAAAACAAAATTGCCAATATTTTATTATATCATATGGTGATATGCTGATCCTAAATTTAGTTAATATCTCTGAGAAGAACCACACCATTTTAGGATGAATGTGTTGGGATATGTAAATAGATCTCTTGCCTCTTCTGAGAGGACACCTGGCATTTTCTTTCTATAGCCCACCAGCGCCCAAGCCAATGACAAATGCAGGTATATTCCTGGCTGCTTACTTCTTGAACACATTTCCTAACGCCAAAGATGCTATAGTCATACCTTCCCCCTTTCTTTTGGTATGTTACTAATAACTGCAAACCAACTAATCCTTGCATTTTAATATTTTGAAATATTTAGAAATTATAAAATATATAATATTAATTGACCCAAGATTTTAAAAAACATTTCTAGTTTTACATTTTAAAAATTGAGAGTAAGGGTATTTGATCAGTATGGAATAAAAAGCAAACTGGCAATATGTTTCTGCAAATTTTACCCTTTGGGATAGAGACAGATTTGACCACAGAACAGCTGGATTTTGGGTCCTGTTACAATGTCAATTTTTTTTTAAGAACTCACTAAACTAAATGTGATTTAGACCTCAAGTTTTTAAATCTAGAAACTTCCAAGATTACATGTCATTATTCCTTCAACAATTTCCGGATCCCTTGGAAACTGATTTATTTTAGTAAGTTGGTGAGTAGCTTTTGGTTTTGAGTTGTTAATTTTTCCATGTTTCAAATTTGAAAATGACACATATTTAATATTTTATATATTTCTCTGAAGTATTTATTTTTAGTTTCACTAGTGAAAACTCTGAATGAATCTTTAAAAAAGAAAAATGTGGCAGAATGTATATAGTTAACTTTTCCAATGTCCCTTAATTGTTCTTTTGAAAAAAATTGCTGCTATTCTTTTGAAAGAATTGTTTCTATATAGTTATGAGAAAAGAAAAAAACATTTTTAGAAACAGTGGGTTATATAGAGTTTGGAAGGAACTCAATAAAAACATAATTACATGATTAGAAATCGACTCATTTGAACAAACCTCTTAGACACTGCCTCTGCAGTGTGGAGGTTTTAAATATAATAACCAAATAACAAAATCGAGTTAGCAATATGCACTCATTTTCTAATTGGAATGATTACAGCCAATATCACAAATAGGGGTCACTGACTATACTGTATGATAACTGTGCAAGTTTCTGTCTTCTCCCCAACATGAAAGAGAGGCACACACTGTCTTCTTCCAGTTGTGTGCTTGGAGGACATATATTCCACAATCTAAAGACATAGTCAAAAAATATGGACTATATTCAAATGCGTGTTTTATCCATAACTAAAAATCATAAGTACATAGATCTTGTTCTCCGAGGCAATTGTCCATAAGCATACAGATCTAAATAAAATGAGACTGAATTTTATCCTTTCTCTAAAAGAAAGACTAAAACCTGAAGCCATAATTAGAAAGATTTGTAAAGGGTGATATCTTGTTTTTGAAATCACCATGACTGTGGTTAAAGTTATAATACAGAAACTATGAGCAAGTGTTTATTTATGAAGATGGAGTGTATGGATAGTTGACAAATAAAATGAGGGGCAACATTGTGATGCTTACCTGAAAATATTGTATTTAAAAGGGGAAAGCTAGTGTGAAAGGGATTAATTTATGTAGGGTTAGTTTCTCTGACTTAGGTGCTACAAGTGTTTGGTGCCTCCTGGAGTATAGATGGTTAGAATTTACAGCACATCGTAGTGAAAAATAAACCTCAGCAATCCATATGGACTTAGGAGATGGCTTTGATTACTCTCTTTTATTCAGGTCATGTGTACTCAAAGCTCACTGGCATTGCCAAATGTAACATTATGCATTTTATTTCTGTAATAAAATATGTTTCTGATTAAATTATCAGTCATACAAAAAAAATCAACTCACATAAGCATGAATGTATTTGATCCGTTTTAGTTATCTTGTTTAAAATACACACAGAAAATAAATACACTTTACCCATAAGAATACACTAGTAAATATGTCCTGGTTGAAATCTAAATATTATTCATATGTTGATAGCACTCAATAAATGTTGTAATTCATATTAAATCCCAGCATTCACTGAAATTGATAATATAGTATCAAAAGCTTCACATTGGGATTGGTTCAGAAGTAACTGGATCCTGTAATTGGAGAGAGATTTGTTGCCAGCAGCGGTAACGGTGATCAGAAACAGCAGTGGTAGCTAAAACACCTGGCAAACTGAGAAAAAAGAGCAATCATTTAGCTTTGGGTCTCCCCAAGTTTCAGATATTTTAGTTCTCGGATGATCCTTCGAAGTTTGCTAAAATATGCTATGAAAATATATTACCTTTTTTTATGGAAAATGAAACTGCTCCCTAAATAGAAGATATGGATTGGACCCTCTGATGATCCCAGTGGCAAGCATAACTGTATTAGTAGGTGGACAAGCAGGCAGGTCTTATGGGAAATGGCCTGAGGTCCTGGGGAAGCCACCCTGCCCCCAACTGCTACCAAGGCCTCTTGTGGTACTAAAATGCTATCTGCAAAAAGATGATTTTTCGTGGGGTTTTTTTTTTTTTTTAAGATTTTACTTATTTATTCAAGAGAGAGAGATCGAGATCACAAGCAGGCAGAGAGGCAGGCAGAGAGAGAGGGAGAAGCAGGCTCCCCGCTGAGCAGAAAAGACAATGCAGGGCTTGATGACAGGACCTTGGGATCATGACCTGAGCAGAAGGCAGAGGCTTAACCCATTGAGCCACCCAGCCACCCCCTGATTTTTTGTTTTTAAAATAACTTTGTTTTTGAGTGTCCACTGTAAATATGAAAATGCCGCTAAGATGGGAAACAGGGTAAGCTGCTGTCAGCTAACATCCTCTCAAGATGTTAATAGTGGGACAAAGCCAGACTAGAAGAAGGCTAGTTTAAGACGGAATTTTAGAAAAGGGAGGGATACTGACCTTTGGATCTCTTGGCCTCTTCTTCTTTGGACAGCCTCCCGTTAGAATACACCTGTTCTTTTCTCCTCTTCCTCTGATAGTTGCTTCTCAGTTTCTTATACTCTAGAAATTATACCTGGGGCCAGGTTTGTGGGCCACAGCTGGAATGGCCCCATTGCTTCGTTGAATGCTCTTCTGTCACCATCCTGAAGTTCATAATTCTTGAACAAGAGGTCTTTCATCGGGCCCCACAATTTTATATTTTATACCGAGACTACAAAATATGTAACTCATCTTCTTTCTACCTTGATGCGAATTTAAGATAGAGAATCTATATGTTGAAGAACTGGTAAGGACATTTGAGATTATCTTTGCAATGTTAAGTCGAGTGAATATTTGTATCAAAAAACTTATCTTTTCAGTAAAATGAAAGAAACAATACTCTTTTAAACAATTGAGAGACTGAGCAGGTATCTAGCTTTTGATAGTGCTGTTCTTGTAAAGCAGAGGTCTCTAAAAGGGAGTGGAGAAAATATCAAAACTCTATTTAAGCTTACTTTTATGTATAAAGGAGGAAAAGAGTTTTGTTAACATTATGTAATATATTTATTGGCAAAGTCACTCTTACTCAGCATATTGGATGATCACTGAAAAATCAGTAATCAGAGGTAACAGCTTCTGTGAAGTAAAAATAATAACAGGTGAAAATAATGACATTCTAATCAGCTCTGACAAGGAGTGAGCCCTACCCAAAAGTTAACCAGAAAAAAGATGTGGAGTATAGGGGTTTTTCCAATGTAATCAACTATGATACTCATCACAGTATAGAATGTCTCAAATAATGTGTGTGTGTGTGTGTACATATATATATATTATTTTATTATATATATTTACTTAAATAAATAAATATGTATTTTTATTATATATGTGTACATATACACACACATATAAAATATATATAATATAAATATATAATAAAATAACAATATATTTTATATATATATATACACACACATATATATCTATAAAAAATCCCAATTCTAAAAGATTTGGAGACACCACATTACAGGGCCAGAGATTTTCAACAGAAGCTGAAAGAGCCCTCAAATAAATCAGTCACCATTATCTTTAAGTATTCTTAGTTATATGTATAAGCATTTGATAATTCATCTGTTACCAGTAAATAGATAATACACTCCATTATGTTCTGAAAAATTCAGTATTCCAAGAGTTAAAAAAAAGTTACCTAATCTTAATGCTCTTGTAAAAAAAATAATTGTGTTACATTTTGAAATTTATATTTAAAATTGTATTGTCTCTCAGTAAAGTTGCCGGTTATTAATTTACACCAAAGTTGTTTCTGTGTTTTGAATTTCACAACGTGAATGGAAATTATCCTACTTATTAACAGTATTATAACTTCTTAAAACCCTCAGTTGTTCACAAGGTACTTCCACATCCATCATTTTCTTTAATCCTCACGGGTACCCAGTAAGGAAGATATTAATCCCCTACTGCTGAGAAGTCTGAAACTCCATTTCAGCTAAGAGAATAAACTACACTCACAAACTTTTAAAATAAAGTGGGGACTCCTTGGTTCCAGAAGCAAAACTGATGGAAATGTCTAAAACTTTTAAATTGAGATTAGTTTCCAAATTAATTTGCAAGGACACAATTTACTTGGAATTTTTTTTTGGTTACAATTTAATGATTCAAAAAATCATTAATTTAATCTAAATTCACAAGACCTTAATCGTAGACAGTTTATGTGCTAAATGTTTACTGGTTTGGGTCATGGTTAACTTACTAGGTAATTTTGTGGCAGAAGATGAGTACACTTTTTTACACTTAAATCCATATGTGTTAAGGTACAACACTGAAAAATAAGTAATCTGTAGACTCCCTTCTTAAATTAGTGGTAATTCATAAGAATTCACCTCTAAAGTCATTCCAGTATTCTAAAGATTTTTATTTATTTATTTGTCAGAGAGAGAGCGAGCGAGAGCGAGCACAGGCAGACAGAGTGGAAGGCAGAGTCAGAGGGAGAAGCAGGCTCCCTGCGGAGCAAGGAGCCCGATGTGGGACTCGATCCCAGGACGCTGGGATCATGACCTGAGCCGAAGGCAGCTGCTTAACCAACTGAGCCACCCAGGCGTCCCATCATTCCAGTATTCTAATAATGTGGCATTTTTAAGAGATATAAGATTTGAAGTTAAATCTGTTTTAAAAATTTTTAAATAGGGGAACCTGGGTGGCTCAGTTGGTTGGACGACTGCCTTCAGCTCAGGTCATGATCCTGGAGTCCTCGGATGGAGTCCCACATCGGGCTCCCAGCTCCATGGGGAGTCTGCTTCTCCCTCTGACCTTCTCCTCGCTCATGCTCTCTCTCACTGTCTCTCTCTCAAATAAATAAATAAAGTCTTTAAAAAAAATTTTTTTAAATAAGTGTTTCTACATTTCAATGTAGTTCTACATTTCAATGGAATACTGAGAGTTGCTGTAGATGCATAGGCTAGGATATTCCAAATACCCTAAATACTTAAAGCCCTTTAAAACATAATGAGGAATAAGTCAGCTCCAACAGTGAAAATATTTATACATCCACACATATTAACACTTCAGCCAGCAAGTTCAGCCTATAATTGAAAAAAAATATCTACATTTAAAGTTTTGTTCATACTTGCAAAGCAGTGACAAGGAGGCAGTTTTGAAACATCTTTTTCTCTTAGCAGGCTCTATGTTGTGTAATGACCGCTGATGACAGTTGACCCCCTACACTCACCAGCTACAGCCTTTCCCTAATGCATCCCTTAAAAAATTTTTTTAAAGAAGAAAAACCACGCCTAACTGTGTATCTTACTTTTGGGAGAAGGAGGGGAAGGGATGAAATAATTGTGGTCAGGATTCTGTGGTTTGTCTTCTCTCTGATTGTTGCAGATTTATGTGTTTGTATTATATCATCATAATTTACTGTAAACTCTTCATTAAAAGTGACCGTGGGGTCTGCCCGCATTATCTGCCTTTTGAGTGCCCTGTTCTTTAATCATCTCTTAATCCAGAAATAATAATGCAGAACATCTCAGGAACTGAGCCTGATCCTCAGCTCTCTAATCTCAACACGTGCATCTGAAATCCTTTGCTAGATCTACTGCCTGCAAAGCCTGAGCACACTCACCTTTGAATCCCTTTAATCCATCTTTGTTTGTTAAACAATATTGATGCCCCCAGATATGGTCTCTCAAGGTTAACAAAAAGAATATTAAGGATTTCCTACTGTTTGTGTGATTATTTTTAAAAACTCAACATCTTGGCCTCTCCTCTGTGCTCTAGTCAGTCTTTGAGGAAAGAGGAACTTTTTATCTGATAGATTAGGTAAATTCTGATAGAATAACCTGATGCTGAGATTCCGTCTGATACCTGTTTAAAGAGCAGGCCAAAACATGTATCTTTTGTTGTTGAGTAAAATGTCGCAACTAGTTAGAGAAGCTGTTTTATACTATGTGCAGATAAACAGGACTTCTTATTTCAAAAGAGCATTCACATCCACTATCTTAAACCTCATAACAACCCTGGGAATAATTGTCTTCATCGTGTAGATGAGGAAACGGAGACCAAAAGAGGTTAAGAGACTTGCTCCCAGTACAAAAGGCAATAATGGTTTAGTCAGAACTTCTTCCGCTCAGATCTTCTTACTCGAAGTCCAGCAGATCATTTTCGGTTTTACTTTGGAAGCCTTTTAACTGTTCCCAAACGTGGAGACATGAGACCAGAGAGTGAACTACAGAAAGACAGGGGAGACGTTAACTTCCCTTTCTTTAAGGTTCTCTCAACTGTGAGATTGTCACGATCCAGTGTCCTTGGAGAGTATTATCTCATCTCTCCAAAGACAGGGCTTACGTTTATAGTTTGTTTTTGGCCTAGGATTTTGTAAAAGGGGTCGCAGAAGAAATATGTATTTGAAAACTGTTACTTTAACTTATTTCATTTTACAAGAACAGGACAAATGCATACTTGTGTGCCCCCCCCCCTTTTTTCTTTTCTGGAAATAAGAATAATCTAGGATTTAACTTTTTTAACTATTTAAGGTTCCTGATACATCTGTCCCACTCTTCTATCTTTGGGTTATATTATCCTGATTATAGTTACTTTTAAATCAGTACCTTGATTTTGTCCTGTGTGTTGGTCCTGGAGGCCACCACAGAAAATCTGACAGCCGACAGGCTTTACTGCTGTCTTATCAAAATAAGTTCCAGTGCAGGGCAAGAGGCAAACTTCCAGGACCATCACGAACTGGGAAAATAGAGGATTGGGTCCATGGAACCAAATGCCAATTTTTAGTCTATGGTATTTATTATTCTATGGTAATAATGATTTCATCTTGATAGAATCTTATTTCTTAGTATTTGCCAACTCCATTAAGTAGATGAATAAATTAGAATCTTGTCACAATCTCCTAAAAATTGCACAAGGCCATTTTTGGGCTTTAATATAAACACAGACATATTCCCCAGAGCAAAAAACCTGCCATCTTCCTCCTCCTCCTCTACCTCCTCTTCCTCCTCCTTTTCCTCCTCCTCCTCCTCCTCCTCTTCTTCTTCCTCTTCTCTTCTCCCTCTTCTTCCTCCTCCTCTTCCTCTTCCTCTATGTAAAGAAGGTAGAGAAAAGAAAGCCATGAAACTGTGTGGATGTAATAGTAGTACTCACAGTAAAAAGAGGAAAGGATGTGTATAATCTGCATGTCATCCATGCTGAATAGATGTGTAAAACATTAACATTTGGTCATGAGTAAAAATTGGAAATCAGGAAGTTCAAATAACGAGGGGAGGGGTGCCTGGCTGGTTCAGTCGGTAGAGCATGCGACTCTTGATCTCAGAGTTGTAAATTCAAATCCAACGTTGGGTGTAGAGTTTATTTAAAAATATATCTTTTAAAAAGTATAAATGGTGCAAATACTGGAGAAGAAAATCATAGTGCCACCATTATCAGATAATCAGTCACACGATTGGAAGAGACAGCTACTCGAAGTGCAGCCCACGAACTATCAGCATCCACATCTCCATGGAGCTTGTTAGAGAGGCCGAGTGAAAGGGCCCACCCCACATCTTTTGAAACAGAATCTGCAACTTAATAAGAAAGCTGGGTCATGTGATTGTACATTCAGGTTTGAGAAGCACGGTCCATAGCAGTTGTTCCTATTCTCTGATCAGAATGTATCCCAGCCAAACCATATTCTACATGTTTTCAGAGGAAAGAGGTCCTCTCAAGTAATGCACTATGTTATTCTTACTAAGGCATGACTGTGTTCTTAAGGACAGAAGAAAATGCATCCTTCTCCTAGGCTCCTGGACTATCCAGCATCTGCCACCCATCTAATAGCAACCAGCTAACAGGTTTCCATGAGGTCCTCCTCAAAAGACTGAAGAAATACTTCCCAAGTTTTTGAGTTTTACAAAGTAGCCTATTTTATACCCATAAACTTGCCAAAAGCACCCATGACTTATTTCCTATTTAGCTTATAATCTCTCTCGCGAAACAAATTCCATTAATCAGCAATAATGAGCAGTTTGCCTATTTTGGATTTTATTTATTTGTTACCCACAAAACGTCACGAACACTGGCTTGGTGTTACGTTCCGTGATCAGCATTATACCTGTTGTAAAAGATAGCATTGCGTTTCCTTTCTGCAGAACCTGGGCATCTCAAGAATACGTACAAACAGAAGTTAAAATGGTCTGCAGTAGAAGTACACACACTGGAAAACACAACTCGATTGCCCAGTGGTTGTAGATGCTTAGGTTGTGAAGAAAGAGTAGGATTCTGCCACCCAGAGAAGCGACAGAGACAGAGGAGGCCTCCAGGGCCCGGGACAGGCATCAGCACATGCTGGGAAGGAGAAACCCCGTGTGGGGAGTTGTAGGAAATAAGTTTGGTAGAGTGAGTTGTGAGGTCAGAGACCTCATGGGCACAAACTTTGTCCTCTAGTTCACGGGAAATCATCTGACTTTTTATTTTTATCAGCAGAAGAAGGAAACATTTTTGTTTTTAAGATAAGGATGTTGGTGCTGTGCAAATGATCAGGGAGAGATGCGGGCAATGGATGTGAGAGGCAGTGAATGGCTCATATGAGGCACCGGCAGTTTGGATAGAGAAGAGAGAACCAGTCTGAGGGAATGTGCAGCAGGTGCATTGGCAGGATGTGTTGGTTAGCGGGGGATGGGGATTGAAAACAAGCAGACGATGGTGAGGTTCCTAGCGTGGCACCTGGCAGGCCGGTGCTCCTGAGGTAGAACTAGTGTGTGCTGGTTTTCATGCGGCATCTGGTGACACTCCAGCAGCCTTCCCAAGGACTACTCTTCCATTTCAGTCAACAAACACAGGAAGAAACCAAGGCAGTTCAGGAGTGGTCTCAATCTGCCCTTGGACTCGAGGGTGCAGAAGTGTTCTGGCAGAATAAGGAATGGGGCCCAGATTCACAATGCAGCCTGAATCTGGTTCCGTGAGGCCCATGCTAAGCCACTTCACACTTTTAAGTGTTCTATCCTGGGCATCTGAAGGAAAAGTGAGTCTGGAGCCAAGTAAATCAGCCTTGAGGCCTCGGCAAACCAACCCCCGCCCCCCAACTTCCTTGCATAGTCCAGAATCTGATGGGAGAGATTTCAGACCCTCTTACTCTTTGCAATAAACTTCTTGAAATCAGTATAATTAAGCAAATATTTATTTAGTGCCTACTTTGTGTAAGAACCATAGAAATCTGTAGAAGAGATAGAAAAAGGAGTAAAAAAATCTTTCCTAAGGGTCATTTACTTGGGTAAACTTATGAAAGCCTCATGAAGAGCTTTTTCATTTTTTAAGGATGAGAAAAAAATATTAAAATATCTATAGCTCAAGTGAAATAAGAAAGGGCCATAAGAATCGAAGCCTCTCGTTTCACTGGAGGACCTTGATTCAGCTTCATCTGCCCCTGATGTCTGCAAGGAACTTGCAGTAGGCACTCAAACACTAGTTCACTTACTGACAATGTACAGAGGAAGCTCAGATAGGAAGCCGTCTAAGTAAATACCACATGGCTGCAATCTTGTTAAGAATCTTCCTACAGATTTTGTAGCCCCCCGCCCCAACTTTTTTCTTTTGGTATCTCACTCCAGAATGTCAGGAAACCTGTCAGAACACCTCCTACTTTTTAAACTGCTCTGTTCAGTTTACCAGCTTTGTCAGAGAAGTCTGTATTTTACTGAGTCCCGAACTCCTTCCTTAGAGTCCCATGACAGCCACTGGGACTCGCTGGGCCGGCCAGTGCTTCTTATCCCTCTTTCATCTGATAATAGACCTTAAAACATCTGGTGTCACAGCCCATCCCCGCATTCCTGGATTTAACCCTGGCCAGGCCTTCCTCACCAGATGTGATTGTGGCTGCCTCAGTTGAGTCAGGACTGTCTTCTGGTCTCTGTGCGTTGGGACTGTCCACTTTAGTGGCTGAGGGCTGTGGTTAAGGCACAGGTGGGGCAGATTCCTGGGCATAAAGCACAGCAGACCAAATAGGTCCTTCCCCTCAGTCTCCCTGACTTACTCCTCTCCGTTCAAGTCCCTGCTGAAATGTCACTTCCTCAGAGAGGCCTTCCATGACCACTCAGCCTCAGAGGGCTCCTTCCCCCTACCTTTCTTCCCATGGCACCCCTCCAGCCATTTCACCTACTCCACTTTCTGCCTGGTGCTGCTGCTCTCTGGAATGGTTATATGTAGATGTTAGCTTGTTCGTCCTCTCCCTTACCTACCAAACTCAAAGCTTTACAAGCAAAAGGACATCACACATCTTATCCACGGCTATATTTCTCAAGCAGTGCTTGGCACAGAGTAAGTGCCCAGTAAACATTTGGTGCATCAACTGATGAATTCTGCAATTCCATCATGCTGGCTCTTGGAAACAAAGTTCCTGTTGTCACTGCCTTGTTGATGAGTATCTTTTTTTATTACATCACTAGGAGCTGGGTTATAAAGGTTTCTTTGATCAAAACTTTATGGAAGATTTGGCCCATGTGTTCAGCAGACATAGCTGGCAGAATTACCAAAGCAATTTTTGAAACCAGGTTTGTCATCGGAACAGGAATATCTTTGAGCCTGAATAATTAAAATACCTGTTTTTGTGAGTATGGTTAGGCAGAATGAAAAAAAAAAAACTTTTTAAATTTTTAAGTTCCTTGGAGAAGATAGTATGTATTATCTGAGATAGATGGAAAATATATAAAAATGTAAGGTTATTTGCTTATGGATGAGTGAAGATAGATTATTTTTAGAATCTTTGTTCCCACTACAGTATTTATTTTATCCTTGTTGTCACTGGCACACAAAACTAGTAATGATCTTCGTTCAGAAGATATAGTGATTATTGAGTTTGGTCCACCGATTGGTTATTTAGTAAACCCTACTGGATATATTACAGAATGTCTGAAAAGATTGCTGACTTTTCTCCTTCAGAGTATTACACTTCAAAGCTTGGTGACCCCGCGCCCCAAGGACCTCTTTCCTTTCTCTAGCCCGATTTTTCCTGCCTATCACTAAGCTTACTCCTGTGGGTTCCCTGCCCACGCCTGCGCAGTTCCTCATTCGCCTATCAGCCCCACTGGCTTTAGGATTCCTCACTGGTCCTCCAGCTCTCTGCAGAAAGTGCGCAGAAGTATCAGTTAGGTGGTATTGGCAGATATGAGTTCATAGGAAGATTCCTAAGTTTTATTTAGCCTGTCCATTTAGACACAGCTTATGAAGAGGTCTGGTTATATGCCAAATTTCAGTGTTTTGTTTTGTTTTTTTTTTTCTAATTTTCTTCTTAACTTCCATATATGTTTCTCTTAGCTTCCTCCTCACTGACCATAAACCACCTCTTACCAGAACTTTTGACAAATCAGTTAGCCTCGGTTGTTACGCACCCTTCATTGGAAACCTAAATTCAAAGAAGCAGCTACTGGTTACGCGCGCACGCGCACGCGTGCAAGAGTGTGTGTGTACACATATACTTGTTGCCTTTCCCCAGTATGTCTCACCCACCTTCCCTGCACCCATCAGATCCACTTTCCCACCCGGACAATTGAACTCAATATTTTTGGCTATCAAACTGCACATCTTGCTACTTTCTACCTTTGCCAGTGCTTCTTTATGTCTCTCATAACAAGAAGAGAGTGTCTTCCTTTTTTGTCTTTTCTAATACCTTAACCAGTATAAGAATTAGCTTTTAAAAACTGCATCTAACATTATCAGCAATTCATGTATTATTGGATGCCAACTGGAAATTCTGCCCAACTAATTTCATTTCTCTCTGATTTCTTCCAATGCTCTGTTATTTCATTGCCCCTGTTCCTATAATCAAGGTGTTATCTTTGATTCTTATTTCCTCACTTCCTGCCTCCAACTCACCTGTACATTCTCGACGTAAGACACAATGCATCTCTCCATTACTCTCCATCTCCCCCACCAAGTTTAAGCCATCACCACGTCTGCCGTGGACAGCTGCAGTGGACTTCTTCTGATCTTGTTGCTTTTACAAAAATGAAGTTGGTTTTTGCTTTTATAGTTATCATGTCTCTAACATCTGTTCTTTACAAAATAGAGTTATTCCTAAAAAACATGGATTGGATCATGATCCTGAGCTTTTTTTTTTTTTTTTAAGATTTTATTTTTTTTATTTGTCAGAGAGAGAGAGAGAGCTTGTGCATGCACACAAGCAAAGGGAGCAGCAGGCAGAGGGAGAAGCAGGTTCCCCACTGAGCAGGGAGCCCAATGCAGGACTCCATCCCAGGACCCTGGGATTGTGACCTGAGCTGAAGGCAGATACTTAATCAACTGAGCCACCCAGGCGTCCTGATTCTGAACTTCTTAAAGGCTTTCCCTCATACTCAGAATAGAGTCCAAACTCCTTAATATGGTTTGCAGAACTGTATGTGATCTGCCCTTTGCCTTCCACTCTCCCCTCTGCCCACTTTGTTGCACAGTGATAGCCTTTTCTTCACCCATACTCACATCGAGTGCCAACTTTGGGCCTTTGCACCAGCTGTCTATCTGCCCAGAATGCTCTTTCCTCTGACATCTCTTTCACTGGCTTCCTCTGGTTCATTACATGTCGGAGGAAAGGTCATTTCTTCCAAGAAACCATCTCTAAATCTTCCACCTAAAGCTGCCATTGCTTTCTCTCACGCAGGCCTATTGTAATTCTGTATGGAACTGTGAATGTCAGCCACTGGTGTTTTGTTATTGATATTTCTGTGTATGTGCTGTCACCCCCACTAGACTGTGGTTTCCTGAGATTATCAGTGTCCCTAGACAGTGTCTGATATATAGCAAGGACTCATGACAGACATGTTGAGTAAAAAAAGTAGTGAATGAGTGAATATACTAACATTATTGGATTCCCCTGCTTGGATATATATGTTTTGTTTTTATAAGTAAGTTGTACATTCCTAGGATACGTCTTTTGAGTCCTCTTGTTACCTAGTTTGGTTTGGGATATAGAGGCAGTGCTTGGAAGATTCTTATTCTCTTGACTTTAGCTCTTTTTTGACCTTATTTAGTTTGTGCATCCTAAGAAGTCTGTGGAGTGTCTTACTGAAGAGTTCCCTTCCTGGTTAAAATAACTATAAAATAATCAAATTCAAAATTGACATACTATAGTCTTAACCTCCAGTGAGTTTACAGCAACGTACCTCTATGGTCCTAAAGATTATTTCCAAGGGAATTGGAAGTAGGTTTACTCACTAATAGAAATTCACATTAATACTCTGGTGTGCGCTGTTACCACAGTTGTGATAAACCCTCTCCCAGGGCTAACTTACAGCAGTAACTATTCAGTACATCACATGGATGGACAGATTTCCATGAAAGTAGATTACTTTTCTTCACTTAAGTCTTTAACCTGTTTTTTTTTTTTGTCTTAGAATTAAATACAGGGGAGCCCAAGTCATAGTTTGCATCTTTGTGAAACTTCGTCACTGCCTTATGTTGCCGTGTTTCCTAAGAGATATGATGCGCTAATCTCAACTCTCAGGGGTTCACAACTGTGGGGCACCAAGGAGAAAATTTGGGCCAATAAGCCACCAATGTGAATAGTTCTCATGCTTGCACCAGAAATGTCCTGACTCGGTGTGTGATTTTTCCCCACTGAACCATGCTTCCTAATCTTGGGAGTGTAGGAGAGGGAAATTCTGTGTGGAAAAGAGAAGTTTTACAAATTGTATTCCTTGAAAAAGTAGCCTGTTTTGAGAAAATACTTGTTCTCGTCTCCATCACCTTTCCCTGTGGTCTTGGGACATGATGTGGAACTGTTTTGTTCCCTTTTCAGAATTCCCTTTTCAGAATTCTTCCCGGGAATCTCAGCAGTTGCTAAGAAACATAGATGGTAAACCATTAGAAAACACCTTTCAGCTTTCTAAGTTTTCCCATCCTTTATAAAGGGATATCTTGCTTTTATGACCCTTCACAGTTAGTTCCCTACTAATCTCTCTTTATCTCTTCTAAAAGTATTTTCTTCCTCACTTTTTTCTAGACCATAAAGACCTCAAGAAGAGAGGGTGTCTTATGTAACTGGCACATTGTTCAGTGTCTTGCACAAAGGAAGTACTCAATTAACATTTGTTTATTAACTTTTACTGATGCAGTTCTCTCTCTGTGCGTCAGCTCCTGAGCCGCCACCTCTTACCAGAACTTTTGACAAATTAGTCTCTCTCCCTTCCCCACATCTAGCTCTTCTCCCCTTTTCCTACTATCTCTCTGAGGCTTGCTCTGTCTTCCCCCCACCTCTGTTAAGCACTTATTCTATGAGACACCTGTTTTCTGTTGGTATTTTGTCATCTTACATTGCAGGGTACTCTTATCTGGAATTAATGTCCACTCAACCTAATTGTAAGCAGCAGAACAGTCTGAATCTATATTAAATGTCTTTGCACTTTCAGTGTGTTACACAGAGCAGGGACTCAGTGTCTGTTGCCCACAACAGCTCGTGTCTTATCTTCTGCGCTGATAGGTGCTATTGCTAGATACTCCTGGCATGTTGCCATGTTACATCTTAGCTAAATTTCAGCAGAGGATGGGGTGTATAGTTTGTTAACTGCTTTGGAGAACATTGCACAGGAAGTCATTTCCATTTTGTTGCGGATCAACAGGAAATAAGGCTTAGTTGCCAAACTAAAGTAAGAAAAGCAACCAAGCATATTTATTCCTCCTTTAGGGACTTTCATTGTTCCAGGAATCATTAGCTTCTCTTCAGATAGTGGAAATTATCCTGGATATCTCAGTTGCACATGCAGAGAAAAGTTTTATAGGAAGAAGATGTTCAGTCTTTTGTTCCAGTTTTACTTTGCATTATCTACACTCTGTAGCAGTTGAATTTATCATAGCTTCTAATCACTTATCAGCTAGATGCCTTTAAGGAGATCTACTCCTTCCTTTAGTAAAATGGGTCTGGTTTCCTGGATCAAAGACTACTCTTATCTGTAGTACACTTATTTTGGCCATTTCTCTTGCTCATTATTCTTTTTATTGGCATTAGTGATGGTGAGAATACAGGATTACTGACTCTAAAATCTGATCCTCTTTCAAGTTTATTTCATAGGCATGACCATCTTTTAAAATTAGAGTGCCATAACCTTGGCCCTGCTGTGAACTACGCACCATGAGGATCAGAGGGGAAGAGATGAGAGAATGGAAACTTTGTTCAGATCTTTGGTGTGTTTTAATTTTACGTTGTGTTTTCATACTAATTTAATTTCCTTCCAGAATGAAAGTTGGCAGTCATTTAGAGAAGTGGTAGAGGAGGTTGGAATCATTGCCCTTGAAATGCATGTGAGTCTCCCTAATCCATAGATTATTGACATAATGAACTCTAAAACTCTTAATAATCATTCCACTATGTAATGACAGCCTGTATTTAGAGAGCTTTAGCCGGTGGATTGTGTGCCTAACTCTGGCTTTGCTCTGTTGGGGTTCGCACATTGCAGCTGTGCCCCAGTCCTCAGGAACAGGAGCTCACCTAGCACCTGCCAGAGAGGGCTCAGCAGCGGGAGCCCTTTCCTCCCACTGGCTTCATTTCACCCTTTGCAGAGACAGAAACACCCCAATCCACAAGATGCCTTATTTCCCTCCAGTTTTCAACTACAGCAGAGGATATTTCTGTACGGATAAGAATGACCAACTAATTTCCATGACTGTTTTTCACATTTTTCATGTTTGCCATTTTCATTGTTTGCAAAAGACAGCAAACAACAGGAGGACTCCTGGGAATTCAGCTTTTTTCATTGCTAAATGTCAGCCTGGAGGGCATCTGTATGCCCTTGCTGGGCATCTTGCTCTTCAAGAGGCAAACCCCCTCACTCACAGCCTGCTCTGTGACACGGGCCGGTCCCCCAGTGAATGCTACGTTTTTTCTTTACAGCTAGATTAAATGCTGCAGACTTATTATCAGATGTGGCGTGGATGACTCAAATGAAAACAAATGGCCTAGAGTTTAAAAATAGAAGTTGAGAGACTAAATATTTGCACTTAAAAAGGAAGGGAAAAGAACAGAAATCACCATGGCCGACCACTTCTTGAAGTCATCCTCACTCAATTATAATTTGCACTTTCCACTCCCTATAACTAAACATTAGATTTCATTTACTCCAGATGCATTTGCCTCAAGTAAATTCAGAATGCCATCCTTCTTTCTGGTGATAGTAAATTTATTTCATGTTTGTGGCCTACATGTGACTGGGTACACTGAATAGTCTTTAAGTGAATCTTAGTGACATTATGGGGAGTTTTTTTAATCGTTTGCTTGGTGTGACCTGTTTAGAGTTTTGCAACATTTAGTATCTATAAAAGCTTGACAACATTTTTTACAAATAAATCATGTTTTTGCAAGGAACTTACAGGCCCTTGGTGGTTGGTGGTGGAGGGCTGGAGGGATTTGCTTTGAGTATATCTTTCTCAGGTAGACTGAGCTATTCGTTGCTGTCTGTGGAATGTACGGTGCTGAGAAAGGTCACAGTGTCTTTAATATATACATGACACCTTCTGTTCAGAGAGTCTTGGACAGTTGGTGAAAACCTGAAACAACTTTTTATTTAGCAGACTTGTAAATTCCTTACATTAGTGAGACAATATAGCTAAACAGTAGCCTATAAATACAAAAGGAAGCTTTTTAGTGGCCTGAAATATTTCTCTACCCCTAAGACAAGATTACCAATTAAGATTGTGGTTAAGTACATCTTTTATATTTTTTAAAAGGAATAAAAAATTAACGAGATTTCTTTACTTATAATCACTGTTTACATAATTTCAAGCAATAAATTTTTATGTTCACTAAATGACCCAGTGGATTAACCAAGATGGTAAATTGACTAGCCCATCTTACGTAATTAAAGATAAATCTTGCCAAATGACAGTAGTGAAGTTGCTGCAGACACTCCCCAGGGCAAGTTTTATTGTTTTTACGCATAGTTTTTGTGTTGATAGAGGTCATGCTGGGTGTTAAGTTGATACATTGATGAATTATTTGAGCTCCCTTTTTTTTTTTTCCTGTTTACCACTAGACTATTTTACAGTTCTGAAACATTCCCACAGGTTTGTGGTAAAAAGATATGACAGGTCAGTTTGACTATTTATTTTTCACTGCACTAAAGGCTCCATAAAATAAAAAGTTGAAATGAATGCTGAAAATAAAGTCTTAGCATGAGTTTCAGGCTTTCAGTTACCCATCATATGCTCTACTCCCTACCACCAGAAAACAACGTAAATGCTTCATATCTCCTCCTTGGTGTTTCCTTCAAAACCAGTCTTCAGTTCATTCTTTGCACTTTTTACTCTGTGGCCTGGGGGAGCAGAGAGCCCTGCAGAGAAGGTGGAAGAGAAGAATGGGAGAAGCAAACTTGGTCCTCATTCCTAAAACATCCCAAAGAAAACCACTCTCCACTCTTTGACCTGTAGCTTTTACCCTCTCGCCAGCAATTATAAAAATAATTTATTATCTGTAAAAGTTCTTCTTTTAGATCCGCTGCTCATTTACCTTTACTCTAACATGAACTAACTGGACTCATATAATGTTTCCAAATAGTTTAACCTCAAATTTGTGTGTGTGTGTGTGTGTGTGTGTGTGTGTGTGTGTGTGGGTGCGCATGCATGCGCACTGTGTAAGTTCATTATATTTAAAGTTATTTACTTGGGGCACCTGGGTGGCTCAGTGGGTTAAAGTTATTTACTTTTTAGTGCCTAGATCTCTAACTTTGTAGTAGAGAACACATGGCTAATCTCTGGATAATTATATTTCAAAAACAATTGGGCCTTCCAAAGAATAAAACTATGCAATAATCTAGATTACTCATAATCTAGGCTAAAGGTTAAGGTTTATAAATCATTAGATCATTTTTGTTTTTTCTCTTCGGTCTTGGCAGGATCTGAAAGTATGTGCCAAATATAAAGAAGCCTCTGACAACATGAAAACATCGGTTTTAGATTAGCATCTCTATTACTTGATTCATTAGAACTTTTTAATTGAAACAAAGTCAATCTTCTCAGTAATAGGATAACACTGTCTAGTTTTTCTGGGCTGTGAATAATTGTAGGACCAAGTTGATTGATATGCCTAGAAAAATACAAATATTTGCCATCATCCTAGAAACTTCCTACTTCTGTTGGAACTAGACCATGGATTATAAAAAGATAGTGTGGTTTCTTGCTATACAGATAGATTGCTGAGATTACTACCAGACGCCCAGGACAAAAGAAATAATACCAAAAGAGAAATTCTAGGAAATGTTATTTAACTTAAACTTTAAATTTAGGTAAGCTCTGGATACCTAGAAGTAACAAAAATAAATGAAAGGAAAAGTTATGCCATTAGAGGGCACTTTTGTAATCTTAGAAGAAGTCAGTTCTTATAGACTGGCTTACCCAAGTCTTATTCTTAAGAGGAATGTATTTTTAGTTGTTTATTTAAAATGACTAATTCTTAAGCTGAGTGTCTGAGAGAGAACATTTTACTGGTGGGGGAAAAAAATCTATAGAATCTTAATATCTAAGTAAACCTTTAAACCTGAATCACTGAATAGAAGTTGTAAAAATATGTACACTCCATCTGCACAATAGTTTTTTGATTAGCTATCTTCAGTGCTTCTTTTAAATACATTTTGTTTAGAATAATTCTGCCTGTAACCTGATCAAATGATTAACTTTCCATAATAACTGAGTATGCTTTTCCCCAACAGTAGATGAATGTTATTAGATAACATGTTGAAGAAGATAGTCCTGTAGAATATAAAGATCTGTGCTTTGGGACCATACTAATTTTTTCTAGTTTTATTGAAAAATAGTTGTTATATATTACTATGTAAATTTAAGGTGCACACATGATAGTTTGATTTGTATATATTAATGAAATGATTACCACAATAGGGATAGCCAACATCCATCTTCTCATATAGATACAAAGTGGAAAAAAAAAAAAAAAGGAATAATAATTTTAAATATTTTTCCAAAAAGTGTCTGTTTTGCCCATAATGTATGGCAATTAAAATGGTTAAAATTGCTTCAGAAATAAAAAGTTGATGTGATAGAACTTTAACTGAATAAATAACGATTTTCTTTTTTTAATAAAGAAAGCGAAAAGATAGGGTTGAGTCTCTTCGCTGTTGGTGGTAATATAAATAAAAACTTATTTTATTTACATAAAATAAAGTAGATAAACCAGGAAAATACCTTGGTAAGTAAAACATTGTGTCAAGAACTGTGAAGAGTTTGAGATTTTACTCTGCTTGTAAGCTAACAAGTTAGCCTGTCATACATAGTTTCATTGATGCTAGATGGCATGAGACTCCTGGGTCAGAGACAAAAGCACTACTCAGAGCAACTCAGAGCCATCCACAGCAGAATCCACAGTATTATCATTTTCCCCCAGTGACTCCCTGACCCCCAATTCCCACAAATGAAAAGAGGGACAGATAGCACCAGCCCCCAAATGGTTTTTTTGTTTTTTTTTTTAACAAGAGGAGCCCTGAACTTGGGGAGCCCAGATCTTCCATGGTATAGTGATCATGCATGCTCTTGGCTCCAGAAATTTTATCTTCCAAGGCTTTTCATTACATAGGCATCCTTGGGAAGATAATGTAGAACAAAGGCAGTGAATTCCTCTGCTCCCAGATGGGCAAAAAAAGCACAGAGACCCATGGAGAATTATCTTTCAACACCTACTTTATAGAATCCTATCATCTGAAGCTGTTCACTATTATTTATTTATTTATAAATTTAAAAATAGCTGATGTGGAGAATATACAATAATCCTATTTTCCATATTTAACTTACTCATGAAAAATTGTATTTCTTGTATTGTATTATATTCACTATGTGATCTTACCTGTCCAAGCCTCAGTTTGATTATTTTTGAAATGAGAAAATCATAGTGCCCACATCATAGGGTTGTTGCTAGCATTATATGAGATAATATATATAAAGCACTTAGAAGAGTGCAGCATTTACAAAATAAAACTTATTAATACTGTTTTTAACTCAAAATTCATTTCTTATCACTTGCTGATTTAACAAAGAGAAAGTCCTTCCCATGGATGGCTGGAAAAGAGGAAGCTGGAAAGATCCCCACCGATCATAACTAGCTACCTCCCTAACTCTAGAGCTGACCTAAATATCCCAAATATCCTGGGGCATTGGGCAGCGTGTCCTGCTTGGTCATCCCGTGGGACCATGCAGCTGACCACTTTCTGGGCAAACATAGAGTCTAATGAGGTAAAGCTGCCTGAGTGGTTCTAGGGCAAATACACCTGACTATATCAAACCCAAGTGCTGCCATCGCATATTTGGTCTAAGTTCCTAATAAGCATGGAAGGGCAAATTCTAACCACTTCTAAAGAGACAGATTTTACCATCTGGCTTCTGCTCTTGGGAGGTAAATTTTGGGGATGCTGCTACAGAGTTAACTGGATATATTCCATTATGCTGAAATAATTATTTCTTAACAGGGATACCTGAGCAAATTCTAGCATATCGGATTACTCACTTCTGTTAGCTACAGGAGGAAGGGCATCAGAAGGGAAGGATTAAGGGTTGTGAGTAGAGGTCTCATTCTATTTAGTTAACCATGTCCGTGTTTGTTTTGAATGGGTTCGCTGAGTTTTGATTTTGATCCATCTCACCATCTTTCATAGTTATAAGTTTCATCTGCTATTAGTAACTCACATGAGCTCCTGCTTTCCATGCCCAACTTTGCTTGTATTCTATTTTGACTGTTATCTGGATATCTGAGGTTCAGATTACTTAATGAAATTGAAGAAGGCCTGGTCTCATTCCTCAACTGCTAGCTAGTTGGGAGGAGGAATTGAGGATTCAGTCTCAGAATCATCATTTGTTTTTAGAGATTATCACCTTAACCCTTGAGAAAACTGAGGTCCACCTGGAGTGGTTAAGTGCATTGACTTAGATATGGATCTAGTTTGTGCTGCAACTAAAAAAGTCAGATTTCTTCGTTCTCAGTCAAGTTTTCACTCAATTACAATGCAATTGAGAATTAGAGCCTCTTGTAAGAAATTACGATGGCTTTCTTGAGAGATATTACAGAGGACAAATGTTTGGCCTCTGCAGTCAGATCCACCTGGATTTATAACCTTTCTCTGCTTATGTAAAGGGAGGTTTACTCTTCCATGAGAATAGTACCTACTTCACAAAGATTTTTGTGAAGATTAAATGCAATAATGCAGCTGGTGAATTTAACCCCTTGTTTTGCACATAGTGACTCTCAATGACTGCAGATGTCTTATATGGAAAACTGCAAAGCACATGGCAAAAAAAAAAAAAAAAAACTTTTTGAAAAAGGAAGTTATGTTTACTTTTTGGGTAAGCTCAGTGTGAGAAAATTACTCCTCACATTATCATAAAAAAGAGAAGTTTATTCCCTTCAAAAAAATATTTTAATATGAATCTACTTTTGATAGCACTCCAAGAAAGATAAAATCAAAGTCAAATGATGGCTTAAATAGAGGTAATCTCAGAGCTGTAGTAATGACTCTTTAGAAATAAAACTGGCTTTCACTTCATTTCAAATTATTGCAGATATTTTCATTCGACTTTCTCACTCTTTAAAGTACCTAAGTATAAACACACTCTTCCCCTAATGCTTGAAATCCCTGATGTACGTTGCCAGAGAGATAAGGGAAAACCCTCAGAGGAAGCAAGACCTTTCACCAGTACTTGACATCAAAAGAACTTGCCTACCTGAGGCTTCCTGTTAGGGACACTGAGTCATGTAGAAGATGGTGTCCTTGACAATATTCCCACAGCAATATGCAGTAGAGAGTGATCCATAATTATCTATAGGATCTTTGATGAAAATCAGTTTGAATGCCAAAATGTAATTCAATGAAAATACTCTGCTGGAATAGTAAATATATATCTGTGATGGAGGTTAAGCCAAATAACCTGACACTACAACTTTCCAATGGTCTCACTTGATCCAAAAGTGGGAATCCAAGCCCACTTCTAATATGGCTAAGGTTTACATTTAAATGTTGTGTTGAAGAGTCTAGTAATGAATGATAACTAGATAAAAGCAAATAATCTATCTTGTGATTTTGGACAAATTGCTTAACCTATGATATAATTAACTTTATCATCTCTAAAACTTTCTAACTTACAAAAATCTGATCTTGGAAACAAAAATAATACTATACACCTATAATCCCATCAAGTCTCAAGGAAACATAAAAGTAATTGTGCAATGGTAATTTTCTGGCTCTCAGTGAGTCTGTGTGTCTCTTTATGCTATGGTTCAATTTCTGAGACATTTGTATACACTTTTGTACAAGAACCATGTTGGCTTCTGCCATATTGAAGTGGGGATTTTCTCTCTGAATATCTGGAGAAGTCAAAGCACCAAGAGTCCATTCATTTAAAAATCTTTTTAATATCTGAAATGTTAGTGAATTTGTTATCAACATCATGAAATACTTTGGGAACAAAACAAAACAGGAAGTTTGTCTTCAAGATCATGTATGTATCCAAAATACATACTACAACTCTAACTTTCTGTCAAAGCTAAAATATTCTTAACTGTCTAGAAAGTCTGCAACTTGCCCAAGCGTCTACCTGCAGAACTAATGTAAGCAATCATTTCTGTTGCCCCAGGATGGTGCCTCTCCACTGGTGTCTGCTGTGGCTGCTATTACCACTGAGCTCAAGGACTCAGAAGTTACCCACTCGAGATGAGGAACTTTTTCAGATGCAGATCCGGGACAAGGCGTTTTTTCATGATTCATCAGTAATTCCAGATGGAGCTGAAATTAGCAGTTACCTCTTTAGAGACACACCCAAAAGGTATTCTCTCTGCAGTATTTTCCTTATCAATAAATTGATAAAGAATGCTAAAAAGCAAAGTAAACGTTTAGACTTAGATTAGGTAATTTACAATCAATCTCTGAATAGTATTGCTTATTTTCCTCTAAGAAAAGAAAATGACAATGCAACTGCTAATCATTAAGTAGAGGTTGTTTGGTCCTTGCTGATTGTGATCTCTTTTGGGATGGAGAGAGCAGTTTTTGCATTTCTTACATTTTAGAATGGTTATTTTCTTATCTTTGGGATAGCAGGAAATTTCTAAGAAGGATTCTGTAGGATTAAGATGAAATTAATCAAGAACAGGGTTCAAAACAGAGGCATATGAAGACCCTGAGCTCACCTCTGCCCATTGACATTGCAAACTACAGCTCCATATAGAACAGTTCTCTCTGAAGTAGACATGAAAACTAAACAGTTCCTCCACACAAAGGATAAAAAGGCCACATAGAGATGGATAGGAGAGGCAGAGGCATGATCTTGTCAAAAAAACCCTACACTTAGTGTGGCAATTCACAAACAGGAAGACTCTGACAAATACAGAGCACATCCCTGAGGAAAAAGGAGTTTGATCCCCACATCGGGCACCCCAAACCTTGGGACCTACACCAAAGAGACAAGCCCCCAAATCATCTGGCTTATGCCTGGGAGAACCAAAAGGCTATGAAAAAATAAGACTCCACTCTTTTTGTTCTAAAAGGTTTATTTATTATTTTAGAGAAAGCTAGAGAGTGGGGGGGGGGGGGGGCAGAGGGAAAGAATCACATGCAGACTCCCCATGAGTATGAGCCCAACACGGGGCTCTGTCTCACAACCTGAGGTCATGAACTGAGCCAAAACCAAGAGTTGGACACTCAAACAACTGAGCCATCCAGGTGCTCCTTAAGACTCTGCTCTTAAAGGGCATATGTACAGACTTCCTTACCCCAGGACCCATTGCAAACACAAAAAGTTGAAAAATGCCTAGACTACATACAAAAGAGATTCATTGGCTAATCTTAAAGTGTCTGCTGGAAGGGCAGGGGTCTCTTAGAACTCTTTCAAGGCACAGAGGTGCTAGCAAGTATCATTTTTGCATTTTCCCTCTACCTTATTAGCACTGCTTGCCCACATCTAGGTTTTCCTATGGCCCACACTGCTAAACCTGACAGGTGGGCGTGCCCCAGCCTGGCACACCCCCACAGCCCAACCAAAGCCAGTATATATGCAGAGGCCACACAAGGGATTCCTGGCTCTGATGACCAGGGTGGTTACATTTCTGAGCCCCCAGGATTGAAATAATCAGGGAGACAGTTCTTGGCAAGCTATCCCCACCAGGATACTGCAGAGACTAAGACTGAGACACCCCCAGGCTTCCTATAATCAATCCTTCAAGACTGGGAGAGATAGTTTTTTCACCTAATGCATAGAAACCAACATAGAGAGTTAAACAAAATGAAAACAAACAAACAGGGACGCCTGGGTGGCTCAGTTGGTTAAGCCACTGCCTTCGGCTCAGATCATGATCTCAGCATCCTGAGATGGAGTCCCAAATCAGGCTCCTTGCTCAGCGGGAGCCTGTTTTTCCATCTGCCTCTGCCTGCCATTCTGTCTGCCTATGCTCACTCTGACAAATAAATAAATAAAATCTTAAAAAAAAAAGAAAGAAAGAAAACAAACAAACGAAGAAATATATTCTAAATGAAGAACAAGATGAAACTCCAGGGAGGAAAAAAACAAAAACAAAAAAACCTTAATGAAACAAAGAGAAGTAATTTACCAGATAAGGATTTCAACGTAGTGGTCACAAAGATGCTCAGCAATTTGGGGGGAAGAATAGGTGAACACAGAGGGAATTTCAACAAAGAGACAGAAAATATAAGAAAGCATTACCAGACAGAAGTCATAGATCTTAAAAAGACAGTAACCAAACTGAAATATACATTACAGCGGTTCATCAACAAATTAGATAAAGCACAAGAAAGGATCAGTAACCCAGAAGACAGGGCAGTGCAACTCACCCAAAGAGAGCAGGAAAAAGAAAAAATAATCTGAAAAAATGAAGATCATTTAAAAAACATACAGGACAACATCAGGTGGAGTAACATTTGCATATTAGAGGTCCCAGAAAGAGACCCTAACCTGGAGGATGAAACATATATCCTCGTTCAGGAAGCCTAGAGTTCAAAATAAGATGAACCTAAAGAGATCCACCCTAAGATATATTACATTAAAATGTCAAAATTCAAAGATAAATAGAAAATCTTATAACCAAGAGGAAAACTTGTTACAAATAAGGGAACCTCCACAAGATGATCAGCAGATTTTTCAGCAGAAATTTTGCAGGCCAGAAAAGAGTGACATGATATATTCAAAGTGCTGAAAGCAAAAAAACCTCCAACCATGACTACTCACCTAGCAAGATTTTCAGAATTAAAGAAAGATGAAGAGTTTTCCAGACAAGCAAAAACTAAAGGAGTTCACCACCACTAAACCAGCCTTGTCAGAAATGTTAAAAAGATGTCTTAAGTTGAAAAGGGGACTAACCAATACCAAGAAAACATATGAAAGTAAAAATTTCCCTGGTAAAGGTAAATATATATTAAAGGTAGTGAACTAATCACTTATAAGGTTAGCATGAAGATTAAAAGGCAAAAGTAGTAAAAAAAATAACTAAAACTACAACAATTAGTTGGAGTATATACACAAAATGATGTAAAATGTGACACCAGAAGTATAAAATGTGGAACTGGGAAGTAAAAATATAAGGTTTCAGAATGTGTTCATACTTAACTTGTTACCAAATTAAAATAGACTGGTATATATACATATAGGCTTATATGTGTAAGTCTCATGGTGACAACAAGGCAAAAACCTATGGCATATACAAAAAGATAATGAGAATGGAATCTAAACATAACACTAAAGAAAGCAATCAAACCACAAGAGAAGAAAGCAACAGAAAGAGAAAACAGAATGGAACGATAAAATGATTAACAAAATGGCAGCAACAGTATATACCTACCTATAATTTAAACATAAATGGACTAAATTCTCCAATCAAAAGGCATCGAGTGGCTGAATGGATTTAATTCCATATGCTCCCTGACAAGAGATTCACCTTAGATGTAAGGACACACACAGATTGAAAGTAAAAGGGCTAGGAAAAGATGTTCCATGCAAATAGAAACCAAAAAAAGTTGGGGTAGCTATTATATTAGACAAAATAGACTTTAAAACAAAAGACTATAATAAAAGACAAAGACGGGCATTACATAATGATTCAGGGGTCAATCCAGCGAGAAGATAAAACATTTGTAAATATATTTTTTAAATTTTATTAACATTTGTAGGTATTTATATACCCAAAATAGATTAGGAGCACCTAAACATATAAACAAGTATTAACAGACTTAAAGAGAGAAATTGAGAGCAATACAACTATAGTAGGCGGACTTAGTACCCCATATTCATCAATGGATGCTTCATCCAGACAGAATATTAATATCAATGTGGAAACATGGTCTTAAATGAAACATTAGACCATTTACTAGATATATACAGAACATTCCACCCATAAGCAACAGAATATACATTTTTCTCAAGTGCACATAGAACATTCTCCAGGATCAATCATATGTTAGGACAAAAAAAAAGTCTCAATAAATTTAAGAAGATTGAAATTTCACCAAACATCTTTTAGAACATAATTGTATGAAACCAAAAATCAATCACAAATATGTGGAGATTTAAAAACATGCTGCTGAACAACCAATAGGTCAATGAAGAAAAAAAAAAAAAAAAAACTTGAGACAAATGAAAGTGTGAAAGTCACACACCAAAATTTATGGGACATAGCAAAAGCAGTTGTAAGAGGGAAGTTTTTAATGATATAGGACTGGCTCAAGAAATCAGAAAAATCTCAAATAATTTAAATTTTATACCTAAAGGAACTAGGAAAATAGGAATAAGTGAATCCCAAAGTTAAAAGGAGGAAGAAAATAATAAACATCAAAGTGGAAATAAATAAGATAAAGACTAAAGAGACAACAGGAAAAAAATCAATGAAACTAAGAGCTTCTTCTTTGAAAAGATAAACGGAATTGATAAACTTTTAGCTCCACTCACTAAGAAAAAAAAAAGAGGACTCAAAATCAGAAATAAATGAGAGTAAGTTATAATTGATACCAAAAAGATACAAAGGACCTACTATGAAATTAATATGAAGAACTATATGCCAATAAATTGGACAAACCAGGAAAAAAGTGGATAAATCCTCAAAAACATATACTCCTTAAGACTGAGTCATGAGAAAATAGAAAATATGAATAGACCAATTACTAACAAGAAGATTGCTAGTCCCAACAAACAAAAGTCCAGGACCAGGTGGCTTCACTAGTGAATTCTACTAAATATTCAAAGAAGATCTAATGCCTATCCTCCTCAAAATATTTCAGAAAATTGTGGCCTCATTTTATGAGCCCAACACTACAGTGACACTGAAACTAGATATGAGGACACCACAAACAAACAAACAAAAATTACAGGTCAATATCCCTAATGAGCATAGCTGCAAAACTCCTCAACAAAGTATTAGCAGACCAAATTCAAATAATACATTAAAAGGATCATACACCACCATCAAGTTGGATTTTTTCCAGGGATGCAAGGATGATTCAATATCCACAAATCAATAAATGTGATATCACATTAACCAAATGAAGGATAAAAATCATACAATCATCTCAATAGATGCAGAAAAAGCATTTGGTAAATTCAACATCTATTTATGATAAAAACTTTTCACAAAGCAGGTATAGAGGGAATGTATCCCCATGTGATAAAGGCCATATATGACAAGCCTATAGCTAATATGACACTCAATGGTGAAAAGAAGAAAGCTTATCCTCTAGGATCAAGGACAGGACAAGGATACCCACACTTGCCACTGATAAGTGTCATGGTACTGGGAGTCCTAGCCCAACCAATTAGAAAGAAAATGATATAAAAGGTGTTCAAATTGGAAAGATAGAAGTAAAACTGTCACTGTTTTCAGGCAACATGATTTTATATATAGAAAACCCTGAAGCTCCCACCAAAAAACTGTTGTAACTAATAAAAACATTTATTAAATTTGCAGGATACAGAAATCAATATACAAAAATCTATTGTTTTTTTAATACACCAATAATAAACTACCAGAAAGAGAAATTAATTAAAACAATCCTGTTTACAGTTGCATCAAAAAGAACAGAATACCTAGGAATAAATTTAACCCAGGAGGTAGAAGACCTGTATACTGAAAACTGACATTGATGAAAGAAAGTGAAGAAGACACAAATAAATGGAAAGATACTCTGTGTTCATGAATTGGAAGAATTAATATTGTCAAAATGTCCATACTACCCAAAGCAAACTATAGATTCCGTGAAATCCCTATCAAAACTTCAATGACGTTTTTCACAGAACTAGAACAAATAATTCTAAAATTTGTCTGCACCCACAAAATCCCTGAAAACCAAAGCAATCTTGAGAAAGAAGGACAAAGCTAGAGATACTATGTTTCCTGATTTCGAACTGTACTACAAAGGTATAGGAATCAAAACAGTATGGTATTGGCATAAAGGCAGATACATGGATCCATGGAGCAGAAAAGACAGCCTGGCAATAAACCATGAACACATGGTCAATTAACTCATGACAAAGGAGTCAAGAATATACAATGGGAAAAGGACAGTTTCTTTAAAACAATCTTCTTGGGAAAACTGGACAGCCATGTGCCCAAGAATGAAACCAGACCACTAAACAAACACAGGTAGTAAGCTCCTTGATATTGGTCTTAGCAGTGTTCCGGGTTCTTTTTTTTTTTTTTTCTTGGTTGGTTTGGGTGGGTGGGTTGGTTGGTTGGTTGGTTTTGAATCGGTCTCCAAAGGCAAGGGCAACAAAAGCAAAAATAAACAAGTGGGACTACATCAAGCCAAGAAACTTTTGCATAGTGAAGGAAATCATTAACAAAATAAAATGCAACCTACTGAATGGGAGAAGATATTTGCAAATCATACATCTAATAAGGTTAAAATCCAAATTATATAAAGAATGTATACAACTTAAAAACACAACTCATCTGCTTTAAAAATGGGCAGAGGATATGAATAGACCTTTTCCAAAGAAGACATACATATGGCCAAGAGGTACATGAAAAGATGCTCAATATCACACATCATCAGGCAAATGCAAAGCAAAACCGCAATGAGATGCCACCTCACACCCATCAGAATGACTATTACCAAAAAGACAAGAGATAACAAATATTGGCAAGAATGTGGAGAAACAGGAATCCTCGTGCAGTGTTGATGGAAATGCAAATTGATACAACCATTATGGAAAACAGTAATAGGTCCTCAAAAATCTATAAATAGAACTATCATATGATCCAGCAATTCCACTTCTGAGTATTAATCCAAAGAAAATGAGGGGATGTAATGTACAGCATGGTGACTATAGTCAGCAATATTATATTGCATATTATGTAACTTTTTATGGTTACAAGGGGGAAGTAGATTCACTGTGATGATCATTTCACAGCATATACATAAATCATAACTTTGTTCATTTGAAATTAATATATTTCAGTTGTATCTCAATAAAAAAGAGCTTAAGCAGCTAAAAAATATGAAATTAAATGAATACATGATTCCTCAAGAGTTTACATTGTATTATAAGGATAATATTTCTGGGGTGCCTGAGTGGCTCAGTTGGTTAAGCATCCGACTCTTGATATCAGCTTAGGTCTTGGTCTCAAGGTCGTGAGCTCTAGCCCTGTACTGGACTCCATGCTGGGTGTGGAGCCTACTTAAATTAAAAAAAAAAAAAAAGATAATATTTCTTTGAACAATATTCAGTTCATTTACCTTTACTCAGCAAATTGGGCTCACATAATAGTTCTAAATATTTTGACCTTAAAAAATGATACATACTTGTTTATTCTTTCTTGACTTGACTTTTTTCTCCCCACAAATAATGATCAGGGGCTTTGATACCTACATTGGGATGAAATGTTACCTCACCTTGAGTTGAGAGTTACAGCAACAATAGAAACATCATTTCTAGGAGTGAAATACGCAGTGGGAGGCACTCATAGACATTGTTGATATTACAACTAATGGTGAAATTCCAGATAAAATTTAGCGGCAGTGGATAGCTTTTTTCATTGATTATTCTTATGTTTACACATAAATTCCAAAAGCTAAATGGTTCATGGAGTGTTTATCCCTCAGTTTTGGCATTATAATTTGGGGCCATGTTTTCTTAGTTGTTCATTGCATTTCTGTCTGCCTCACCAGCCAGTAAATAATCTGGAGCACATAGATCATGCCCTATTATCTCTGATTGCTGTTCTCTTCCGTACTCTGGGTATGGTAGCCAACAAATATTTGTCAAATTGTTAAAGTTTATTCAGATTATCTTTTATCCCTAATCGTAAGTGCTTCCATATGAAAACGTTGAGTTAGAAGGACTCCCTGCTGTTTTATATGTATAATGAGTACCTTGTAGAATGCAAGAATTGTTTTGTCATTGGTTGCCTGTGGCCTGTATGTAAGTTAGTAAGACACAGTTACTTTGGGAAATAAGCTACTTCCTTGTCTGAAAGGAGAACAGAAGGTAGAAGATGAACTGACACATTGGTTTCTGCTTCAGCAGTTGGCTCTGCTACCAACATAAAAACGGAACCCTAGAAGTTTTGAACACTTTTTTACTTACATGATGCCAAACAAAATATTTTGTTGTACCTATTTCTTTGTAACAGAGATGGGTTCAGTTGTGTGTATATTGTTAATATATCCAACGCAGCCTGGCCAAAGGAACAAAATTCTACTCTCCATAAGTAGATTGAATTGGAAAATTAAGCCATCTGACACCTGTCTTGAAAGATGCTTATGATACTTATACCTTCCCACCCAGTAAATAGTACAGTTATTTTGTCTAGATGACATCTAACTTTATTATTTTATGAACAAGTTGTTTTTACTTTTATAGAGTCTTGTCTTCCTACTGCCTGACCCCCACCCTCCTTCTTTTAATTTATATTTGAATGGTGAGGGGAGAAAATACTGATAGTGCCATTCAGATTCGGTATCTTTAGGTAGAAACAGACTTGAGGTGTAAGGCTCCTGGAGCTGGAACAATAGGGTTGGTGCTAGAATTCTTGGGTTCTATTCATTAATTTCATAATTGATCATTCAAAAATATTTACCAAGTACTTACTACATGTAGAAATCAGTACTAAATGCTGGGACTTCAATGACATGGCAAATGAACCCTAAGTGGGCCTTTGTTGAGAAAATGACAATCAAATAATACAAATATATAGTCACAAATTTCAATAAGCACCCCAGGTGAAAAGTACAAGACACTGAGGGTGCACGAGAACCTGACCCAGAATTAGGAGTCAGAAAAGGCAGCCCTGACAGAGGTGACATGAGTAAGGGCAAAGGAGTGCATGAAACAACATCCCAGAGGTTCCAACACAGGGCAGATTCTAGGAAACTAGGAGAGCCCCATGTGGTTCAAGCACAGGACATGAAAGGCCAGTGAGGTAGGCAGGGACCCCTCCACTGAGGAAGTTTTAGATTCTGCGAACAATTAAGGACTTTTCCCCAAAAAGCTAGAGTCTAAACTTACTCATCAATTCATTCAACAAGTATTTATTGGGAATTACTTTAGTCTCTAAGTCTTCAGCAATGAACCAAATGCCTGGCCCTATTACATCTTTCATTCTAGTTAGAGGAGATGGAAAAATAAAGAGGTAAACAAAGAAATATGTAATATGTCAGGTAGTGATAAGTGCTTTGAAGACAAATGAAGAAGTGTGAAAGAGAGCTTCATGGGGAAGGTGTTATCTTCCATAAGGGGTCAGAGTAGGTTTGTTAAGTGAATAAGAAGAAAACCAGTGATTTTTCCAGTGACTCTTGATAAGTCCTAGAACCAATGATCTCAGTCTCAACTGGTCCACTTCCCCACAGGTATTTCTTTGTGGTTGAAGAAGACAATACTCCATTATCAGTCACAGTGACTCCCTGTGATGCACCTTTAGAATGGAAACTGAGTCTCCAAGAGCTGCCTGAGGACACAAGTGGGGAAGGCTCAGGTAAGCAGCATGTTAAGTCTGGCCCTGGACCCCTGAATGGATAACTAAAAGACCCATGACATAGACAGCCTTCTGTCTATAAGAAAAAGCAGCGTGGATGCATAGGGGAAGACTCTGGAGATTTTGCAGTGGGGATGGCACTGAAAGACGTGATCTTGACACTGTCAAAACCACTTGACAGTTAAGAGAGACAGACTTGGAGCCTGAAGGGGTGAGGAAAATGGAAAGGTTTGGACTAGCCTCTCTAGCTGTGGTTTGCAATCTCACCCAAAGATTGGAATCAGCACTGGGTGCTTTAAAACTACTGATGCCTGGATCCCACCCTTAAAGGTTTTTACTTAATTGTCCTGGAGTATGATCTGGACATTGGGACTATTAAAATCTCCCCCTAGGTTATTCTGGTATGCAGCCAAGATCTCTGGGGAGTAAATGGTGGCACCGAAAAGAGGAATAAAAAGGCTTTGAGTGCCATTGAAAGGCCAGGATGACAAGAAAGTCAGTAGGAGGGGTATGTTAGGCATTTAAGGAAGATACAGATTGTGGAAAGCAAATACCAAGAAACAGGGAAGTGAGAAGAATCCGTATGAGGCTCTGGGGTGACCTGCTTCCTTCAAGGGGTGAAGGCATCATAGCATAAAGGTGAAGTCTTTGTGACTGGTGCCACACAAAGGATGCAAGCTAGATGTGCTGCTCATAGGGATGAGATGACAGAGAGTTGTAACTAGGAAAGTATGTCATCATGGGAGATAGAGAATAAATAACGGCATGAAATCATTCATCTCCGGGTTTGGGACTGTGAAATTCTACATCCCTCATTCAATTTGCAGTAATAAGCTGAACAGGGTGCATTCCCACACTGGTTACCCAATCCTTCACCAGGTCTTGGTGTCTAAGCTTATCTGGTGTCTATGTGGTATCTGATATTAAAAATAAAAAGATAGAAAAAATTAGTTTGGTTTCAATACTTTCCTTCTATTATTCCTAGGCATATATTCTCCACACTGAAAATTAGGTCCTCTTACTAGTACTTCATATTCTATGTTTTAATGAGAGACTGTCCAGTCCTGGTAACAAGAATAAAACTAGTGAAATAGCTGGCCATCAAAATGCAATCAAATTGCAATCAAAATGCAATCAAATCCTTTTGATAAGCAGATTGATGGTAGGAATTAATCTTTCAAAGGCTTACAGTCTTTGACCTAAGACTTTCAGTAATTACAGTCAATTCTGAAGCCTAAATTTAAATTCAGAAAAGCCAACATGTATGTGTGTGGGTGTGTGTATATATAGAAAGACAGATATAGATATATACACATATACATACACACACACACATATATATACATGGCACTATCTTAAATGGTCAAAAATTGACCAACGGTATTATTTATATATTTATGAAAATACTACTTTTTACAAAATTATTATTTTATTATAAATTTTATTGTAAAATAATAATTTATTTTATAAACTAAAACATTACAAAATAATAATTTTATTTATTATAAAATAATAATTTTAAGTGAGGAAGACAGGATTCAAAATGGAGGTTCATTTGGGAACATATATGTATGAGAATAAGTGTTATTAAGCTATAGAGAACGATGAAAAAGAATAATATCAATTGCATAAAAACATGTAAAGGACTGAGTGGCAATGAATCAAAATATTAATGAAGGATTGTCTTGGGATCATGAATTAATGGATGATTTTTTTTTATCTTGTTCTTTCCCTCTATTTCCCAATTACCTACTGGGAACATCATAATTTTTTTTTAAGATTGATTGATGTATTTATTTTAGAGAGAGAGAGAGCAAGTCAGGAGAGGGTCAGAGGGAGAGGAAGAGAGAGTCCCAAGCAGACTCTGCTGAGCACAGAGCCTGACCTGGGGGCTCAGTCCCACAACCCTGAGATCATGACCTGAGCAGAACTCAAGAGTGGGACGCTTCACTGACCAAGCCACCCAGGCACACCCGACATTATTATTTTTTATAACAGCGCAAAAAGAAGATCGTCTTAAAAACAGAATCTAAGGTTGGCACGCCACAGTGCATACCCTGACCCGTAGCTTGTGTTTCTCTCCTGTCTTCTAGGTGAGCCGGAGCCTCTGGAGCAGCAGAGGCAGCAGATCGTTCATGAGGAAGGCACGGAATTATTCTCCTACAAAGGCAATGATGTGGAGTATTTCATCTCTTCTAGTTCTCCATCTGGTTTATACCAGTTGGAGCTGCTTTCCACAGAAAAAGACACGCATTTCAAAGTCTACGCCACCACAACCCCGGAGTCTGATCAGCCCTACCCCGAATTACCGTATGATCCAAGGGTGGATGTGACCTCTCTGGGACGCACCACAGTCACTCTGGCCTGGAAACCGAGCCCCACGGCCTCCTTGCTGAAACAACCCATTCAGTACTGTGTGGTCATCAACAAGGAGCACAATTTCAAAAGTCTCTGTGCGGTAGAAGCCAAACTGAGTGCAGACGACGCTTTTATGATGGCTCCAAAACCCGGTCTGGACTTCAGCCCCTTTGACTTTGCCCATTTCGGGTTTCCTTCAGAGAATCCGGGTAAAGAACGCAGCTTCCTAGCAAAGCCTGCCCCAAAACTGGGGCGGCATGTGTACTGGAGGCCCAAGGTCGACATTCAGAAAATCTGCATCGGGAACAAGAACATCTTCACTGTCTCGGACCTGAAGCCCGACACGCAGTACTACTTCGATGTCTTCGTGGCCAACAGCAACAGCAACACGAGTACCGCGTACGTGGGCACCTTCGCCAGGACCAAGGAGGAAGCGAAACAGAAGACAGTTGAGCTCAAAGACGGGAAAGTGTCAGATGTATTCGTCAAACGGAAGGGAGCGAAGTTTTTACGCTTTGCGCCGGTCTCTTCTCACCAAAAAGTCACTCTATTTATTCACTCCTGTCTGGACGCTATTCAGATCCAAGTGAGAAGGGATGGGAAACTTCTCCTGTCTCAGAATGTGGAAGGCATCCGGCAGTTTCAGCTTCGAGGAAAGCCCAAAGCGAAGTATGTCATCCGACTGAAAGGACACAAGAAAGGGGCGTCGATGTTGAAGATCCTGGCCACCACGAGGCCGAGCAAGCAGCCCTTCCCCTCTCTTCCTGAAGACACGAGAATCAAAGCCTTCGACAAGCTCCGCACCTGCTCCTCGGCCACCGTGGCCTGGCTGGGCACTCAGGAGAGGAACAAGTTCTGCATCTACAAAAAGGAAGTGGACGATAGCTACAATGAAGACCAGAAGAGAAGAGAGCAAAACCAATGCCTAGGACCAGACACGAGGAAGAAATCGGAAAAAGTCCTCTGTAAATATTTCCACAGTCAAAACCTACAGAAAGCAGTGACCACGGAAACAATTAAGGGGCTTCTGCCCGGAAAGTCTTACCTGCTGGATGTGTATGTCATAGGACACGGGGGCCACTCGGTGAAGTACCAGAGTAAAGTCGTGAAAACCAGGAAGTTCTGTTAGTTACCTCGTACGGCGAGATGCTGTTACATAGACCTGCAGGAGAGACATGGAATCACTTTAAGCATAAACTGACTACTCCCACGGCTGAGAGAAGTGGCGACCAGTCCTTGGACTGTGGACGGAAGGATATCAACTTGTGTATATTGGTGTTTATAGGAGTATCTGTTGAGGAGTCTTGTTCTAGTGTACCTCAGTGGTACCTAGTGTGTGTCTGCTGCCCGTTGCTGTCAGAGAGGGCATCTGGAAGGAACTGACATCCCTTGCTTTGACCACTGCATGAACTGCTTCTAAATTATTTTATTACCTGAAAATTTAAAATATGCCATTCATTGCACACATCCACAAATGCAAATCATTCCTCTCTATAGATGCTAGGATATATATAAATTATTTTATAAAGTCTTGTTTTAAATGTCAGTGTTTCTATGATTGTAAACTATTAAATTCTTTTCCTGTTAAAGTACAGATCTAATCTAAGTATATAATTAAGTGGACGGCCCTCTAGTCAATTATATTGCTATTGTAAATTCTTATCTGTTGAGTAAAATGTTTAAATACTGTATGTATCTCATGTACAAAGTTGACATACATTATATTCATGTACATAAAATTAAAGATATTAGATTATATACTGTTCATTTTCCCAAGCAGCTACCACGGTGTATTCAATTTTTATTCTGTTCAAAAACTGCGCCCTTATATAATTTGGCACCAGAATCAACCTTCGTTGTAATAGTTAAGATAACATGCTGCGTATCTCCAAAGTTACTGTGGCATTAGAGATACAGTTTGCTTTCGGATGCTGATTTGGAGCCAGGTGTCATGATTGTTGAGAGTTCCAACAGACTTGTTTTAAAAGAATAAGCAAAAAAAAAAAAAAAAAAAAAAAGGAATAGACAAAGTCAAACACTGTAGCTCAACAAGGATTCAACAGATTGTTCTCAACAGCCTAAAATATATTACATTTATTTTAAAAATAAGCATCTATTTTAAGTACAAAATTGGGATATCCCAAGTATTTTCCATCTGCTTGAATATTAGCAAGATAATGATTTTAATGTCTATCTGAAGCAATCTAGAAACCACCAGTTAGGACTTTATTTGGTATCAAGGAGACAAAAGAAGCAACTGTTTTGATAACATTAACAGTCCGATACTTTGATTTTTCACGAATTTTTAGAAAGTAATTTTGGCATAATTAAAATTTAGACAAATAATAACAGAAACCATTTAGCAAAGATGGCACCAAGAGCACCTTTAGATCATTTCATTCTCCACGGTTCTATACGTGAGCTGTCATGATAACATTAGATCAGGATTCAGAAGAGTGTAGAATTTGTGGTCACCTGAGCTATATAACTTCAGCAGATCTGTTAACTCCCACTGTCCCTCTTGCCCATCTATAAATTGGGTGGTGACAGATTTGGGTAAGATGACATTAGAAGATACTTGCTATTATTATAAGACATAGTCTTTTGTAGAATCCTATGATTCTGAAATTATAAAGTGCTCCTGTAACTACAAGTAGGGACAGATGCAACCTCTTGACCTCTCCACTGTCCCCCACGTACTGGCACCAGCCTCCACGTGGCAGGCATGTGTCAGTGGCATTCCTCTGGTGGGGAGGATCACTATGGCTGAGGTAGTGTACATGGTGGTCATTTTGAAAGGTCCTCTGATCACCTGAGGATAAAACATGTCCCCTAAAAATCCATCATCCAACTCCTCTGGGTTATGATATCAAAAGAAAATTGACCACATCCATATAAAACAGTAACAGTATCCGAAAGAATGTTAAAAAGGGGGCCGGGGGGGGGAGACACGTGCCCAGTGGCCATGTAGCCAATCAACCTGGAAGGAGAGCTTAAAATTGACAGCATTCCAGAGATGGTACATCTTAAGCTATAAACGGGGTGCATTTGAAAGGAGAACTGACTTTCTCCTGTTACTCGTAAATATGTTTTTAAAGAGCAGTGTGCTAAATGGAACGACAGAGGATCAAAGAGTTATTGCAGCTTCTGAAGACGATGGACTTACTCTCAGATATTGCTTAATGCCTATGGACCCCTGGGAACCCAGCCAAGTCAATTTAACCAAGCTCTTACCCTTTCAGCCCGCTGTGATGGTGGTTTCTACGTAGTCTGGATAGTACTTTGATAGGAATTGCATTAAATGTGTAGATTGCGTAGTCTGGATAAATTTGAGAATTCTTTCATGGTCCCAGTGAAATTTGCCTTTTAGAACTTACAGGAAAATTAAATACACACTGTGAGACTTCTGTCACTCGTAAAGAAAGGGAAACACCTATTAAAGATAAAGATCTCATTTACTAATGTGTTAGATTTTAGGAGCACTCAGGTGAACTGGAGACAAGAAAAAGAAACTTGTTCTTAATTAACAAAGAAACAGAAAGTTGCTAATATGGAAGCACCACCTTTTGTTTGTTAAAATCCTAGGACAACTGTTTTGAGAACAGAGCGTTTAGTATCCCAAGGATAGCCACAGTATTATGGAGGAAAGAAAATCTTTGAAGACATTTAGTTCAAGGTCACAATCTTTATTTTTCAGGTGCAAAAGAAACTGAAGACCAGAGAAATAAAGTTCTCATAGTTGAAACAGATAAGGAGTAGAATTGCCCAGATTCCAAAATACTTACCAGGATATAAATCACTAATTCTTGGCAAGGGGGCGGAGTCACTTGTGGGTCACTTTCCTAAAGGAAATAATTTTTTTTGTCTTATTTATTATTGCAAACCAACTTACTCTTAAAGGCCATTTCAGATTTTCTTAAGAATGAATGGATGCATAAACTATAACTGAGAACTTCAAACTTATAAGAAAAACAATTATGTTTAGTTATTTTCAGAAACACAGAATGCTTTAGGTTTTCATGCACACACAAACCTGGGGCTTTAAGATCATTAATCAATTTTAATGATAAGTCCTGTAGTTTTTAAATTTAAAACTATCCAGAATCTATAAAAAATTATAGCAGATGATTTTATTGGTTAAATTACTTCACAGTCAATGTCTAGATTAATTTTTTAAATGTGCAGGCATTAAAGAGTATGTGCTGATAAGGATATATCCATTTCTTATTTTCATTAGAGTACCATTGAAAAAGTTATGATTTTATTATCTCAAAAAACCAAATGAGGTAACTTCAATTAAAAAAAAAAAATCACTTAACCAGGTGGTGGGTACTAGAGAGGGTACAGATTGCATGGAGCACTGGGTGTGGTGCAAAAACAATGAATACTGTTACGCTGAAAAGAAATAAAAAATTTAAAAAAATCACTTAGGTGAACTTTACAGTTTGAAATCAGCTTAATGGTTCTTAATAGATTGGGAGGTCCAGGTGCATTCAACGAACACACACACACACACACACACACACACACACACACACACACTTAGTTTTACATATGATTTAATGGTTTGGTGGACCCGAAACCATTCAGGATCTCTTCCAATACTTTACCAACCCCTCTTAGAGATCTTCTATTTCTACTACTTCATTTTATAGATGAAGAAATTGAGGTCCAACAAGACTAAAACCCAGATTCCTATACTCCAATTTTAACGTTCGCCTGAACTTCATTTTAAGTATTTCTTTACTCCAGAAGATATCCAGAAAGGATACTCCCAGAGCATCCTTCTCTGTCTTTCTTCTGTGGCTGGTTTCAAAGCAAAACAAAACAAGTTAGCATCTAATTTGAAAAACAAGGTCATTTGGAGCATCTCCAACCACTTCCTTCCCCACTGATATGGTGTGATAGAGATAAAATCGTCTGGGAACTTGACTTCAGATTTTCTCACCAGCACCAGGAGAAGTGACCGAGGCTAGACTTCAGCTGTCCTCTGTTTGTAGCTGTCCACAGGACCTGGGAGGCATCAGGGCACACTCATCATTGTGTTTTTTCCCAGAGCATTTTAGCCAGAAAAATAGACAGTGGTTTGGGATTTAGACCGTTGTTGTCACTTTGAAGGTGGAAAGTGGAAGAGAGGAGGGCAGGGAGATGAAACGGAGCGCGGAGAAAGTACTTTTTTTCTGATTTCTTTCTCTAAGAGGCCTGAGAGAACAAGAGCAGTGAGAGATCTCCTATAGCTTAACTTTATTAAGATCTTAGATTCTGTTTTTTATATGCAAAATTACCCTGAAAATCTGACCTAATCACATCCACTCTATTAAAATTGTATCCGCTGATTGATATTCTCATCTCCTAGGGAGGATTGATCATGTTATTTGGATAAGATTTTCAGTTCGGTTCATTCACATTCCTCCTTCTCCATCTTTGAGAAACAAATTTAGTAATCAAAATTTAGAGATAAAGTTACTTAGAATGGCTTTTCATATCCACCCTTATGTCTCTTTCAAAGATATTTTTAAATACGTTTTCAAAGTAAAATAAATAGAAGGCTATTGATCGCCATCACAGGCAAATAATTGGCTCCAGGATTGAGTGCATGGCCTTAGGCGCAGTTATATTGCCATCTTGTCGTTATTCTGATACGACTGAAGATGTGGCATCAGCTACCGCATGAGTGTTAGAGGGGGAGGAAAGTAGTGTGAGGAAGAACATGGAGTCCTAGGAAAGGACTCATTAAAAAAGAGAAACCAGGATGAATGAAACTCACCATCCCATTGGGCTACAAGGGAGAACTTTCAGGTAAGTATAAGGTTTTCTTGAAACCTGGCAGAAATGTAAAGTTTAGAGACTTCAAGCTGAGGACACATCAAGTACCCTCTCAGGATGCAGACGTGTCCCAAGACTTTAGAATTTGAAATAATATTTGAATAGAGAAAAAGGTGTAATACCGAGAAGTCACAGCACATCAGTTTTCAGTATGGGTGATGAGATCCAGACAGAAGAGTCTGGAAAGAAATAATCATCTTATAATAAGAGAGGTGATGAATGTGTTGCTTTGTTTTTGAGTCCAAAATTACTGTCAGAAACTGAGTTTTAATCAGCAATTCAAAATGTTTCGGTTCTCTCTCTTCTTGTATAAATACCTGCCAATGTTAATGTTGCCATAATTTGGAAATAAGCAAATCTATTTCTTGTCTATAGTTAGCTCTTGGTATAATCCTTCCAACTTGTGTAAATAAGGCAGCACAGCATAATACACAAAAGTTTTTAAATCAAATTTTTAAAGATTTTTATTTATTTGAGAGAGAGACAGCATACAAGTGGGGAGAGGGCAGAGGGAGAGAGAATCCTCAAGCAGACTTCACTGAGCTCAGAGCCCAGTGTGGGGCTTGATCCCACAACCCTGAGACCATAGACCGGAGCCAAAACCACGAGTCAGATGCTTAACCAACTGAGACACCCAGGTGTCCTTCTATGCAGCTGTTTTAGAACCTACTTGACAAACCCCAAATATCTATTCTTAGTGATAACTCTGAAAGGCTTTTGTTTCTGAGAAAAACTGTTTATGTAACAAACAGAACCAAGTGCATTAATACACAGTGGGGTTAGGAGTTAGGCTGTTCAGTCTCATCCCTTCCTATTAAGTGAACTCAGACCTATTAAATAAGATTAATGTAATAGCTGCTTTTACCATTCAGGCTGGAAATGTTCCACATAGCCTGAACAAGAGCCGTTTTTAGAAGCAGCATGTTACCCTCAAGAGCCACAGAAAGATCACATAGTCCTCTGGGTTTGTCTGACCCATTTCATGCTCATCTGCGGATCCATATGGCAAAGTAACTAGCTTGTGGCGTAACCATGTAATGGTTATAACAACAGATCTAGTCCACTATATCAGCAATTTGCTAAGAGCAACTGGTATAGTGACAAATACGGCCCGTTTCCAACGGCTGAGTTTCTATGTCTCATAGCAGCCCCAAGTAGCCTCAGCAGCATTTCATGTGTCCTGCTCTTTCTGGATGGAGCAGGAACTTACACCTGGGACAAGAGGTGTGTGAGACAAGTGAGAGAGACAAACAAATACACATATACTTTTTAAAGAACCAAATACAAATGTAACCAGTTTTATTATGGTAAAATGTCACTTTCAGAACAGTTTTTAAAGAAATAACAGACTCTTCTGGCTGGCTGTTTTTAAATGGCAGTATTGAGTATCTTCTTCCTGCTGAAGAAAGCGTGCTGTTCTTTCTCAGGGTCCAAGATCTGAAAGAGAAGTTGCTGAATTTTTGCTTTTTTCCACCATGTACAGGATAATGGGCTCCCTTGCGTTATCTACCGAGTGATCTCTTCAGGTATGGAAAAAGATACAAAGATACACAGCAGGGTAAGATCACAACATTGACATTTAAATTGCTTGTGTTTTGTGCAAGTTCCCTGGACTAATGGCAGAGAGCCGGGCTTCAAATACAGCTGTGTGCTGAGCAAACTTGACTGCCTTGAATTCTGAATGCCCACCCTTTGCCAATTCCATGGGCAAGCATTCTGGGAGGCCTGAGTTGAAATGTGCAGATAAATACTCAGTTCCCGGGGTTCTGGTGCCAAAGCATACAGAATACTTATGGTCTGCTATGGAAATCTTGGAAGCACAGATCTTCTGTTTTTAATGTCTCTGTGGATTTAAGACAGTTCTTGGACAACTTATTACCTTTCATAAAATGTACTCTTACTTTAAAAATCTCTTGGTGGCTTACCTATATTAAAAAGAGGAAAAGAATACTTTTCAATTCCACTAAGTTTTCTCTACTAAAGTTAAACAAGCTTCTAGAAGAAAGGATGCAGTAGAATGCAGTAGAAAAGGGATTTGGGGTGCGTGGGTTTGTGGGCTTTTTGTTGTTGTTGTTATTGTTATTGTTGTTTTTTTTTTGTTTGTTTTGTTTTTTAACTTTTGTGGACTTGTGCTTTCTCATTTGTAAAATAAGACTGACAATCTCTAAGATTCCTTTTGGAAAAGCAAGGAAACGAACAACATTTAAGCACATACTGAGTGCCAGGCATGGGAAATAGAGTATTTAATCCTAACAACTCTGAGATGAAGACATTATTGTAGTCTCACCAAACAGACAAGTAACCGAAAGAACAAAGGAACATAATGCTCAAGGCCGCAAAGTGGACACGAAGTGGATACATCTGGTTCCAAAGTCCTGCATCTTTCTCCTTCCACTTGTGTGGTTGCCCGCTCTAGAGCTCATTAGTGAACCAGAAATTCATCAGAATAGAATATATGAGGAGTCGGTTGATAAAAATGGGAAAAAGTTAAAATACATGTAAAGCTTTACCAGGACATTTGGAAACAAATGATCTTTGACATAGATAAATACTGAGAGCTAGGACAGAAGATTATAATTCACAAAATATTGCTAAATTCCTCTTACTGCGGAGAATTTTTCTGTTTTTATGATGTCTTATAGTATACCTCAACAACCTGGTTCAGTACTTGCATTCAGACCTTATTATGCAGAATTTGCTGTCATGCTTATATGTGATATAATGTGTGTCAGTAACACAATGCCAATAAACCTTTATTTAATTCTTCTGTGTTTTAGCATAAACAAGTGTCTGTGGTTGTTTTTAGATTTGTTTCACTTTTGCCTTTATGCATATTTTCCTTCATTTATTACAGTTTTTTTAATAGCAGAAACTTCCTGGGCCTTCATTCCTTGTGAAGCCCTGAACTGAGGCATTTGGCATTAATCCACATGACAGCCTTATGAAGTGGATACTATTATCTTTTCCATTTCATTGATGAAGAAACAAACGATAGGTCAGAGAAGTTAAGGTGCTTCCCCAACATCACAGGGCGAAGAAGGAGAACAGCCCAGTGTCAAATCCAGGTTATAGATAAAGCCAGTGCTGGAAGGGATGACTTTTGTTCCTTGCTTTTGGTTTCTATGGAATCCACTGGCACAAATTTACTTTTAAACTGTGTTGGACTTGTGTTCATTCTACTAAGGATTTGCTTTGTCGGTGCATTGGGTACTTGCTATTAATCTTCTTCTGATATGCTATCTTACATCATTGCACCCTATGCTCCCATTGCTCTTCCTATGTATTTCACATTTAAGAAGCTCACATAGCTGTTGCCTAAGTCCCAGACAGAAAGCTGGTGAACTCTGTGTCCTGTGTGGGGAAGGAAGGAGCTGATGACAAGATTTGGGTATTGCCCTTGGGGCTAGGAGCTTTGCTGATGTGGCTGGCTTCTTTAGTAATGCTTTCCCCTAGACAAAGTTAAGGAGGGACAAGAGCTCTGTTGCCTCTCTTACTCCTTCCCCACTTTAAAAATATTTTCTCCTAATTCCTAAGGCAATGTTCGGTATTTAAAAACTCTTCAACATGACTTAATCAGGTAACATGAAACTTGAATCGTCACTCTAATTTCACTCCCCAAAGAAAACTACTTTTAACAATTCTGTTCACATGCCAATGCTTTTTCCCTTCCCTGTACATAAACTAATATTTATTATTATTATTCATTTTTCTCAAATATGGAATTATACTAAATACACAGTTTTGTAACCCAGCTTTTGTCATTGAACATGATACTTTGGCCTTCATTCCATGTCAGCTTGATCTCATTCTTTTTAAAAAATATTTTATTTATTTATGTGACAGAGAGAGAGACAGCAAGAAAGGGAACACAAGCAGGGGGAGTGGGAGAGAGAGAAGCAAGCCTCCCGCTGAGGAAGGAGCCCAATGTGGGGCTCGCTCCCAGGACTCTGGGATCATGACCTGAGCTGAAGGCAGACACTTAATGACTGAACCACAAAACATTGCTTCTTCCTAGATGTTGCCCTCAAATGTGTGAAGTGTGTGTCAGCATAAACGCATGGTGGTGACTTACCTCAGTTACATACAAAACCATCCTCAGTGCTCTGAACCAGCACGGACAACTTCTGCGTCCAATGAGAGAGCTTCCTCTCCCAACAAGTGACAATGACTCTCTCTCACCTGACTCTCTGGAAGCTTATCATCTAAGCTTCAAGGCCTGGACTTTCAGTGTCCATCCTGGTAGATCCCGCAAAGGCCAGTTTTCGCAGGAATCCTGCTTGTATCTCCCACCCTGGATATCTGATATCTCTTGATAGGATATCCGGATATCTGATAACTCTTGTTAGGATATCTGATAACTCTTGATATCTGACCAAACCCCTCATTCCTCACCATCCCAGATAATAACGCCCTGGCTTGCCTGCAGCAGGAATCCTGTTCAGTCAGTTTAGCCAGAATGACCAGCCGTTCCTGTCATTTCCCATCCACAGACCCTTTCCTCACCCTGCCACTCAGCTGGGAGTCCCTACTTCCCTTTGTTGTATCTGGACTCCAGCTCAGTCTCTCTCCTCTACGGCAAAATCCCACCGCAGCGGTCTCTAGACCTATCATAACAGTCTTGAATAAAGTCTGTCTTACCCTTTTAACAGATGTCAGAATAACTTTAACATAAGTAAAACACTTTCAGATCATGTCTTCATCTTACACCTCGTCAGCATCTTTGCGGGAGTATTCACCCCCACAATATGGAATTTTGCTTAGGGTGATGCACACACAATTCTAAGAAACAGAGAAATATACTCAAATGTTTGAGTTCAAAGGAAACGTTTCTGAAGCCCAGTTGAAGGGATTTTTATGTTAACATTTTTATTAAACATTGTTTGGGGTGATCCACGTTTCTGTTCCTCACTAATCAGGTTGACATTTGGCAAGTACCACTGATGGTCTACATTGTCCCTGAATCCATTAACATAGAGGTTGGGTTAAAAACAGGTCACCCCCTGGCTTCTCTTTGGCTATTGCCCTCACAAACCTCTACCCCCCACCCACTTAATCCAATAAGAGCCAGGGAAGGAGTCCTTTCAAACAATTCTTCACTCTGCAGGTGTCTTGAGCTATAATCAGTTTCCTAGTTGGAGAAGTAATAGGGAGGAAGGAAAGTATCTTATCTTTCCGCAGATACTCCCAAACAATTCTGCCTTGAGTAAAAATGACAACCGTAGTCACGTCACCTTAAGGCTTTCTCCTCTGTATGCTGCCCTTGGAGCATTCAGGGAAGGGGCTGATAGGGCAGGCACAAAAGAAAGCCAACAGCGTCTCTGTCACCAGGGAGTTAAATGTAAAGCCACCTGTGACAGGATTTCAGTCTAAAACGGAACCAGAGAATGTGAAATGGAGAACCTCACACACTACCCTCAGGAAACTTAAGAACCAAGAGACTGATTTCCCATAGAAAACCAAAACTTCTCTCCTGACCACCGAACACCTGACAAGAATCTCTCCCCATTCTCAAGCCAATGAACTTACTGAGCGGAACTTTTCTGGACTGCCCACTCTCTGCACTCCTTGCCGGTAAGTACAACCCACCCCAAGATCTTCAACAGCATCCTTACAGGTTACTGCACTTTGCACATCCTGATTTGCAGTTCCTCAGCTGCTCCCAAGTAAGCTCAATTTTTGGTCATTCGAGCTTGCCTCAGTTGCCTCCTTATTTAGGGTAACACACTCTTCTCTAACAAGAGCTTGAGCAAATAGCTTTAATATTCTTTTTTCATGCTCATTCCAAATTCTGATTAAACAAAGCAACCATAAAAAAGTAAAAGGAAACTACTCTCAAGGGATCTATACTGGACTAAACTAAAAATTGAAAAGTATTTTTAAAGAGTGTATAATAAAAATTATTACTACATCTGCATTTTGGGTAAGATAAAATATGCAGTTTATGCCAACATCTGGTTTGTTGTACATCTGATTTATATGTATTTACAAAAAAATTACATGTATTTTATGTAAATACACAGAGGATATGAAGTTATTTACAAAAAGCATGTATAGAATATAATAACCATAAAATATTTGTCTTGGATTTATACTCTCATGTCCCAGAATGAGAATGCATTCTAATTTTTCTTTCTCCTACTGCCTTTGTCTGGTTTTCTTACAAGTTATCTTTGCCTTGCAAAATTAATTGGGGAGCTTTCTTTTTCTCTTTATCCTCAGAAACAATTTGTATAATGTAAGGGTTATTGGTTTCTTGAATATTTGATAAAACACACCTGGGAACCATCTGGTTCTGTTATCCTTTGGAGCCTTATAACTACTTGTTCTATTTATTTACTAATCGATTCTACTCAGCTTTCCTATTCCTTCTCAATCAAAATTTTAACTCATATTTTCCTTTAGAATTTGTCACTAAATTTTCAACTGCCCTGTTCCGAAGTTTTCATAGTATTATGTTATAGTTGTTAAATATTCTCTTTCTCTATAGCTTATCTTATTATTTTTCAAATTACTTGTGTCTTATTAAAAGCTTCTCGTGAACTTATCTATTGTTTAATTTTTCTCAAAGAAAGCAGAAATTTCTAAATGTTTTAATCATCGTAATTTTCTAAAATGTTTCTTTATTATTATTCTTTTTGGTATACTACATCCCTGTAATTTATTTATTTTATAACCGGAAGTTTGTACCTCTTGACACCCTTTACACATTTTGGCCACCCCCCAGCACCCTTCTCCGGGCTCTGAGAAGGCTTTTGATTCCCAACAAACTTGGTTCTCTTTGGGTCTACTGGATGTGAGCCCTATTAGTTTTCAGAGCCAGACATTTTGGGTGCTCGTCTCTTCTTTGCAGGACCCAAAGGTAAGGGTGCCTCAGGTAAGGCACAAACCCCTTACTCCTGAGGAAGCTCCACATGTGTGAAATCCCTCCTGATTGTAGGTCACAGCACTGGGGTGGGCTGCTTGTTTGTTTGTTTTCCAGAAGGGTGGGTATTTTTTGTGTCTTACCATCTTGATATGGCTCTTTTATCATTTGTTGTGAAGAAGTACTCAGCTAGCTTTCAGGTCTTTTTCTGAGAATTATTTCCTATGTAACTGTTGACTAGGTGTGTTTGTGGGACAGGTGAGGTCAGTATCTTCCTACCTCACCATCTTGGAACACCTTCTCTGGGTTTTATGTTAATTTCTAATGTTAACTCTATTTCTTGCTTCCTTCTTCTTTCTTTCCTTTTATTCTGTTTTTTAAAGCACTTGAGTTGATCACTTTGCTTATTCATCTTTACTTTGTTGTATTCTACCAGTATACCTTATTAATGCATGTGAATTTTAAGAAATCATTTAAGAGGTCAGGAAACCCAGAATGGAACACAGATTTTGACCAGAGAATCTAACTGTATTCCAAATGTATGAAATAGTCCCACTGTAGGGAATTGGGGCGGGGGGGGGGGGATGCTGATCTAAGTTACTTTGAAAATATAAGATTAAGAGCAAAAAAAACTACATGAGCACTGTAGTTCAGCTGACAAAGTTCTTTCCCACTAGGCTAAGTGCTATGCATGTATACTGGAATTGTACCTTAGATAAAATGTATGGCAGATGGAAAGACTGGGAGTTGGAATGGGAGTTTACCAATAAGCAAGGAGACAAGGAGGCTAGAGTGATCCATGTGGTAATGGAGTAGAGTTGGAGATGCCATTATAAACTCATGTTTAAATTAAGATAGATACAGATATTTACATGAGGGAAAAAATACACATACACACACACACACATACACACAGAGATGATGATACACACATATATTTCCATGCTCTGTCAGCTGAGAGGGTCTAGAACCAATGATACCGTAGTAGCAATAAGCATAGCTAACACCCAGATCTTGGATTCTGTCTTAGTCTATTTGGACTACTATAGCAAAACACCATTCTGGGTAACTTATAAATGACAAATTTCATTCTTACAATTCTGAAGGCTATAAGCACAAGATCTGGTGCCATGATGGTCAGGTTCTGGTGAAGGCCCCATGAAGGGTTGTGGAGGCCAACTTCTCAATGTGTCCTTACACAGTAGAAGAGATGAGCTAGCATTATGGCTTTCTTTTATAAGGACATTAATTGCATTCATGTGGACTCTGCCCCCAAGAGCTAGTCACCTCCCAAAGGCCCCACCTCCTAATACCATCAGCTTAAGTATTAGGTTTTCAGTATATGAATTTTAGGTTCAAGTTATTCAACACCAACAGTGATACTGATATTGGTAGCAAGTACCCTGACATGATTTTCCATAGTCTTCCTAGACCCCCAAAACCCATAACTCCAACTTAATCATGAGAAAATAAATCAGAGAAATTCTGACTGAGGGATATTCTACAAAATACCTTGCCCAGTACTCCTCAAAACTGTCAAGATCACCAAAAACAAGAAAAAATCTGAGAAGTGGTCACAGCTAAAAGGATCCTACAGACATTAAGAAAAATGAAGAAAATATCAGTGAAGTATGGGCTTTAGTTAATAATCATGCATCAATATTGGTTCATTAAGTGAAACAAATGTGTTATAGTAATATATGATGTTAATGATACAATTGGATATAGGGTATAGAGGAATCCTCTGTGCTATCTTCACAATTTTTCAGTAAATCTAAAATTATTCTAAAAAGTTGAATGTATTAAAAGAAGTAGATATTGCCTCGTGACCTTAGAAAAACCTTAGAAATGATTCCAGCATGGTCAAGAATTGAAAAATATAGTTTCCTAGTGAATCCACCAGAATATACTGGGTATGCCTAAATCCCTAAGTTCCTAAATGGATGTTCTCCCTGCATTCAGGTTACTGAATATTTGCTGAATGAATAAATGAATACACAACCCAATGTGAAACTAAACTCATTGGTGTTTTGTTGTTGTTATTGTTTTTTTCTCATTCATTCATTCAGCAAATATTTACGGAGTGCTGTCTGAGGACCAGGCACCATGCTAGGTATTTGGTATATCATAGGGAAAAACCAGATACTATCACTGCCTTCCCAGAAAATGCAGTCTAGCCAACACTCAACTATTCTTTTTGACAACCGAGTTGAGGCAGATACCCACTGAGGTTACTCCTGGCTCCAACAGTAGCAGTGTACAGCCAAGAGAGCCAAAGTCCAGCCCAAGTATTTTCTGAGTCCCAAATATTTCACCTCGGGGAGGAAAGGGAGAAGAAAGCATCCAATTTTTTAGAAGCAATTTCAATCATTAAGACATAATTTAAATAAAACAAGAGAAGGAGGTAAAAGGAACTGACAGAATGTAGCCTTGTTTTTAGGAATTGAGAGACCTTGGCCTTGACTCTGACATGCGCATGCACATTAAAATGTGGAAGTTCTCCACCTCAGCACTGTTCCCCCAGGGCACAGCACTCAGCAGAAGGTGGGTCATGGGGCAGGTGAGGGGTGGGGGTGTCAGAGGAGCGCACAGCCACGGAGCACTCAATCAGAGCGCAGAGGTATGGCAGTTTGCTGTGATTTGAGCAGCAGCCAGAATTTCACAAAGCATTCAGGAAGGAAGTAGAGCCTTCTAATGAAACCCATATATGCTTAAACCTGTCTGTATATTGAGTACATTGTGAGATAGGCATCTTCACCAAGAAAATAAAGCTCAAATTAGCACAAACCTAAGGTCAGACAGCCTTAAATTCAAATGTCAGCTCCTTCGTCTACTAACAAGGTCACCTTGGACAAGTGGCTTTGTTAAGGGAACTAGGGCTCTGAAAGGTTAAGCAAACTGCTCAGATCATAAGGCTGAGCTTCAAAGTCATTCTGACTTCAAAACACAGGCCCTTTCCTCTTCCCGGAGCTGCCTTCCTGAATAGACCCGGAGGGACTGGGCCATGTTGCCACAAAGGGTCAGCTGCCTGTCCCCAAGAGAAGGTCCAGCATGAGTAGGGCCACACCTTGCCACACCCCTTATTGGTGAGCTGTAGTGCTGAATTAATTCCTTCAACAGGAGTGATTTCTGTTGCATTTTGCAACACGTAATAGAACCTTCAAGTAAATGAGGGGTATTCCAATACTCTTGTGAAAAATTAAAAACAAAAGCTCCAGCTTCCTCTCTAGCCACAAAAGCTGAAAACAACTTCTCTTTTCCTTTGGATTTTGCATAATTTTACCACGAGTACTCCTGTGACATTTTTGGTTGACGTAACAGTATCTCAGGTACTCATTGACATATCTGGACTTCTCATTACTGGGCTGATTAATAAGAACATGTTTTAGGTAATTGACCTAACATGACTACAACCTTCCTATAGAAAGAAACAACAAGAGAAAAAGTTATATAAGCCCCCAGAAATTGAGAGAAAACTTTCATTTAAAATATTCTCCGTAGGGCACCTGGGTGGCTCCGTTGTCGGTTAAGTGTCTGCCTTTAGCTCAGGTCATGATTCCAGGGTCCTGGGATTGAGTCCCACGAGCAGGGAGCCCACTTCTCCCTCTCTCTCTCTGCCTGCTGCTCCCTCTGCTTGTGTTCTCTCTCTCTCTCTTTCTCTCTCTCTCTCTGTGTCAAATAAATGGATAAAATCTTTAAAAAAAAATTCTGCATAAGTTGAGCTGCATAAAAAGTCAATGATGATAAAGAATAATGTATTTCTACAGTGAGTCCTAAAGTCAAGGAAACGTTCACTTTTATAAGTGGAGAAAGTCTACAACAGCTTCTAAGTTCTTGAAGATCATCTTACTCTCCCAGATCTATGATGGACAGTTTAAGTGAAAGATTATTTTCCCATTAATCAGGGATCATGAGTATGTGCACTCACCAGAATCAGGGCAATGGAGAAGTCTGCGATCAGTACACTTCACCGAATTAAAGACTCCGTGTTTCCCCTCATGTGTTGCTGTTGATTGCTGGGAAAGCCAATATTTCCAGCCCATTTACTTCAAATTCATTCCACTCCAAGGTGTTATTTTGCATGGCCAGCACTCCCGTGTTACCCCTGGCACAGCTGTTGATTTCTCTGTAATTAAAATCCTTGTGGGGAGAGCAGAAAGCTGGCCTTCTACATCATTTTCTCATTAGTTTGGTTTTTCATTCCTCTTGGATCATTGTTTAGGCTTGTCACAGGGAAACTTTCATTAGGGTCTTTTGGCTGCAATGTTGTTTTAACAGAGCAAATGGAATTTAGAAACCCAAACAAATATCTCTTCATCATTTCCAATTGATAAAAGAAAGATGCTACTAAACAAAACAACCTTTAGGGGTGTTATTTCAGCTGTATTTCATACTCGATCTTCAAGTTTAGGTAGAGACTGTATTGTTTAAGAAGATTTTACAAATGTTAAGTCAAAATTCTAAGGGAGTCAGTTTTCTGGAAGGTATAAGATCTAAGTTCCAGAAACTCATGAATGTGGAAACTCCCTCTGTGCTGTTGACTTTCTTCTCTTCTCTTGGTTATGAGCATCAACCTTGATTTCAGACCAAAGATACAGTTACAAATTGCGGCTTTGGGGCATTGCATTTCTTATCATTTTTATTACTTTGGACCTCAGCCTTCTTTTTCCAAATTCAACTTCCCAGGGCATATTTGAATGCCTACTTAGGCATACATGCATTAATCTAGAAGATACTTATCTCTATATCTACCTCTAAATGTTCATCTGTTGTAGAAGCCCACTTCTAAATTGGCCAGATGTGTTATTGCTAGGTCAAACAGAACAGAGTAAAGATAGTTGCTTCCCATCATAATTCTGCTCTGGACTGACCTTTATCGCCAAGGCATTTAGGGAAGCCTGGTACCAGGCTTTCACACATAGCTAGATTATACCAAGGAGCCATAAATAAACTCAAGGTTGCTGACACCATTGCAGACATCAGGATCAAAAGAGAAAATTGCATTGAAACTCAACGTTAGCCTTCAGATTTTTTCTTTGTGCTGACGTTACTTCTGCTAAAGTTTCCTCTCACACTTCCTTTGCCTACTTATAAAGCAGAAAGGGGTCCCCAGAAAATACAGCTAGTAAAGTCTCAGAACACACTTGTATTTTGAAACTGTAAAAATCCAATGACTTCCCATTGCCTCTATCACAAAACGACTGTGGAAAATGAATCCTTTCGACAAAAGAAGACAAATTGTGTGTTAATAATAACCTATACATGGGGACGTGGCCAACCCTACCATTTAATGTACTATGCAAACATTACACTTTACCAAGGGCCACCTAAAAATGACTATTTGCAATAGGGGGTAAATGCCCCTCTTTGGGGTCTGCTTAATGTTATGACTTGAGCTTCTGGGATTGGTTTTTTTAACACGTGCCTGTTCTGAGAAGCTTATGCAATGGTCCTGCTGTTTCAGTCCTAACTTATTAAAAACATTCTGTGACCCTCCACATTTGCAATATAGATAATGTGGGTGCCTTGAAACAAGGGCTGTAAATCTCCAGTGTTATGAAACAGATGGGCTCAAATGATGAGAAATGGACAATATACCTCATCAACAATTCAGAAACAGAATGGAAACAATCTCACCCCTCCACACGGAGTAATTTCTAGCAAGTCATAAAACAACAGAGATAGAGACGACTATAGATAATTCATCCTGAAAGAGTTCTTCTCAGCTAATCCAGTGGAACCTCTTCAATGGAGAGGAGAAGGGAGTTGGGGGAAATCGGAGAGGGAGACAAACCATGAGAGACTGTGGACTCTGAGAAACAAACTGAGGGTTTTGGAGAGGAGGGAGGGTCAGAGGTTGGGTGAGCCTGGTGGTGGGTATTACGGAGGGAACGTATTGCATGGAGCACTGGGTGTGGTGCATAAACACTGAATTCTGGAACACTGAAATAATGTAAAATGAAATGAAAGAAAAAAAAAGTCAAAGAAATAGTCTCAGAGGGTTAAGCAGGTTGCCCACCGTCACACAGGAAGTTACAGTGGCTGTTCCTTGATTCCTACTCAAAGGCCTTTTTTTCACTACAATATTTCCTTTGTTTGGCTCCTCCATTCACCACACAGTTTAAAAATGAGTTAGTAGACTTTAACCTGATAGTCATCATTCATTTTCAGAAGGATGTTTAACCATTAAAACTCCATGCAAGAATAAACTTCAGGGTTAGGTAAGAAAAGTGATGGTCAGGAGTATCTACTATACTCCTCTCCGTGTTTCCTAACGAGCAATAACATCCAGCATTCAGAATACTCCCAGTGGAGCTTTACTATAGTAATAGCATTTACCAGTGTTCCACAAAAACATCAAAAGGTAAGATTGGCCTGTAAATCAGTTCCCCTCTTAGCCACACTTCAGCTGCATTCCATGCCTAACCAAAGTCTATTTTCTTTTGGCAAACAAGTCCTGACCAGCTCGTACTGCCCAGTATGCTGGGGAAACATCGTCAGTACTAACAACTGTGTGAGACTTAAGAGGTACCAGTTGTTTGCTTGCCTCTGGGTGGAACTAAAAGCGCTGCCTGTCGGAGCCCAAGGCAGCGCGGACCAGTAAATGCCTGCCCCGGCTGGTGCAGAACAGAGACAAACAGCCCCAAAATAAGGGTGGCCTCAGCGGGCAGTGGTGAGGAGGCTGCTGCTGGGTTTTGTCACATGGTAACTAATGCAGACACTTTAGACCCCTGTCCTAGCAGCCCTTTCGGAGCAGGAAGAGTCGGGGTAGGGAGGCGGGGGGGAGGGGGGACCCTCATAGGGTCTTCTGTGTGTCTCGGAGTCTGAACGCTGGTTTCGGACACCAGTGGGGAGCACCGCTGGAAGCTTTTGTTGTTGGCTTTGTTTGTTTTTCCTGTCTCTAAGATATAGATTTGGGGGATTTCAAGTAAGACCAGTGGGTGAAATTAGAATCTTAGCAATAACTCATGGCATGGGCTGCTTTAAAAATAAGTATAAAAAGCTTACACTACAAAAGATAGCCTCTTGTTTCCTTCTAAACGAAGCTATAAATCTAACCCGAAAGGAGAAGTTGAGCGGGAAATGTTTTATTGCTCTGCTCTCGAATTCCAGGGCCCGATTGTTGGAAGGGAACCGTGCAATGCTGGACAGTTATATACATGCACATATACATACATACATATGCCTAATACATCCTATCATAATTACAAAGTACAACATAAAACTAAAATCTGGGACCTGGCTGGTGGAGTCAGTTAGCAAATTATAAAACCTTTAGCAAATTAGGCAGAATTAGGAAATGCGTTTTAGCAGTGGTCAAAAAGCTGATGGCTTTCCTAGATAATAAAAACTTTGGCTAAAGATTCTTTCATGTTTCTAGTCTTAAGTAATAAAAGAGATCTTAGCTATTTTAAAATCCACTTTATTCATGCTGTATAACTAAAGATACAACTTTACATTCAGAAAGCTGTTCACACTACTAAGCAAGTCCAATAAAAAAGGATTTAAACATTGCCCTGTTTAGTACTTCCTGTAGACACATTTTGTCATAAAAATAATTTGACAGTATTTTTTTTTTGAAAGATTTTATTTATTTATTTGACAGACAGAGATCACAGTAGGCAGAGAGAGAGGAGGAAGCAGGCTCCCCGCTGAGCAGAGAGCCTGATGTGGAGCTCCATTCCAGGACTCTGATATCATGACCTGAGCCAAAGGTAGAGGCTTTAACCCACTGAACCACCCAGGTGCACTGAGCCACCCAGGTGCCCCGACAGTATTATTTTTAACTGGTGCAATTGTGGAAGGCACCACACTAGTCACACCTTACATATTGGTACAGTGATTTACATTTTAGAACCCTCACATACCCAGTATTCTATCCAGTCCTCACAGCAACCTTGTTAGGTTTTATCCCTATGTTTTAGTTGGGGATCCTGGGGCCCAGAGATGTTAAGTGACTTCCTGAGGGTCACACAGCTGCAAGTAGCAAAGCAAAGACTGTGCCAACAATTCTATCCTCAAATTGAGGTCTGCTTCTCTTTTAATTTGTAATAGAGTGCTATTGTCTTTAGATGTGAGCTCCACAGGGCAGGAAGTTTTGTCTCTTGCCAACATCCCAATTCTTAATGCCCAGATCAGAGCCTAGCCAGTAGGAATTCCCACCAGATTTTGTTGAATGGATTATTGATTACGTTATGATAAAATCAGTACATACTTGTCATGGACATTTTTGAAAACATAATAGGAGTTAAAAAAAAAAACAATATCCAACCATTCAAACATAAGTGCTGTTGCATTTCTGACAATTTTTTTTCATTCTCTGCACACATTTATTCAAATTTTAGGTGATTTTTTAAAAAATTAATTATTTATTTATTTTAAAAAGGAAGAAGAGAAGGAGAGATAATCACAAGCAGACTCTGCGCTGAACACAGAGCCTGACACTGGGCCTAATCTCAGAACCTTGAGATCACAACCTGAGCCAAAATCAACAGTCAAATACTTAACTGACTCCACCAGCCAGGTCCCAGATTTTAGTTTTATGTTGTACTTTGTAATTATGATAGGATGTATTAGGCATATGTATGTATGTATATGTGCATGTATATAACTGTTTTAGTTGTTCTATCATCTCTTCTGAGAAATTTCACTATTCTTAATTCATAGAGTTTAGCTGAGTTCATTTTTCTGTCAGAGCATTTAGTCTTTGAATGGTTCAATAATTATTTAGAAAAACAGCAATAACAATAGCTAATATTTATTCAGTGTTTACTGTGATCCAGGAATCCTAATACAACATGTATTAATAGTTTGCATGTATCATCTCACTTAGTCATATAAATTAGTGATTATTTTTATTCCATGTCTTAAAATGAGGAAACTGAAACAGAGAAATATAGAAGCTTCACAAATCACACAGCTGGTAAATGGGAGAGTCAGGATTTAAATTTGGGGAGTGTGCCTGCAGAGCCACTCTAGGCGATGTGGGAAGAGCCTGCCTGAGAGTAAACCCAAGAAGGAAGCCTGGGATGGACAGAGAAGTTGGCTCTGCCAGCATTTGTCTTCCCCACATCCAGCTATTTCTGAAGACATTGCTATTTCTAGATAGACTAGTTCATGAGGTATGAAATATTCAAGGGTATTTATGGCTTCATTATCTTAATAGCAAAAGACCAGAAACAGGCCAAATTTGGCCATCACTGGAAAAAAAAAAAGGAAAAACCAATCAGTCGACTGTATAATTTAGGAACCTTCTAGATCAGTTACCAAAAGGCATGTAGGACTTTTTAAGGTTAGGTGGACATTGTAGGCACAGAATGCTAAATTCTGCTGAGATCACTCAACATTTTCTGGGAAAACAAACACGATTACACCTTTTTTAAACTAAGGAAATTTCCCCAACAACCCCCAATCTCACATACGTATATTACATATATTACATAATTGTTACAAACTCTTCATTCTTTTTGCCATAAGTGTCCTGGGCAAGCATTGGGATATTGACTCAACTGCAAGTAAACAATCAGGAAGACATTGCTTATTTCGGTCTGTTGACCCATCTACTAGCAGAACTTGTGAATGTTTCAGCTGATTAGTTCTATTGTCTCCTCAAATATGATGACTCCCCGTAATGTGCCAGTAGTCAGTACTTCTCAGCTAGATACCTTACTAATATTCAAGGAAATATTGTTAGTTTCCCTTTTGAATCTCTCTATCCATAGCTATGGTCCCTGAAACCAGGAAAATCCCATGATGTTTTGACTTTTGCAGGATAACTTTTTTTTTTTGAAACTCTGTTAGATAATCCTGATTTAATTTTTATGGTATCTAAAAAATTTTTAAAAAGTGGAAAATGTTACACAGGTTATATTATCACAGATCAAACTTCACCATTAGAGTATGAGTTTCTACCAAAACTTCAGTCTGCCGAGTGGCTGAATGGATCACTCTCCTCTGAGATAGCCAAGTGACACAAGTTAAAGAGCAAATATTTATACCAATAGTAGGTAAGTGTATAGGATAGGCTGTGATGTAGGTAATGGTTCAGAATCAAAGAGGCTTCCTAAACTCTGCAGAAATAACTAAAATCATTGCACCCATACCCTTGAAAAAGAGAAAGTCTTGGAGAGATTCAAAGAGGTCATGCATTGCCAAAGGTAAGCCCCTGGTTCAGAAAAAAAGAAAAGAAAGAAACCTTGACAAAAATCAGAATATACAGGGGGAAAAAAAGGAAAAAAAAACATTGGCAAAAGTCAGAATATACACTGCTTAGAGGTCATTGTGGTGTTCACAAAACTGTTGTCTGATCATATAAAGTACTCTTCGTAGGTTTAGAAAAAATTGCTTCATTTTCTAAAGAGTATAGCCAAGGATGTTTCCATTATATGTCTTATTTGTCAGCAACAAAATCCCAGCAAGATGGGACATGGACAGGAATCACTGCTTCAAAGCTCTATTATATTCCTCCAGCCCTCTTCACCCCCACAAATGGGCAAAAAGTATCTTTTGGTCATCATTTTTTCTTCTCAGGATGCACTGAGGCTTTTTGGCACTGGAGAGGAAGTGGCAGTAAACAATCTGTTTGATATTTTTGTTTCTGATATGGGGAACTCCAACCCATCTTTCCAGGGAGAGGGCACACCTTTTACTGGGACTCTTATTTAATGAACTTTGCAAAACCTTGGCTTTTATTAACAAAAAATTCATCCTCAATCTTCAGGAAAAGTAGAATAAGTAAATAAAGTTCTAAAACTAAGATTAGCAAATGCTTTCAGGAATACTCAACTTCCCTTGGCCTAAGGCATTCCATTAGCTTTATTTTATTTATTTATATTTATGTATGTATGTATTTTAAGTAGGCTCCACAGCCAACCTGGGGCTTGTACTCATAACCCTGAGTTCAGGAGTCACATGTTCTACTGACTGAGACAGTCTAGGTGCCCCTCATTAACTCTAACAACAATGAAATAACTGCTTTCAGGATTCACCAGCTTTCACCTTATGCATTAGTAAGAGATCACCACAACAAAATTATTTCTAGGATTTCATCCAAATGAAACCATACAAGATACTCTCTTTAGTGTCAGGTTTCATTTGTTCAAGATCATGCTTTTGAGATCTATCTGTGTTGTTGCATGAATCGGTACATTGTTCCTTTGTGATTGCTGAGTAGTAACCCGTTATTGAATACGCTGCAAGTCTATTCGCCTCTTGATAGACATTTGGGTTGTTTCCAGTTTATGGCTATTATGAATAAAGCTGCTTTATGAATATTCATATTTAAGGTGTTTTGAGGACATGCTTCTTTTTCCCTTTCAGATAAAGACCTACAAAGAAAATTTCAAGATCATGGGGTAAGTGTATTATTTATAAGGAACTACCAAGAAGATTTCCCAAATGGTGCTATTATTTTATACATATACCTGCAATGTATAAGAAATCCAGTTGCTACCCTTATACATACTCACTGACAATTGGTATTGAGATTATTTATTATCTGTGAGCCTTTTGGTGGGTATGTAATGGTACCTCATTGGAACATCTTTCTTGTGCCAAGAGGCCATTTGGATATCACTTTTCTGAAGTTTCTGCATAAAAATCTGGTCTGTTTTGGAGAGCTTGGTTGTCTCAGTCAGTTAAGCATCTGACTCTTAATTTCAGCTCTGTCATGATTTCATGGTTGTGAGATCAGGCTTCGGGCTGGGCATGGAACCTGCTTAAGGTTCTTACTCTCCCTCTGCCTCTGCTACCCTCCTCCCCCAAAAGTCTGTTTTTATTGGATTGTTTATCTTCTCATATTATATTATAAAAAGACATTGCATTAAATATATATAGATAAAGACTTAAATATAAGACCTGAAATACAAAACTCCTAGAAGAAAACATAGGGGAAGAGCTTCAGGACTTTGAATTTGGCAACTGTCTCATGGCCATGACACCAAAAACATAGCCAACTAAAGCAAAAAGGGACTAACTTAAAAACTTACGTGCATCAAAGGAAACAATTGTAAGAATGAAATGTGAAAATACAGAATGTGAGGAAATATTTGCTCATCATATCAGATAAGGAGTTAATATCCAGAATATATCAGGACCTTCTACAATTCAACAACAATAAAATAATGTGATTTAAAAATGAACAAAGGACTAGACAAGCCTCCAGAGCAGATATATCAATGGTCAGCAAGCATATGGGAAGATGTTCAGCATCACTAATTATAAGGAAATGAAATTCAAAACCACAAGCAGATATCACTTCCCACACATCACGATGACCACAAGCAGAAAAGCAACAGAGCAAGTGTTGGTGAGGCTGCAGAGAAATCAGAAGCCAGGTACAACGGATGGGAAGGCACACTAGTGCACACGCATTTACTGCAGCATTAATCACAACAGCCAAGATGTGGAGGCAACTCAAAGGTCCACAGAGAGAAAAATAGATGAAAATAGATGAAAAACAGATGAAGAAAACATGCTATAGACATACGAGGGAAGACCGTGCAACCTTGAGAAACAAGGAAATCCTGTCACAAGCTACTAGGGGGACAAATCTTGAAACCATTATCCTAAGCAAAAGAAGCTGTCACAAAAGGACACATACTATATGAGTGCTCTCACACAAAGCATCTAAAGGAATTAGTCATATTAACAGAAAGTAGAAAAAGGGTTGCCAGAGCTGGGGGTGGGGCGGGACTGAGGGCTTACTGAGTATAAAGTTTCAGTTTTGCAAGATGAAAACATTCTAGAGATCTGTTGCACAACAATATGAATGTACTTAACACTACTGAATGTACACAAAAATGATCAAAACGGTAAATTTAATGTATTTTGTCATCTCAGTACAAAATTAAAAATAGAACAAGCAAAAACAGATGAAATTTTGTGCCCCACGTGAAAATATAATCACATTTTAATATAATCGCCAACCTCACAGGACATCCTGCTGGTCAGCTCTATTGATGATACTATTACAATAGGCCATCACAAGCAGGAAATAGCAGACATTCTAAACACCTTAGTAAAATAATTATGTACCCAAAAGATACATAACCTGGGAAAGTACAGTCTTTCTACCCCACCGATTTTTTTTTTCTGGAGTCTGAGACATAGCAGAGTATGATCTCTAGAATGAAAGCATGAAATATAAATTGTTGCACCTTGCCCTATCTCCACTACCACCAATAAGGAAAGACATAAAACTTGAAGGGCCTTTATAAAGAATTTAGGTTTTGAAAACGCATATATCACATTTGTGATGACTGTGTGTTTGCATATGTATACATACATGTGTGTATATATACATACACACATACATGCAAATATACATGTTTCTCTCTACCAGAGAAGTCATAAAGCTGCCAGCTTTAATTGGCCCTGGGCATGAGAAGTCTTTCCAGCTGGTTCAGTGTAAGCATTTTCAAAATCAATGGCTGCATACCATATGCTAGGAGGGATATTGTAAATAGAGCACATCTGGAGCAGCAATTACAGTTCGAGTCACCGCCTTATTAATTTCTTAGAAGTCCCCTTTTATTCTCCAAAACTAAAAACCAAGCTAAAAGGGAATTTGATAGGAAGCACCACCTCTACTTATTTCAAGTGTTTGAAGATGACACTAACATCTATAATCCTTCCAGAAAAGCGACACTGCGTTGGGTTAACAATCTGATGTGGAAGGATGGTTACAAATGCTTCCTCTTGGCATTTTCATTAGAATAGCCTTACGTCGTAAGCCAGTGTTATATTCTGCTAATTGCCAGTTATTCCTATTTAAAATCTACGTAAATAAAGGGAAGAGGAGCTGCCCAGTAGGCTGAGCTAGCCACTTGGTTTTGGCTCAGGTCATGATCTCTGGGTGGTGAGATCTAGCCCTGAGTCAGGCTCTGTACTCAGCGTGGAATCAACTTAATATTCTCTCCTTCTCTCTCCACCCCACCCTCCCCACCTTTTATCTCACTCTCTAAAATAAATAAATGAATCTTTAAAAAAAAATAAAATAAAGCCATTATGTCACTATGAGACAGTCTTAAGCCCTAATTCTTTGTATCACCTGAACTTCATGCACTGATTTCCAACCACCTGTGACTGGTAGAACACAGTGCTATTTAAGTGACAAGCCTTGGCATCAGAGTAAAGCCCAGCAATCTCTGAAAAAGTCTAGGTACACAGCAACTTCAGTAAATGGTCACAGGTCCCTTTAGTGATGTGCCGCATAAATATCTGCAAACCAAACTTTATTATCGGTGTGCCCTCTTCAGTGATGGGCCTCTGGAAATTGCATGAGAAATCATATCTATCTACTGTGATCATTCAAGTCACACTGTTGTGTTTGCTAGATGTTGGATATTCTAAAACCTTAGTTAGTTGCTTGCTTTTTTTTTTTTTTTCAGTTTGATGATGCCCCATTTATCCAGTAGCTATCACCAAAGTTCTCTAGAGGAAAGGTCAAAACCTTCTGATCACCGTTCTTACCCTCCCACCTACTTTGATAACCATACCTGTCTTTGCTCCAGTGATTGAGAGTGGCATTCAGCTATAAGCCCATTTCAATAGCAATATTTCCTACCTTCGTCTCTCAGGGAAAAGAGGCAAGTCACCTCTGTTCTTGACAAGCAATGTGCAGTCAAGCTTGGGCTCTGGGTGCTATGATTAATTTAAATCCCTGCAAATGTCTTCATTCCAATTCTCAGCTTCCCTCACTCCCAATCAACATTCCAAATTCCATATGAGAGACCAAGAAAACCTATGAATGAACTGCCCTTCAGTGAACTAAGAGTGTAAAACCCTGAAGTTTACAGTTCTTCCTTACATTTCTGTAGAATTTGGAAGAAACCATGTTGCCCTCACGTCCTTGTACTCCCCGCATAATAGCCCATCACAACAGCACCCAGCCTACCCAAGCCTTGCCTTCAAAAGCTTATAGGTGGCAGAGCTTTAAAAGATCTAGCACAGGGGTGCCTGGGTGGCTCAGTGGGTTGAGCCTCTGCCTTCAACTTGAGTCATGATCCCAGGGTCCTGGGATCGAGCCCCACATTGGGCTGTCTGCTCACTGGGGAGCCTGCTTCCTCCTCCTGCTTCCTGCCTCTCTGCCTACTTGTGATCTCTCTCTTTCTCTGTCAAATAAATAAATAAAATCTAAAAAAAAAGGGGGGGGGATCAAGCACCATACAGATCTGAGACCAAATGCATTCTCAGAAGGCAGTGATATCTCTTGATGATGGTCAAGAGGAGGCCTCTAGATGGGGAGAAGAGAGAAGGCAAAAGTCCTTCTGAATCAGATATGATGCAGGCTATCAGAAGAGGTATGATTACACAGATTAAAGAAAAAGTTTTTCACTCAAGCACAGTGATTTCCAACCCAGGGTTACTTGGGCAACATCAGGAGCCATTTTGGTTGTCACACTAGAAAACCTCCTGCAATGCACAGAACAATCCCACAAGAAAGAATTACCATGCCCCAAATGTCAATAGTTCCAAGGTTGAAAAACTCTGCTCAAGTTACAGAGAAGGAAGCTCTGAAGCTATGAATTTTAGAATGCTACCTTGGGTCACCTCTTCCTTCATTGGAACCTCCTACTAATGGCCTGGGAAAATCAAATAAATTCAAACATTTTTTGAAAGAAGCAGCACAGATCCTATGAATTATACTATAAAGGCAACTGAAGCAAAGAGGCTCAATTTTTTCCCATAGATAATGAAGATTCTCCTAAAAGTATTGTCACAAAACTGATGGACATTGTAACCCACTGTCCTACAGAAATTTTGAAAACTGATAGAAGACCACACAGAACATATATACCATAACTGAGGGAGGAGACAGACACATGAAGGCATTAGACTACAACTGAAGTGGACCTGGAGACTACAGGTGATTTAGAAAATGCAGGAACTCAAGAAACCACTAGAATGAAAACACAAAGTTTCTAAGACTTGATACTATATTTTTTACAAGAACAAAGAGGGTCGCTGAGGTGGCTCAGTTGGTAAAGTGTCCAACTCTTGATTTCAGCTCAGGTCATGATCTCAGGGTTGTGAAATTGAGCCCCATGGTGGGTTTTGCACTGGGCATGGAACCTACCCAAGATTCTCTCTCTACTTCTCCCTCTGCCCCTCTCCTTCCATTCTGTCTCTCCCCTCTCTCATTAATAAATAAATAAATAAATAAATAAGCAAAGAGTTCACATAGTGAAAAACATTTATTGACAGAGAAAGTAATACAAAACTAAGGGCACCTGGGTGGCTCAGTGGATTAAGCCTCTGCCCTCAGCTCAGGTCATGATCCCAGGGTCCTGGGGTCTAGCCCCTCATTGGGCTCTCTGCTCAGCAGGGAGCCTTCTTCCCCCTCTCTCTCTGCCTGCCTCTCTGCCCGCTTGTGATCTCTCTTTCTCTGTCACCTAAATAAACAAAATTTAACAAAAAAGACTAAGATGAGACATATAAGTATAAATGTTTATTCTCACTTTTTTTTTTAGTATTTAACAACTGATTTAGAAAAACTAAACAATATCAGCAAAGGTTAAAAAGGTAAATACAAATCAAAATAAATTAAGAGTTAAGATACTGTTATTTGAAGAAAGCTTTACAAGACTCTTGAAGGACACAAAGTAGATCTGAATAAGTGAAAAGACATGTGTTTTTGAGTAAGAAATTTTAATGGTATAAATATGTGATTTTTTCCTTTGGTTAATTTATAAAGTCAATGAAACCTCAATTAAGTTACAAATATTTGCAACCAAATAAGTTAATCCTGAAGTTATTCTGTAAGAATAAGTGAAAATATCTCAGAAAACTGAAAAATAAGTAAGTGTAACAAGAATGGACTAGACCTGTTAGTCATTTAAATGAAGTATAATGTCTTAATAAATAAAGTAACATGAGACTGGGGCCAAGATGGTGGAGGAGTGGCAGACTGAAATGATATCAGGTCCCAGAAGTTTAGCTAGATAGATATCAAACCATTCCAAACACCTACAAACTCAACAGGAGGTAGAAGAGAAGAAGAGCAGCAATTCCAGAAACAGAAAATCAATCACTTTCGGAGAAGGAACTCCGAAGTGAGCAAAGATAAACCAAGAGGGGAAAGAAAGTTTTTCTTTCTTTAAAATTTTGGGAGGTAGTCTCGTCTAAGAGACCAGAATACACCCAAAATCAAGTGGATGGCTCAGCTCTATTCATCAATCTAATACATATATTTTTTTAAATTTTATTTCTTTTTCCCCATTCTTCTACCCCTGTTTTGGGTCTCCTCTGAACTGGTTAGCACACATTGTTCTGGGGTCTTTGCACCCTTTAAGTATTTTATTCTTTCCTTCATATATTCTTATCTGGATAAAATGACAAAGCAGAAAAACTCACAAAAAAAAAAAAAAAGAACAAGAGGCAGTACCAATGGCGAGGGACCTAATCAATATGGACATTGATGTCAGAACTAGAGTTCAGAATGATGATTCTCAAGGTTCTAACTGGGCTTGGAAAAAGCATGGAAAATATGAGAGAATCCTTTTCTGGAGAAATAAAATCCCTTTCTAGAAAACCAAAAAAATGAAAATCTAACCACGTCAAAATAAAAAAAAGCTATTAATGAGGTTCAATAAAAAAATGGAGGCTCTTACTGATAGGATAAATGAGGTAAAAGAGAGAATTAGTGATATAGAAGACCAAATGATGGAGAATAAAGAAACTGAGCAAAAGAGAGACAAACAACTACTGGACCATGAGGGGAGAATTCGAGAGATAAGTGATACCATAAGACAAAACAATATTAGAATCATTGGGATTCCAGAAGAAGAAAAAAGAGAGAGAGGGGCAGAAGGTATACTGGAGTGAATTATAGTAGAGAATTTCCCTAATATGGCAAAGGGAACAAGCATCAAAATCCAGGAGGCCCAGAGAACCCCCCTCAAAATCAATAAAATATATCCACACCCCATCATCTAATAGTAATACTTACAAGTCTTAATGACAAAAAGAAAATCATGCAAGAAGCTTAGGATAGAAGTCTATAACATACAATGGTAGAAATATTAGATTGGCTGCAGACTTATCCACAGAGACCTGGAAGGCCAGAAAGAACTGGCCTGATATATTCAGAGCACTAAATGAGAAAAATATGCAGCCGTGAATACTATATCCAGCTAGGCTATCATTGAACATAGAAGGAGAGATAAAAAGCTTTCAGGACAAACAAAAACTGAGGGTTACTGGGGGGAGGGGTTATGGAGAGGGTGGTTGGGTTATGGTCATTGGGGAGGGTATGTGGTATGGTGAGTGCTGTGACATGTAAGCCTAACTATTCACAGATCTGTAACCCTGGGGCAAATAATGCATTATATGTTAATAAATGTAATTAACAATAAAATAAAATAATAAAGTAACATGACACTTGGGCAGGAACAGATGGACAGAACAATACTGCAAAGTAGAAAAACCCAAAATAGACTCAGATATGTACAGATGTTTAGGATGTGTCAAAGGACGTATCTTTAATTAATGGCATAAAGAGAGACATGGTTTGGAACAACTGGGTAACCATCTGAAAAAAAAAAAAAGCAAGATTTAATTTTCTTCATAGGATTCTATGGAATAAATTTCACATGGATTTTAAGCGTAAAATATGAAACTTGAAAGTATCCTATATAGTAAAAAATAGGAGAATTGGAGAGAACAGAGGAAAGGAGGGGAGGGGAGGGAAGAGGAGAGGAGAGACAGGAGAGAAAAGAGAGGAGTATGGTCACTTGCTTTTTACAGATATGGAAAGATTTCTAAGATATATTGTTAAGTGAAAAGAGTAAGATAAGGAACCGAGCACTAGTGTGCTACCTTTTGTACAGGAAAGAGGGAAAATAAGAATATATATGCACAACTACTAAAAGGATATATAGAACATATAAGTAACCAAAAATGATTAGCACTAGGGAATTATGTGAACTGAGAGCATGGAAGATAGACTTATCCACGTAAATCTTTTTATAGCATTCTGATTTTGAAACTTGTGAATATAGTATCTGTTCATAAAATAAATGAAAATTGTTAAAAGAATAGGGAAAACACTCATTGGTGTCATCTATAAAACACCAGGCTATACAAATCTTCCAAATTTACTCTAGATCCCAATTCATACAAAGAAGGAAAGAACTCATGGTCATTCTCTACAAATAGTCAGTGCTAGCCAGGAGGATTGTTTAAGTAATGTATATGCAAAGAAAACCAATATTTCAGGTGTCTGGGTGGCTCAGAGGGTTAAGCCTCTGCCTTTGGCTCAGGTCATGATCTCAGGGTCCTGGGATCAAGCCCCACATCAGGCTCTCTGCTAAGCGGGGAGCCTGCTTCTCCCTCTCTCTGCCTACTCATGTTTTCTGTCAAATAAATAAATAAAATCTTTCAAAAAAAAAAAAGAAAGAAAGAAAAAGAAATCCAATATTTCAAGAGAAAACAACCAAGTTGAATTTATTTTTTAAATACTTATTTATTTAGAAAGAGAACACAAGTGGGTGAGGGGCTGAGGGAGAGGGAGAGAGAGAATTTTAAGCAGACTCCATGCTTGCACTCCCAACAAGACGCTCAGTCTCACGACCCTGAGATTACCACCTGAGCTGAAATCAAGAGTCAGACACTTTGACCGACTGAGCCACCAAAGCAGCCCTCAAACTGAATTTTATAATTATGCCCTGAGGACCTGCTGTATGGAATTGTCTGTGGTGCATTGAAATAGAACTAAAGGTGTTCTCTTGGTGAGGAAGAAAATTTAATATACCGAAACATACATACCAAATCTCACCTCCCATAGAAAGGCAGCAAGGGGATTGAAGTATTATACCTACTGAACAGGAATAAAAATGGTAGGCAAATCAGTCCAAATCAACTTAGAGACAATCATAAGATAGTTTCATGATTAACTATGAAGGGAAGCTAGAGTCTATGGGTCACAGAAAACCCTGAGTTGGGAATCAGGCTTGAAGAGAAATTCACACTTAATCTACTTCACTCTTTTATATCTGAAGAATTTGTAAGTTAAATTTGACTGGAAAGAATGACTAATATTATCAATCTTAGAAGAGAAAGAGACCTCCAAAGAGGATGAGTCAGAAGGGCAGCCCCCCATCTAAGAAGGGTAGGAGACATAGACAAAGCTTTGTAAATGGGACACTTTATGTTTTACGTGCTGATTGCATGGACATCAGTCCCTAAGGTCTTCTGTTAACACCAGCTGCTTGATCACTTACTTTCTTCCCATGTAGTGTCCGGCTGGTTTCTATAGCAGCCTTGCTTCCCTTGTCTAGCAAAGAGTATATGACCCTGGGAAGTTGCCCCAATTTATCAAACCGTAAGCACAGAGCTATCTAAGTAAATCTTGAACCTTTCATGAACACCCTAAGAAGAAACTTGGCCTTCTGGGGCATACCCATTGTTTCTTCTCTAAGGAATGGGATAAAATATTAGCTGCAGCATTTTCAAAATGGTTTTATGTTCTTTATAAGTCAAAACAGCATCTTGTGTATCTCAGAAATTTGGATGCCATCAATGTATATGTGAAAATGTATCATTTTGCTGTGGGTATAGATGCCAGAGACATAATTTCCAAAGAGGGACCAGATTTCAGCATCAAGTAATTGGCTTTTGCTGAGATATGGTAGCTTCTTGGACACAATCTCACGTGAGAGGGCAGTAGAGAACCCAGGGATTAATACCATTAATGGTGAAATGATTTAAGATAACATTCCACCCTGATTTGGAAAGGGGATTGTGTACCTGTTTCACGTTTGTTTTAATTCTGATCTCCTCAAATGGACTTCCACAAAGGGGGACCTTCTGTTTTCCAGATCTTACAGCAAAGGAGATCTGGTGATCATCCTTCTTCTTCTCCTTCTTCTCCTTCTCCTCCTCCTCCTTCTACTAATAAAGATTGTTTAAAATAAACTATTTTGGCTGCAGTGCTAGGTCTGGCTGTGAAAGATTTTCAAAAACTGCAAATTAGCACCAATTTCCTAGCCCAAAGCCCAAAGGCATCTCACCTCTGAAAAACCTAAAAATTTATAGTCATTGCAGGGATGAGGCCCACTCAGCCTGGCACCATTGGGTTCTTCTATACTAGATCTGTTCTAGGTCCTTGGGAAGGTAATGTTCTTTCTGGGTGAGGAAGGGGATGAAACTTTATGTAGAGCCATCCAGAAGTAACTTTTCACAAAGGGCCATTCAAATGCCTATATATAATTAATTACATACATGTGTGAAGCAGGCCAAATGTGAGAGAAGAATGGTAACCATATGTATTTTAGAATGAGGAAGATAAGAAAGTGTTTCAGGCATGGACACAGCAATGTGATCAAAGATCCTGGGGTAGGAAAATCTTCAATTTAATGAAGGTGCTGAAAGAAGGCCAGTATGAGCTAGAGCAGGGATTGGCTAGGGAATGACTTTGCACTTTGACTGAAGAGTGAGCAATTGCAAAGGAGACTGTATGGCCTGGAAAGCCTAAAATATTTATTATCTGGCCCTTTAGAGAAAAAGCGTGCTGACTCTTGACATAGAGAATGGAGAGGCCATAGCTAGGACATGACTGGTGAACTAGAACCTGAATCTGAATTAAACTATTTGATTTTAGGCCATGGGAAGCCACTGATGTGTTTTAAACAGAGAGTACAATAACCAGGTAAATGTTTTCTTTTTCTTTTCTTTTCTTTTCTTTCTTTCTTTCTTTTTTTTTTTTTTTTTTTTTTTTCAGGTAAATATTTTCAAAAGAGCACACTGGCTCTTTTGGGAGAGGTAGACAGAGACAGAAATGGGAATGAGGAGACTGGCTAGGCAGCTTTTGTGGTAAGGCAGAGATGAGGGTACACTGGGCTGGGGTGGTATCAGTGGAATGTAGTCTAAGAATAACTAAAGGGGTGTCTGGGTGGCTCAGTCAGTCACACATCTGCCTTCAGCTCAGGTCATGATCTCAGGATCCTGGGATCAAACCCCATATCAGGTTCCCTGCTCAAGTGGAAGTCCACTTCTTCCTCTCTGTCTGCCCCTCCTCCCTCCACACCCCCTCCCATTTGTGCTTGCTCCTCTCTCTCAAAATAAATAAAATCTTGAGGAGGAAGAGGAGGAGGGGGAGGGGGAGGAGGAGGAACAACAACAACTAAGGGAACTCATACATACAGAGAACAAACTGGTGGGTGCCAGAGAGGAGGAGGATGGGACAACAGGTGGAATGGGTGAGGGGGATTAAAAGATACGAACTTCCAGTTACAAAATAAATGTTATGGAGATAAAAAGCACAGCACAGGGAATATAGTCAATAATATTGTAAAAGGTTGCATGGTGACAAATCATAACTACTCTTATCATGGTGAACATCTCATAATATATAGAAATGTCAATTCACTATGTTGTACACCTGAAAGTAATGTAACATCTTATGTTGACTATATTTCAAAATTTAAGAAGATGGGAGGGGCACCTGCCTGACTCAGTCGGAAGAGCATGCAACTCTTGATCTCATGGTTTTGAGTTCAATTCCCATTTTGAATGTAGAGATTACTTAAATAAATAAATAAACTTTAAAAAATAAAAGGTGGGAAGGAAAAAGTATTAAGGGGGTAGGATATCCAGAATTTAGGGATTTATTTGATGTGAGGATGGGGTTAGAAAGAGATATAAATTTTTTTTTCCTCTTCTCAGTTATCTTGCCTCAAGAATGTCAACTGAAATTAGGAAAAATGGAACTGCAGATCCTTGAGGTCTCGGTTCCAAATGTTCTACTTTTGAGGTGTTAGGTTTACACACTGCTAACTTTGTTAGTTCTGGTTATTATTATTATTTTGAACTTACAATTTAGGGTATGTTAAATATAATTATCAGTTTACAATTATACTCTTAGTCAAACATAAAATGAACATGTATCAAATATATTATTTAACTCATTAATAAATGAAGGACCAATAAAGAGTTGTTATTGGCTCAAAGGACATTTAAGAAATATCTATTTGAAATTTCACAAAGAAATGTTGGAAGAAAATTGCTACACTAGATACTCAACTGGTGATTATCTTACAGGGTAATTAATGTCTGTGGTTATCAGTTCCAGCAGACAGAAACTGTTTGTATCTCTAATGGACAAAAATCTGTAAATTCACCTTTGCTTCTACAGAGTTGTAATATACCCCAGACAATCAAACATATCAAGCCCAGTACTACAACAAAAGAACACTCAATAATCTCTTTTCAAGTCTCATATAACTTTTCTGTTATGTACATTATGTTGTTCATGGTGAAATAAATGGCATTGCTCCTTTCAACATAATTTAGATTCAGAATAATTCTACTTCTGCTCTGATTTCTGTCATATTCAGATCCAAGTAAAGGATAATCAAGACATCTTGACCATAAGAACAATAGCAGGTGAAAAGTGAGCTTTATGTAGAATGATGGTTAGAAGACTTCTTTCTGACTTTAAGTACAAGTTTTCCATTTCTGGGATCTTAAATCCAAGAGTCTAACTTCAAGTACATAAACTTGAATTTGTAGTAAGGAAAAAAAAAAAAAAAAAAAAAAAAACCAAAACCTTTATTTAAAAAAAAAAAAAAAAAAAAAAAAAAAAAAACACACCAAACCTCTTCTTAAAACTTAGAGCAAAATTAATGATAACTGATTGCAGCCAAAAACAAGATTTAAGGATATTTTCCTTACTTGTTTCATATGACCTTGGCTTGCCTCATTGGCAACTTCATAAATTGAACATGGCTGACTGTGAACCAAAAAACTGACCAGAGGTTTTTGAAGAGAAGATTATCAGGATTGCAGTTTCTAATACGTATATGGAAGCTTCCTGTTCTTCTCATCTAATACTTATGGAATGATTTTCCTTCATAGGACTAATTATGAAGCATATATAACTAAATGCTTTAGTACTCCTCCATATTTATTTTAATCCTGTATGTTTTCTCAAAGCAAATCTTTATGGACAGTAACTTGTATCATTATTCATCTCACTTGCCAGTGGGAAGTCTGAGCCATGAGAAGGAACCGTCATGCCTGTGATGTCCCACTAAACAATTTGGAGAAACTAAGAATGTGTTTTCCTGGGAAGTTGAAGGAATCAAATCATGAGGATTTAGAATTGGCCTGGAAATGTATTTTGAATGTCAAAAATAAAAATTCTTAGATGAATAATTTTATAGAGGAATTCTAAGAATCTTTGGCTTTTTAATAGGTGTTGTTCATGACTTATGAGGTGTTCTATTGTGAACTTGGATAAGGTAACTCCCAAAGGTGCTTTCATGCAATAAGGTGGGAAGGAGGCCATATCACTTGTAGGATCAGACTTGGGAAATGAAAATGGAATTGCTCCCAGGGCTAGGATTTGTCTGTCATTTAGTACTAAGTAAGCTCAAAGGCCCAATTCCCTTTCTATTCTTGGTAAAACTAATGCAAAAGGCAGGAGAAAATTAGCTGTGTCTTACTGAATTCAGACAGTTCTAGCAATAATCCAAATGGTCGTATGATTTCTTTAGCTTGTGGCATGCGTATCAGTTGCCTTCACAAGTTCATTCATTGGGTTATAGTCCTATGTCTTCCTCATTTTCCACTGGCCATTTAGGAAAACAAAATGGGGCTTTTTCACAAGTGCTTGGGAGACCAGGCAATTTGGAGCAATCCTATACTGACCAGGAGGATTCGTGCTGCTTTATATCTATCACAAAGGTAAAAAGTAGAGTTTTCAGTAAAAAGCATTTCCATTATCTAAAGCTAATTTAAATTCTTCATTCAAATGTAGAAGGTGCTGATTAAATAAATAAGACACCTTCAAAACAATTTGTTTTAAAATGCCATGGATTTTTTTCAAAGACTAGAGATACCTATGGAATTCAATTTCACATCTAAGGAGGAACTTCAAAAGCAACTTCACTTTCTTCAACAATATTCATACCACATATATGTAAATATTTCAGCATTAAGGCATGCATACTTTTAGACAACAGTCACACGTGTTAACTTGACTTCATTTTCCTGGATATATTTACTAGGGAAAGTTCTCTTTACTGTTCTGAGGGGTTAAGAGAATACATACTTGGATCTTTCCAAGTTTCCAAGATATACCACCTATTGTGATATAGTAAATTCCTACTTACTCCCATTTTCTTCATCTTAGACAGTTGTGAGGTCTTCTAAGAAGTGAATAGCAAATCTCAAAGAGAATGGAAACTTCCCTCAAAGGAGACAGAGGAATGACCAAATCTAACATGCTAAAATCTGCCTTGGAATTACTTTTTTCTACTTTGAGAAACCAGCAAAGATGATGATGATGATGATGATAAAATTAATAGTAGTAACAGCAACAGTGACTAAACTTAACCAGGTACAGTACTAAATACTAAGCATTACCTCATTTATTCTTAGCTGTCATCTCTCTGTGAGATCTGCCTACATAAAAGAACACTCAGGTAAGCACAAGTTATCAAACACAAAAACAAGTTATCAAAAACAAACAAACAAACAAACATGTTAGGGAGACTTACAGACATACTCCAAAGTGGTTCATTATGTTACAAAAAAATTTTTATGTCCTGTTTCATCATAATCATATAGGTTAATTTTACATTCTACTTCATAATATATATGCTTTTTTTTACTATTAAAGTAATACATTTTTAAAAGTTAACAATAGAAAATTTACATATGTAAGTATATATATAAATAGAAGATTTTTATATATATATATAACCTATAATCAATATTGCTTATTTGATATTTGAACCTCACTTTCTTTGAAGCAGTCTTGCTTCATGAAGTTAAATATCATCAGAGATTTTTTTTAATGATGTTACATCAGCTTAATAAGTTAGCCATTTTTGTTCAGACAACAGCAAATTAATTCACCTGATCCAAGATTTTTGTCCTTTTCTTCTACCCTTGAAGCTTTCCCCATTAGCTCAAAAACTTTTGATCAGTATTTTCCACAGCTGAATCAAGAGAGTAGCCCAAGGCTAACAAAGCAGCAAAGGATTTAAGGCCAGTTCTCCATCTTCTTCCAAGTACAGTTCTTCAGGTCATCTACTGTCTGAGTTCGTTTGGTTAATTCCTCTCTTAGGCCTTGCAAATAGAGTCATCCTGGACGCGAAATAATTTTGGTCATTCTGACATTCACCTTTTATTGCCCTCAATTTAGATGAGTGGAAGGAAAGTGAGACTGCAAGACAAAGGCTGTGCACATCCAATTTTAAAGTTCATTGTCTTCATTTATGTATTCACAAAAGTAAGTCTTCAGGTTCACGCCGCAGAGCCCAGGAAGGGAAAATATGTAGATGTGCTTGTACTAAAATTTCTTGGGAAGTCTCTAACATCAAAACAGTTTTTCTTCAAACCTTTCAATGAAAGTGACACTACAGAAGGATCTGGAATGTTCCATTGACTTCTAGTATCCCAGTGCATCGCTGCTGTGTCTTGAAGGTTCTAACATGCAAATTAAGAAGTCTTAGTCCAAATTCTGTTCAGAAAATTGTCAAAAACAGCTGCCAAGCCTGGGTCAGTTGGAAGGTAAGGATATGTAGTATTTAGCCTATGGCCATACCACCCTGAACGCACCCAATCTCGTCTGATCTCGAAAGCTAAGCATGGTCAAGCCTGGTTAGTACTCGGATGGGAGAATGTGTAGTATTTAAGAAAGGAAGGAAGGAAGGAAGGAAGGAAGGAAGGAAGGAAGGAAGGAAGAAAGAAAGAAAAAAAGAAAAGCAAAGAAAAGAAACAAAAGAAAAGAAAAGAAGAAGGTAAAGAAGGTACTTTAGGAGAATTCAATGGAATAAGAGCACTTACATTGTTGAACTATTTCTTCCTAGGACTTGGGACAAACTCAGCCACTTAACAAAGTGAGGACCTTAGAAATGGCCACCTTAAAGCCTTTCATCCTCTTGCAGCTGTTATGCTGTAGAGGACTATCAGAGGATCTTACACTATGTTGACTTGTTGTCATATGTGAACTTCCTGCCTTCAGAGACAGATCAGATAATAATTAGTGAGGTGACAGCCCCTGGAGTGCTTTGGAAAAAGTGATTCTAGTAAAGAAGAGTAGAAGGAAAGACAGAGTAGGGTGTCCTGTAAAAGACCCCTACATGATCAGTCAGGGTCAATGACCTCTCAGTCAGGTCACAGCAGAAGGAACCTATGTGAGATGAGAAACATTGCCATTCCATCAAGATGATTTTCCATTGTTTTGAAACATTCCTAGTCTTCTTGGTGGGTGAAAAATTTTCCCTGTTGTCATGGAAAGAGGGAGAAGAATGACCCAAGGGAAATAGAGGCAATGTGACTTTAAGCTGTGCTTGGTCCTTGATCAAGTTTGTGAGCAAAGCTAGAGCAGAATATAACTATTTCCCCAGTCTCTCCTTTCTCCTCACTCCTCCTCCCATTGACTGACAATTTTGAAGTCTGTGCTCCAAGCACATGGACCGGACATCCTGGTCAAAGGATTCATTACAACTAGTTTTGCTGGCATAATGCATCAGTCCCTGCCACTGTATGTTTGTTTTGTTACCTCTGTCTTTTGAACTTTATAAATAATGAATAAGACATGCACGAGATGGTTTAGAGGAAAATTGCAGAATAAATTTGTGTAGCCACA